>NC_092005.1:9935257-10242551 GCF_044704955.1 Pristiophorus japonicus
CAGTTTTTCTGCTCAGTTTTTCTGCTCAGTTTTTTCCTCAGTTTCTTTTCTCAGTTCTTTTGTTTCAGTTTTCTGCACCGTTTTTTTCTAAGTTTTTCTTCAGTTTTTTTCAGTTTTTTTCACAGTTTTTTTCTATGTTTTTCTTCAGTTTTTTCAGTCTTTTTTTCTCAGTTTTTATTCTCAGTTTTTTTTCTTCGTTTTTCTGCTCAATTTTTCTCCTCAGTTTTTTCTCAGTTTATTTTCTCAGTTCTTTTTTTCACAGTTTTGTGCACAATTTTTTTCTAAGTTTTTCTTCAGTTTTTTTTCTCAGTTCTTCTTTTTTTCACAGTTTTTTTCACAGTTTTTTTCTAAGTTTTTCTTAAGTTTTTTCAGTCTTTTATTCTCAGTGTTTTTCTCAGTTTTTCTCCTCAGTTTTTCTGCTCAGTTTTTCTAGTCAGTTTTTTCTCATTTTTTTTTCAGTTCTTTTTTTTCAATGTTTTTTTCACAGTTTTTTTCTAAGTTTTTCTTAAGTTTTTTCAGTCTTTTATTCTCAGTGTTTTTCTCATTTTTTCTCCTCAGTTTTTCTGCTCAGTTTTGCTAGTCAGTTTTTTCTCATTTTTTTTTCAGTTCTTCTTTTTTTTCACTGTTTTTTTCACAGTTTTTTTCTAAGTTTTTCTTCAGTTTTTTTTCTCAGTTCTTCTTTTTTTTCACAGTTTTTTTCACAGTTTTTTTCTAAGTTTTTCTTCAGTTTTTTTCTCAGTTCTTCTTTTTTTTCACAGTTTTTTCCCAAGTTTTTCTTCAGTTTTTTCAGTTTTTCTGCTCAGTTTTTCTGCTCATTTTTTTCTCAGTTTCTTTTCTCAGTTCTTTATTTCACATTTTTGTGCACAGTTTTTTTCTAAGTTTTTCTTCAGTTTTTTCAGTCTGTTTTTCTCAGTTTTTCTCCTCAGTTTTTCTGCTCAGTTTTTCTAGTCAGTTTTTTCTCATTTTTTTTTCTGAGTTTCTTTTTTTTCACTTTTTTTCACAGTTTTTTTCTAAGTTTTTCTTCAGTCTTTTTTCTCAGTTCTTCTTTTTTTTCACAGTTTTTTTCACAGTTTTTTCTAAGTTTTTCTTCAGTTTTTTTCTCAGTTCTTCTTTTTTTTCACAGTTTTTTTCACAGTTTTTTTCTAAGTTTTTCTTCAGTTTTTTTTCTCAGTTCTTCTTTTTTTCACATTATTTTTCACAGTTTTTTTCTAAGTTTTTCTTAAGTTTTTTCAGTCTTTTATTCTCAGTGTTTTTCTCACTTTTTCTCCTCAGTTTTTCTGCTCAGTTTTTCTAGTCAGTTTTTTCTCATTTTTTTTCAGTTCTTCTTTTTTTTCACAGTTTTTTTCACAGTTTTTTTCTAAGTTTTTCTTAAGTTTTTTCAGTCTTTTATTCTCAGTGTTTTTCTCACTTTTTCTCCTCAGTTTTTCTGCTCAGTTTTTCTAGTCAGTTTTTTCTCATATTTTTTTCAGTTCTTCTTTTTTTTCACTGTTTTTTTCACAGTTTTTTCAGTTTTTCTGCTCAGTATTTCTGCTCAGTTTTTTCTCAGTTTCTTTTCTCAGTTCTTTTTTTTCACATTTTTGTGCACAGTTTTTTTCTAAGTTTTTCTTCAGTTTTTTCAGTCTTTTTTTCTCAGTGTTTTTCTCAGTTTTTCTCCTCAGTTTTTCTGCTCAGTTTTTCTAGTCAGTTTTTTCTCATTTTTTTTTCAGTTCTTCTTTTTTTTCACAGTTTTTTTTCAGTTTTTTCAGTTTTTCTGCTCAGTTTTTCTGCTCAGTTTTTTCTCAGTTTCTTTTCTCAGTTCTTCTTTTTCACATTTTTGTGCAGTTTTTTTCTAAGTTTTTCTTCAGTTTTTTCAGTCTTTTTTTCTCAGTGTTTTTCTCAGTTTTTCTCCTCAGTTTTTCTGCTCAGTTTTTCTAGTCAGTTTTTTCTCATTTTTTTTCAGTTCTTTTTTTTCAATGTTTTTTTCACAGTTTTTTTCTAAGTTTTTCTTAAGTTTTTTCAGTCTTTTATTCTCAGTGTTTTTCTCATTTTTTCTCCTCAGTTTTTCTGCTCAGTTTTGCTAGTCAGTTTTTTCTCATTTTTTTTTCAGTTCTTCTTTTTTTTCACTGTTTTTTTCACAGTTTTTTTCTAAGTTTTTCTTCAGTTTTTTTTCTCAGTTCTTCTTTTTTTTCACTGTTTTTTTCACAGTTTTTTTCTAAGTTTTTCTTCAGTTTTTTTTCTCAGTTCTTCTTTTTTTTCACAGTTTTTTCCCAAGTTTTTCTTCAGTTTTTTCAGTTTTTCTGCTCAGTTTTTCTGCTCATTTTTTTCTCAGTTTCTTTTCTCAGTTCTTTTTTTTCACATTTTTGTGCACAGTTTTTTTCTAAGTTTTTCTTAAGTTTTTTCAGTCTGTTTTTCTCAGTTTTTCTCCTCAGTTTTTCTGCTCAGTTTTTCTAGTCAGTTTTTTCTCATTTTTTTTTCAGTTCTTCTTTTTTTTCACTTTTTTTCACAGTTTTTTTCTAAGTTTTTCTTCAGTTTTTTTCTCAGTTCTTCTTTTTTTTCACAGTTTTTTTCACAGTTTTTTTCTAAGTTTTTCTTCAGTTTTTTTCTCAGTTCTTCTTTTTTTCACATTATTTTTCACAGTTTTTTTCTAAGTTTTTCTTAAGTTTTTTCAGTCTTTTATTCTCAGTGTTTTTCTCACTTTTTCTCCTCAGTTTTTCTGCTCAGTTTTTCTAGTCAGTTTTTTCTCATTTTTTTTCAGTTCATCTTTTTTTTCACAGTTTTTTTCACAGATTTTTTCTAAGTTTTTCTTAAGTTTTTTCAGTCTTTTATTCTCAGTGTTTTTCTCACTTTTTCTCCTCAGTTTTTCTGCTCAGTTTTTCTAGTCAGTTTTTTCTCATTTTTTTTTCAGTTCTTCTTTTTTTTCACTGTTTTTTTCACAGTTTTTTCAGTTTTTCTGCTCAGTTTTTCTGCTCAGTTTTTTCTCAGTTTCTTTTCTCAGTTCTTTTTTTTCACATTTTTGTGCACAGTTTTTTTCTAAGTTTTTCTTCAGTTTTTTCAGTCTTTTTTTCTCAGTGTTTTTCTCAGTTTTTCTCCTCAGTTTTTCTGCTCAGTTTTTCTAGTCAGTTTTTTCTCATTTTTTTTTCAGTTCTTCTTTTTTTCACAGTTTTTTTTCAGTTTTTTCAGTTTTTCTGCTCAGTTTTTCTGCTCAGTTTTTTCTCAGTTTCTTTTCTCAGTTCTTCTTTTTCACATTTTTGTGCAGTTTTTTTCTAAGTTTTTCTTCAGTTTTTTCAGTCTTTTTTTCTCAGTGTTTTTCTCAGTTTTTCTCCTCAGTTTTTCTGCTCAGTTTTTCTGCTCAGTTTTTTCCTCAGTTTCTTTTCTCAGTTCTTTTGTTTCAGTTTTCTGCACCGTTTTTTTCTAAGTTTTTCTTCAGTTTTTTTCAGTTTTTTTCACAGTTTTTTTCTATGTTTTTCTTCAGTTTTTTCAGTCTTTTTTTCTCAGTTTTTATTCTCAGTTTTTTTCTGCGTTTTTCTGCTCAATTTTTCTCCTCAGTTTTTTCTCAGTTTATTTTCTCAGTTCTTTTTTTCACAGTTTTGTGCACAATTTTTTTCTAAGTTTTTCTTCAGTTTTTTTTCTCAGTTCTTCTTTTTTTCACAGTTTTTTTCACAGTTTTTTTCTAAGTTTTTCTTAAGTTTTTTCAGTCTTTTATTCTCAGTGTTTTTCTCAGTTTTTCTCCTCAGTTTTTCTGCTCAGTTTTTCTAGTCAGTTTTTTCTCATTTTTTTTTCAGTTCTTTTTTTTCAATGTTTTTTTCACAGTTTTTTTCTAAGTTTTTCTTAAGTTTTTTCAGTCTTTTATTCTCAGTGTTTTTCTCACTTTTTCTCCTCAGTTTTTCTGCTCAGTTTTTCTAGTCAGTTTTTTCTCATTTTTTTTCAGTTCTTCTTTTTTTTCACAGTTTTTTTCACAGTTTTTTTCTAAGTTTTTCTTAAGTTTTTTCAGTCTTTTATTCTCAGTGTTTTTCTCACTTTTTCTCCTCAGTTTTTCTGCTCAGTTTTTCTAGTCAGTTTTTTCTCATTTTTTTTTCAGTTCTTTTTTTTCACAGTTTTTTTTCAGTTTTTTCAGTTTTTCTGCTCAGTTTTTCTGCTCAGTTTTTTCTCAGTTTCTTTTCTCAGTTCTTCTTTTTCACATTTTTGTGCAGTTTTTTTCTAAGTTTTTCTTCAGTTTTTTCAGTCTTTTTTTCTCAGTGTTTTTCTCAGTTTTTCTCCTCAGTTTTTCTGCTCAGTTTTTCTGCTCAGTTTTTTCCTCAGTTTCTTTTCTCATTTCTTTTGTTTCAGTTTTATGCACCGTTTTTTTCTAAGTTTTTCTTCAGTTTTTTTCAGTTTTTTTCACAGTTTTTTTCTATGTTTTTCTTCAGTTTTTTCAGTCTTTTTTTCTCAGTTTTTATTCTCAGTTTTTTTTCTTCGTTTTTCTGCTCAATTTTTCTCCTCAGTTTTTTCTCAGTTTATTTTCTCAGTTCTTTTTTTCACAGTTTTGTGCACAATTTTTTTCTAAGTTTTTCTTCAGTTTTTTTTCTCAGTTCTTCTTTTTTTCACAGTTTTTTTCACAGTTTTTTTCTAAGTTTTTCTTAAGTTTTTTCAGTCTTTTATTCTCAGTGTTTTTCTCAGTTTTTCTCCTCAGTTTTTCTGCTCAGTTTTTCGAGTCAGTTTTTTCTCATTTTTTTTTTAGTTCTTTTTTTTCAATGTTTTTTTCACAGTTTTTTTCTAAGTTTTTCTTAAGTTTTTTCAGTCTTTTATTCTCAGTGTTTTTCTCATTTTTTCTCCTCAGTTTTTCTGCTCAGTTTTGCTAGTCAGTTTTTTCTCATTTTTTTTTCAGTTCTTCTTTTTTTTCACTGTTTTTTTCACAGTTTTTTTCTAAGTTTTTCTTCAGTTTTTTTTCTCAGTTCTTCTTTTTTTTCACAGTTTTTTTCACAGTTTTTTTCTAAGTTTTTCTTCAGTTTTTTTCTCAGTTCTTCTTTTTTTTCACAGTTTTTTTCACAGTTTTTTTCTAAGTTTTTCTTCAGTTTTTTTTCTCAGTTCTTCTTTTTTTCACAGTATTTTTCACAGTTTTTTTCTAAGTTTTTCTTAAGTTTTTTCAGTCTTTTATTCTCAGTGTTTTTCTCACTTTTTCTCCTCAGTTTTTCTGCTCAGTTTTTCTAGTCAGTTTTTTCTCATATTTTTTTCAGTTCTTTTTTTTCACAGTTCTTTTTCAGTTTTTTCAGTTTTTCTGCTCAGTTTTTCTGCTCAGTTTTTTCTCAGTTTCTTTTCTCAGTTCTTTTTTTTCACATTTTTGTGCACAGTTTTTTTCTAAGTTTTTCTTCAGTTTTTTCAGTCTTTTTTTCTCAGTGTTTTTCTCAGTTTTTCTCCTCAGTTTTTCTGCTCAGTTTTTCTAGTCAGTTTTTTCTCATTTTTTTTTCAGTTCTTCTTTTTTTCACAGTTTTTTTTCAGTTTTTTCAGTTTTTCTGCTCAGTTTTTCTGCTCAGTTTTTTCTCAGTTTCTTTTCTCAGTTCTTCTTTTTCACATTTTTGTGCAGTTTTTTTCTAAGTTTTTCTTCAGTTTTTTCAGTCTTTTTTTCTCAGTGTTTTTCTCAGTTTTTCTCCTCAGTTTTTCTGCTCAGTTTTTCTGCTCAGTTTTTTCCTCAGTTTCTTTTCTCAGTTCTTTTGTTTCAGTTTTCTGCACCGTTTTTTTCTAAGTTTTTCTTCAGTTTTTTTCAGTTTTTTTCACAGTTTTTTTCTATGTTTTTCTTCAGTTTTTTCAGTCTTTTTTTCTCAGTTTTTATTCTCAGTTTTTTTCTGCGTTTTTCTGCTCAATTTTTCTCCTCAGTTTTTTCTCAGTTTATTTTCTCAGTTCTTTTTTTCACAGTTTTGTGCACAATTTTTTTCTAAGTTTTTCTTCAGTTTTTTTTCTCAGTTCTTCTTTTTTTCACAGTTTTTTTCACAGTTTTTTTCTAAGTTTTTCTTAAGTTTTTTCAGTCTTTTATTCTCAGTGTTTTTCTCAGTTTTTCTCCTCAGTTTTTCTGCTCAGTTTTTCTAGTCAGTTTTTTCTCATTTTTTTTTCAGTTCTTTTTTTTCAATGTTTTTTTCACAGTTTTTTTCTAAGTTTTTCTTAAGTTTTTTCAGTCTTTTATTCTCAGTGTTTTTCTCACTTTTTCTCCTCAGTTTTTCTGCTCAGTTTTTCTAGTCAGTTTTTTCTCATTTTTTTTCAGTTCTTCTTTTTTTTCACAGTTTTTTTCACAGTTTTTTTCTAAGTTTTTCTTAAGTTTTTTCAGTCTTTTATTCTCAGTGTTTTTCTCACTTTTTCTCCTCAGTTTTTCTGCTCAGTTTTTCTAGTCAGTTTTTTCTCATTTTTTTTTCAGTTCTTTTTTTTCACAGTTTTTTTTCAGTTTTTTCAGTTTTTCTGCTCAGTTTTTCTGCTCAGTTTTTTCTCAGTTTCTTTTCTCAGTTCTTCTTTTTCACATTTTTGTGCAGTTTTTTTCTAAGTTTTTCTTCAGTTTTTTCAGTCTTTTTTTCTCAGTGTTTTTCTCAGTTTTTCTCCTCAGTTTTTCTGCTCAGTTTTTCTGCTCAGTTTTTTCCTCAGTTTCTTTTCTCATTTCTTTTGTTTCAGTTTTATGCACCGTTTTTTTCTAAGTTTTTCTTCAGTTTTTTTCAGTTTTTTTCACAGTTTTTTTCTATGTTTTTCTTCAGTTTTTTCAGTCTTTTTTTCTCAGTTTTTATTCTCAGTTTTTTTTCTTCGTTTTTCTGCTCAATTTTTCTCCTCAGTTTTTTCTCAGTTTATTTTCTCAGTTCTTTTTTTCACAGTTTTGTGCACAATTTTTTTCTAAGTTTTTCTTCAGTTTTTTTTCTCAGTTCTTCTTTTTTTCACAGTTTTTTTCACAGTTTTTTTCTAAGTTTTTCTTAAGTTTTTTCAGTCTTTTATTCTCAGTGTTTTTCTCAGTTTTTCTCCTCAGTTTTTCTGCTCAGTTTTTCGAGTCAGTTTTTTCTCATTTTTTTTTTAGTTCTTTTTTTTCAATGTTTTTTTCACAGTTTTTTTCTAAGTTTTTCTTAAGTTTTTTCAGTCTTTTATTCTCAGTGTTTTTCTCATTTTTTCTCCTCAGTTTTTCTGCTCAGTTTTGCTAGTCAGTTTTTTCTCATTTTTTTTTCAGTTCTTCTTTTTTTTCACTGTTTTTTTCACAGTTTTTTTCTAAGTTTTTCTTCAGTTTTTTTTCTCAGTTCTTCTTTTTTTTCACAGTTTTTTTCACAGTTTTTTTCTAAGTTTTTCTTCAGTTTTTTTCTCAGTTCTTCTTTTTTTTCACAGTTTTTTTCACAGTTTTTTTCTAAGTTTTTCTTCAGTTTTTTTTCTCAGTTCTTCTTTTTTTCACAGTATTTTTCACAGTTTTTTTCTAAGTTTTTCTTAAGTTTTTTCAGTCTTTTATTCTCAGTGTTTTTCTCACTTTTTCTCCTCAGTTTTTCTGCTCAGTTTTTCTAGTCAGTTTTTTCTCATATTTTTTTCAGTTCTTTTTTTTCACAGTTCTTTTTCAGTTTTTTCAGTTTTTCTGCTCAGTTTTTCTGCTCAGTTTTTTCTCAGTTTCTTTTCTCAGTTCTTCTTTTTCACATTTTTGTGCAGTTTTTTTCTAAGTTTTTCTTCAGTTTTTTCAGTCTTTTTTTCTCAGTGTTTTTCTCAGTTTTTCTCCTCAGTTTTTCTGCTCAGTTTTTCTGCTCAGTTTTTTCCTCAGTTTCTTTTCTCAGTTCTTTTGTTTCAGTTTTCTGCACCGTTTTTTTCTAAGTTTTTCTTCAGTTTTTTTCAGTTTTTTTCACAGTTTTTTTCTATGTTTTTCTTCAGTTTTTTCAGTCTTTTTTTCTCAGTTTTTATTCTCAGTTTTTTTTCTTCGTTTTTCTGCTCAATTTTTCTCCTCAGTTTTTTCTCAGTTTATTTTCTCAGTTCTTTTTTTCACAGTTTTGTGCACAATTTTTTTCTAAGTTTTTCTTCAGTTTTTTTTCTCAGTTCTTCTTTTTTTCACAGTTTTTTTCACAGTTTTTTTCTAAGTTTTTCTTAAGTTTTTTCAGTCTTTTATTCTCAGTGTTTTTCTCAGTTTTTCTCCTCAGTTTTTCTGCTCAGTTTTTCTAGTCAGTTTTTTCTCATTTTTTTTCAGTTCTTTTTTTTCAATGTTTTTTTCACAGTTTTTTCCTAAGTTTTTCTTAAGTTTTTTCAGTCTTTTATTCTCAGTGTTTTTCTCATTTTTTCTCCTCAGTTTTTCTGCTCAGTTTTGCTAGTCAGTTTTTTCTCATTTTTTTTCAGTTCTTCTTTTTTTTCACTGTTTTTTTCACAGTTTTTTTCTAAGTTTTTCTTCAGTTTTTTTCTCAGTTCTTCTTTTTTTTCACAGTTTTTTCCCAAGTTTTTCTTCAGTTTTTTCAGTTTTTCTGCTCAGTTTTTCTGCTCATTTTTTTCTCAGTTTCTTTTCTCAGTTCTTTTTTTTCACATTTTTGTGCACAGTTTTTTTCTAAGTTTTTCTTCAGTTTTTTCAGTCTGTTTTTCTCAGTTTTTCTCCTCAGTTTTTCTGCTCAGTTTTTCTAGTCAGTTTTTTCTCATTTTTTTTTCAGTTCTTCTTTTTTTTCACTTTTTTTCACAGTTTTTTTCTAAGTTTTTCTTCAGTCTTTTCTCTCAGTTCTTCTTTTTTTTCACAGTTTTTTTCACAGTTTTTTTCTAAGTTTTTCTTCAGTTTTTTTCTCAGTTCTTCTTTTTTTTCACAGTTTTTTTCACAGTTTTTTTCTAAGTTTTTCTTCAGTTTTTTTTCTCAGTTCTTCTTTTTTTCACATTATTTTTCACAGTTTTTTTCTAAGTTTTTCTTAAGTTTTTTCAGTCTTTTATTCTCAGTGTTTTTCTCACTTTTTCTCCTCAGTTTTTCTGCTCAGTTTTTCTAGTCAGTTTTTTCTCATTTTTTTTCAGTTCTTCTTTTTTTTCTCAGTTTTTTTCACAGTTTTTTTCTAAGTTTTTCTTAAGTTTTTTCAGTCTTTTATTCTCAGTGTTTTTCTCACTTTTTCTCCTCAGTTTTTCTGCTCAGTTTTTCTAGTCAGTTTTTTCTCATTTTTTTTTCAGTTCTTCTTTTTTTTCACAGTTTTTTTTCAGTTTTTTCAGTTTTTCTGCTCAGTTTTTCTGCTCAGTTTTTTCTCAGTTTCTTTTCTCAGTTCTTCTTTTTCACATTTTTGTGCAGTTTTTTTCTAAGTTTTTCTTCAGTTTTTTCAGTCTTTTTTTCTCAGTGTTTTTCTCAGTTTTTCTCCTCAGTTTTTCTGCTCAGTTTTTCTGCTCAGTTTTTTCCTCAGTTTCTTTTCTCAGTTCTTTTGTTTCAGTTTTCTGCACCGTTTTTTTCTAAGTTTTTCTTCAGTTTTTTTCAGTTTTTTTCACAGTTTTTTTCTATGTTTTTCTTCAGTTTTTTCAGTCTTTTTTTCTCAGTTTTTATTCTCAGTTTTTTTCTTCGTTTTTCTGCTCAATTTTTCTCCTCAGTTTTTTCTCAGTTTATTTTCTCAGTTCTTTTTTTCACAGTTTTGTGCACAATTTTTTTCTAAGTTTTTCTTGAGTTTTTTTTCTCAGTTCTTCTTTTTTTCACAGTTTTTTTCACAGTTTTTTTCTAAGTTTTTCTTAAGTTTGTTCAGTCTTTTATTCTCAGTGTTTTTCTCACTTTTTCTCCTCAGTTTTTCTGCTCAGTTTTTCTAGTCAGTTTTTTCTCATTTTTTTTCAGTTCTTCTTTTTTTTCACAGTTTTTTTCACAGTTTTTTTCTAAGTTTTTCTTAAGTTTTTTCAGTCTTTTATTCTCAGTGTTTTTCTCACTTTTTCTCCTCAGTTTTTCTGCTCAGTTTTTCTAGTCAGTTTTTTCTCATTTTTTTTTCAGTTCTTTTTTTTCACTGTTTTTTTCACAGTTTTTTCAGTTTTTCTGCTCAGTTTTTCTGCTCAGTTTTTTCTCAGTTTCTTTTCTCAGTTCTTTTTTTTCACATTTTTGTGCACAGTTTTTTTCTAAGTTTTTCTTCAGTTTTTTCAGTCTTTTTTTCTCAGTGTTTTTCTCAGTTTTTCTCCTCAGTTTTTCTGCTCAGTTTTTCTAGTCAGTTTTTTCTCATTTTTTTTTCAGTTCTTCTTTTTTTCACAGTTTTTTTTCAGTTTTTTCAGTTTTTCTGCTCAGTTTTTCTGCTCAGTTTTTTCTCAGTTTCTTTTCTCAGTTCTTCTTTTTCACATTTTTGTGCAGTTTTTTTCTAAGTTTTTCTTCAGTTTTTTCAGTCTTTTTTTCTCAGTGTTTTTCTCAGTTTTTCTCCTCAGTTTTTCTGCTCAGTTTTTCTGCTCAGTTTTTTCCTCAGTTTCTTTTCTCAGTTCTTTTGTTTCAGTTTTCTGCACCGTTTTTTTCTAAGTTTTTCTTCAGTTTTTTTCACAGTTTTTTTCTATGTTTTTCTTCAGTTTTTTCTGTCTTTTTTTCTCAGTTTTTATTCTGTTTTTTTCTTCGTTTTTCTGCTCAATTTTTCTCCTCAGTTTTTTCTCAGTTTATTTTCTCAGTTCTTTTTTTCACAGTTTTGTGCACAATTTTTTTCTAAGTTTTTCTTCAGTTTTTTTTCTCAGTTCTTCTTTTTTTCACAGTTTTTTTCACAGTTTTTTTCTAAGTTTTTCTTAAGTTTTTTCAGTCTTTTATTCTCAGTGTTTTTCTCAGTTTTTCTCCTCAGTTTTTCTGCTCAGTTTTTCTAGTCAGTTTTTTCTCATTTTTTTTTCAGTTCTTTTTTTTCAATGTTTTTTTCACAGTTTTTTTCTAAGTTTTTCTTAAGTTTTTTCAGTCTTTTATTCTCAGTGTTTTTCTCACTTTTTCTCCTCAGTTTTTCTGCTCAGTTTTTCTAGTCAGTTTTTTCTCATTTTTTTTCAGTTCTTCTTTTTTTTCACAGTTTTTTTCACAGTTTTTTTCTAAGTTTTTCTTAAGTTTTTTCAGTCTTTTATTCTCAGTGTTTTTCTCACTTTTTCTCCTCAGTTTTTCTGCTCAGTTTTTCTAGTCAGTTTTTTCTCATTTTTTTTTCAGTTCTTTTTTTTCACAGTTTTTTTTCAGTTTTTTCAGTTTTTCTGCTCAGTTTTTCTGCTCAGTTTTTTCTCAGTTTCTTTTCTCAGTTCTTCTTTTTCACATTTTTGTGCAGTTTTTTTCTAAGTTTTTCTTCAGTTTTTTCAGTCTTTTTTTCTCAGTGTTTTTCTCAGTTTTTCTCCTCAGTTTTTCTGCTCAGTTTTTCTGCTCAGTTTTTTCCTCAGTTTCTTTTCTCAGTTCTTTTGTTTCAGTTTTCTGCACCGTTTTTTTCTAAGTTTTTCTTCAGTTTTTTTCAGTTTTTTTCACAGTTTTTTTCTATGTTTTTCTTCAGTTTTTTCAGTCTTTTTTTCTCAGTTTTTATTCTCAGTTTTTTTTCTTCGTTTTTCTGCTCAATTTTTCTCCTCAGTTTTTTCTCAGTTTATTTTCTCAGTTCTTTTTTTCACAGTTTTGTGCACAATTTTTTTCTAAGTTTTTCTTCAGTTTTTTATCTCAGTTCTTCTTTTTTTCACAGTTTTTTTCACAGTTTTTTTCTAAGTTTTTCTTAAGTTTTTTCAGTCTTTTATTCTCAGTGTTTTTCTCAGTTTTTCTCCTCAGTTTTTCTGCTCAGTTTTTCGAGTCAGTTTTTTCTCATTTTTTTTTCAGTTCTTTTTTTTCAATGTTTTTTTCACAGTTTTTTTCTAAGTTTTTCTTAAGTTTTTTCAGCCTTTTATTCTCAGTGTTTTTCTCATTTTTTCTCCTCAGTTTTTCTGCTCAGTTTTGCTAGTCAGTTTTTTCTCATTTTTTTTTCAGTTCTTCTTTTTTTTCACTGTTTTTTTCACAGTTTTTTTCTAAGTTTTTCTTCAGTTTTTTTTCTCAGTTCTTCTTTTTTTTCACAGTTTTTTTCACAGTTTTTTTCTAAGTTTTTCTTCAGTTTTTTTCTCAGTTCTTTTTTTTCACAGTTTTTTTCACAGTTTTTTTCTAAGTTTTTCTTCAGTTTTTTTTCTCAGTTCTTCTTTTTTTCACAGTATTTTTCACAGTTTTTTTCTAAGTTTTTCTTTTTTTTCACAGTTTTTTCCCAAGTTTTTCTTCAGTTTTTTCAGTTTTTCTGCTCAGTTTTTCTGCTCATTTTTTTCTCAGTTTCTTTTCTCAGTTCTTTTTTTTCACATTTTTGTGCACAGTTTTTTTCTAAGTTTTTCTTCAGTTTTTTCAGTCTGTTTTTCTCAGTTTTTCTCCTCAGTTTTTCTGCTCAGTTTTTCTAGTCAGTTTTTTCTCATTTTTTTTTCAGTTCTTCTTTTTTTTCACTTTTTTTCACAGTTTTTTTCTAAGTTTTTCTTCAGTCTTTTCTCTCAGTTCTTCTTTTTTTTCACAGTTTTTTTCACAGTTTTTTTCTAAGTTTTTCTTCAGTTTTTTTCTCAGTTCTTCTTTTTTTTCACAGTTTTTTTCACAGTTTTTTTCTAAGTTTTTCTTCAGTTTTTTTTCTCAGTTCTTCTTTTTTTCACATTATTTTTCACAGTTTTTTTCTAAGTTTTTCTTAAGTTTTTTCAGTCTTTTATTCTCAGTGTTTTTCTCACTTTTTCTCCTCAGTTTTTCTGCTCAGTTTTTCTAGTCAGTTTTTTCTCATTTTTTTTCAGTTCTTCTTTTTTTTCACAGTTTTTTTCACAGTTTTTTTCTAAGTTTTTCTTAAGTTTTTTCAGTCTTTTATTCTCAGTGTTTTTCTCACTTTTTCTCCTCAGTTTTTCTGCTCAGTTTTTCTAGTCAGTTTTTTCTCATTTTTTTTTCAGTTCTTCTTTTTTTTCACAGTTTTTTTTCAGTTTTTTCAGTTTTTCTGCTCAGTTTTTCTGCTCAGTTTTTTCTCAGTTTCTTTTCTCAGTTCTTCTTTTTCACATTTTTGTGCAGTTTTTTTCTAAGTTTTTCTTCAGTTTTTTCAGTCTTTTTTTCTCAGTGTTTTTCTCAGTTTTTCTCCTCAGTTTTTCTGCTCAGTTTTTCTGCTCAGTTTTTTCCTCAGTTTCTTTTCTCAGTTCTTTTGTTTCAGTTTTCTGCACCGTTTTTTTCTAAGTTTTTCTTCAGTTTTTTTCAGTTTTTTTCACAGTTTTTTTCTATGTTTTTCTTCAGTTTTTTCAGTCTTTTTTTCTCAGTTTTTATTCAGTTTTTTTTCTTCGTTTTTCTGCTCAATTTTTCTCCTCAGTTTTTTCTCAGTTTATTTTCTCAGTTCTTTTTTTCACAGTTTTGTGCACAATTTTTTTCTAAGTTTTTCTTCGGTTTTTTTTCTCAGTTCTTCTTTTTTTCACAGTTTTTTTCACAGTTTTTTTCTAAGTTTTTCTTAAAGTTTTTTCAGTCTTTTATTCTCAGTGATTTTCTCACTTTTTCTCCTCAGTTTTTCTGCTCAGTTTTTCTAGTCAGTTTTTTCTCATTTTTTTTTCAGTTCTTCTTTTTTTTCACAGTTTTTTTTCAGTTTTTTCAGTTTTTCTGCTCAGTTTTTCTGCTCAGTTTTTTCTCAGTTTCTTTTCTCAGTTCTTCTTTTTCACATTTTTGTGCAGTTTTTTTCTAAGTTTTTCTTCAGTTTTTTCAGTCTTTTTTTCTCAGTGTTTTTCTCAGTTTTTCTCCTCAGTTTTTCTGCTCAGTTTTTCTAGTCAGTTTTTTCTCATTTTTTTTTCAGTTCTTTTTTTTCAATGTTTTTTTCACAGTTTTTTTCTAAGTTTTTCTTAAGTTTTTTCAGTCTTTTATTCTCAGTGTTTTTCTCATTTTTTCTCCTCAGTTTTTCTGCTCAGTTTTGCTAGTCAGTTTTTTCTCATTTTTTTTTCAGTTCTTCTTTTTTTTCACTGTTTTTTTCACAGTTTTTTTCTAAGTTTTTCTTCAGTTTTTTTTCTCAGTTCTTCTTTTTTTTCACAGTTTTTTTCACAGTTTTTTTCTAAGTTTTTCTTCAGTTTTTTTTCTCAGTTCTTCTTTTTTTTCACAGTTTTTTTCCCAAGTTTTGCTTCAGTTTTTTCAGTTTTTCTGCTCAGTTTTTCTGCTCATTTTTTTCTCAGTTTCTTTTCTCAGTTCTTTTTTTTCACATTTTTGTGCACAGTTTTTTTCTAAGTTTTTCTTCAGTTTTTTCAGTCTGTTTTTCTCAGTTTTTCTCCTCAGTTTTTCTGCTCAGTTTTTCTAGTCAGTTTTTTCTCATTTTTTTTTCAGTTCTTCTTTTTTTTCACTTTTTTTCACAGTTTTTTTCTAAGTTTTTCTTCAGTCTTTTTTCTCAGTTCTTCTTTTTTTTCACAGTTTTTTTCACAGTTTTTTTCTAAGTTTTTCTTCAGTTTTTTTCTCAGTTCTTCTTTTTTTTCACAGTTTTTTTCACAGTTTTTTTCTAAGTTTTTCTTCAGTTTTTTTTCTCAGTTCTTCTTTTTTTCACATTATTTTTCACAGTTTTTTTCTAAGTTTTTCTTAAGTTTTTTCAGTCTTTTATTCTCAGTGTTTTTCTCACTTTTTCTCCTCAGTTTTTCTGCTCAGTTTTTCTAGTCAGTTTTTTCTCATTTTTTTTCAGTTCTTCTTTTTTTTCACAGTTTTTTTCACAGTTTTTTTCTAAGTTTTTCTTAAGTTTTTTCAGTCTTTTATTCTCAGTGTTTTTCTCAGTTTTTCTCCTCAGTTTTTCTGCTCAGTTTTTCTAGTCAGTTTTTTCTCATTTTTTTTTCAGTTCTTTTTTTTCAATGTTTTTTTCACAGTTTTTTTCTAAGTTTTTCTTAAGTTTTTTCAGTCTTTTATTCTCAGTGTTTTTCTCACTTTTTCTCCTCAGTTTTTCTGCTCAGTTTTTCTAGTCAGTTTTTTCTCATTTTTTTTCAGTTCTTCTTTTTTTTCACAGTTTTTTTCACAGTTTTTTTCTAAGTTTTTCTTAAGTTTTTTCAGTCTTTTATTCTCAGTGTTTTTCTCACTTTTTCTCCTCAGTTTTTCTGCTCAGTTTTTCTAGTCAGTTTTTTCTCATTTTTTTTTCAGTTCTTTTTTTTCACAGTTTTTTTTCAGTTTTTTCAGTTTTTCTGCTCAGTTTTTCTGCTCAGTTTTTTCTCAGTTTCTTTTCTCAGTTCTTCTTTTTCACATTTTTGTGCAGTTTTTTTCTAAGTTTTTCTTCAGTTTTTTCAGTCTTTTTTTCTCAGTGTTTTTCTCAGTTTTTCTCCTCAGTTTTTCTGCTCAGTTTTTCTGCTCAGTTTTTTCCTCAGTTTCTTTTCTCAGTTCTTTTGTTTCAGTTTTCTGCACCGTTTTTTTCTAAGTTTTTCTTCAGTTTTTTTCAGTTTTTTTCACAGTTTTTTTCTATGTTTTTCTTCAGTTTTTTCAGTCTTTTTTTCTCAGTTTTTATTCTCAGTTTTTTTTCTTCGTTTTTCTGCTCAATTTTTCTCCTCAGTTTTTTCTCAGTTTATTTTCTCAGTTCTTTTTTTCACAGTTTTGTGCACAATTTTTTTCTAAGTTTTTCTTCAGTTTTTTATCTCAGTTCTTCTTTTTTTCACAGTTTTTTTCACAGTTTTTTTCTAAGTTTTTCTTAAGTTTTTTCAGTCTTTTATTCTCAGTGTTTTTCTCAGTTTTTCTCCTCAGTTTTTCTGCTCAGTTTTTCGAGTCAGTTTTTTCTCATTTTTTTTTCAGTTCTTTTTTTTCAATGTTTTTTTCACAGTTTTTTTCTAAGTTTTTCTTAAGTTTTTTCAGTCTTTTATTCTCAGTGTTTTTCTCATTTTTTCTCCTCAGTTTTTCTGCTCAGTTTTGCTAGTCAGTTTTTTCTCATTTTTTTTTCAGTTCTTCTTTTTTTTCACTGTTTTTTTCACAGTTTTTTTCTAAGTTTTTCTTCAGTTTTTTTTCTCAGTTCTTCTTTTTTTTCACAGTTTTTTTCTAAGTTTTTCTTCAGTTTTTTTCTCAGTTCTTTTTTTTCACAGTTTTTTTCACAGTTTTTTTCTAAGTTTTTCTTCAGTTTTTTTTCTCAGTTCTTCTTTTTTTCACAGTATTTTTCACAGTTTTTTTCTAAGTTTTTCTTTTTTTTCACAGTTTTTTCCCAAGTTTTTCTTCAGTTTTTTCAGTTTTTCTGCTCAGTTTTTCTGCTCATTTTTTTCTCAGTTTCTTTTCTCAGTTCTTTTTTTTCACATTTTTGTGCACAGTTTTTTTCTAAGTTTTTCTTCAGTTTTTTCAGTCTGTTTTTCTCAGTTTTTCTCCTCAGTTTTTCTGCTCAGTTTTTCTAGTCAGTTTTTTCTCATTTTTTTTTCAGTTCTTCTTTTTTTTCACTTTTTTTCACAGTTTTTTTCTAAGTTTTTCTTCAGTCTTTTCTCTCAGTTCTTCTTTTTTTTCACAGTTTTTTTCACAGTTTTTTTCTAAGTTTTTCTTCAGTTTTTTTCTCAGTTCTTCTTTTTTTTCACAGTTTTTTTCACAGTTTTTTTCTAAGTTTTTCTTCAGTTTTTTTTCTCAGTTCTTCTTTTTTTCACATTATTTTTCACAGTTTTTTTCTAAGTTTTTCTTAAGTTTTTTCAGTCTTTTATTCTCAGTGTTTTTCTCACTTTTTCTCCTCAGTTTTTCTGCTCAGTTTTTCTAGTCAGTTTTTTCTCATTTTTTTTCAGTTCTTCTTTTTTTTCACAGTTTTTTTCACAGTTTTTTTCTAAGTTTTTCTTAAGTTTTTTCAGTCTTTTATTCTCAGTGTTTTTCTCACTTTTTCTCCTCAGTTTTTCTGCTCAGTTTTTCTAGTCAGTTTTTTCTCATTTTTTTTTCAGTTCTTCTTTTTTTTCACAGTTTTTTTTCAGTTTTTTCAGTTTTTCTGCTCAGTTTTTCTGCTCAGTTTTTTCTCAGTTTCTTTTCTCAGTTCTTCTTTTTCACATTTTTGTGCAGTTTTTTTCTAAGTTTTTCTTCAGTTTTTTCAGTCTTTTTTTCTCAGTGTTTTTCTCAGTTTTTCTCCTCAGTTTTTCTGCTCAGTTTTTCTGCTCAGTTTTTTCCTCAGTTTCTTTTCTCAGTTCTTTTGTTTCAGTTTTCTGCACCGTTTTTTTCTAAGTTTTTCTTCAGTTTTTTTCAGTTTTTTTCACAGTTTTTTTCTATGTTTTTCTTCAGTTTTTTCAGTCTTTTTTTCTCAGTTTTTATTCAGTTTTTTTTCTTCGTTTTTCTGCTCAATTTTTCTCCTCAGTTTTTTCTCAGTTTACTTTCTCAGTTCTTTTTTTCACAGTTTTGTGCACAATTTTTTTCTAAGTTTTTCTTCGGTTTTTTTTCTCAGTTCTTCTTTTTTTCACAGTTTTTTTCACAGTTTTTTTCTAAGTTTTTCTTAAGTTTTTTCAGTCTTTTATTCTCAGTGTTTTTCTCACTTTTTCTCCTCAGTTTTTCTGCTCAGTTTTTCTAGTCAGTTTTTTCTCATTTTTTTTTCAGTTCTTCTTTTTTTTCACAGTTTTTTTTCAGTTTTTTCAGTTTTTCTGCTCAGTTTTTCTGCTCAGTTTTTTCTCAGTTTCTTTTCTCAGTTCTTCTTTTTCACATTTTTGTGCAGTTTTTTTCTAAGTTTTTCTTCAGTTTTTTCAGTCTTTTTTTCTCAGTGTTTTTCTCAGTTTTTCTCCTCAGTTTTTCTGCTCAGTTTTTCTAGTCAGTTTTTTCTCATTTTTTTTTCAGTTCTTTTTTTTCAATGTTTTTTTCACAGTTTTTTTCTAAGTTTTTCTTAAGTTTTTTCAGTCTTTTATTCTCAGTGTTTTGCTCATTTTTTCTCCTCAGTTTTTCTGCTCAGTTTTGCTAGTCAGTTTTTTCTCATTTTTTTTTCAGTTCTTCTTTTTTTTCACTGTTTTTTTCACAGTTTTTTTCTAAGTTTTTCTTCAGTTTTTTTTCTCAGTTCTTCTTTTTTTTCACAGTTTTTTTCACAGTTTTTTTCTAAGTTTTTCTTCAGTTTTTTTTCTCAGTTCTTCTTTTTTTTCACAGTTTTTTTCCCAAGTTTTGCTTCAGTTTTTTCAGTTTTTCTGCTCAGTTTTTCTGCTCATTTTTTTCTCAGTTTCTTTTCTCAGTTCTTTTTTTTCACATTTTTGTGCACAGTTTTTTTCTAAGTTTTTCTTCAGTTTTTTCAGTCTGTTTTTCTCAGTTTTTCTCCTCAGTTTTTCTGCTCAGTTTTTCTAGTCAGTTTTTTCTCATTTTTTTTTCAGTTCTTCTTTTTTTTCACTTTTTTTCACAGTTTTTTTCTAAGTTTTTCTTCAGTCTTTTTTCTCAGTTCTTCTTTTTTTTCACAGTTTTTTTCACAGTTTTTTTCTAAGTTTTTCTTCAGTTTTTTTCTCAGTTCTTCTTTTTTTTCACAGTTTTTTTCACAGTTTTTTTCTAAGTTTTTCTTCAGTTTTTTTTCTCAGTTCTTCTTTTTTTCACATTATTTTTCACAGTTTTTTTCTAAGTTTTTCTTAAGTTTTTTCAGTCTTTTATTCTCAGTGTTTTTCTCACTTTTTCTCCTCAGTTTTTCTGCTCAGTTTTTCTAGTCAGTTTTTTCTCATTTTTTTTCAGTTCTTCTTTTTTTTCACAGTTTTTTTCACAGTTTTTTTCTAAGTTTTTCTTAAGTTTTTTCAGTCTTTTATTCTCAGTGTTTTTCTCACTTTTTCTCCTCAGTTTTTCTGCTCAGTTTTTCTAGTCAGTTTTTTCTCATTTTTTTTTCAGTTCTTCTTTTTTTTCACTGTTTTTTTCACAGTTTTTTCAGTTTTTCTGCTCAGTTTTTCTGCTCAGTTTTTTCTCAGTTTCTTTTCTCAGTTCTTTTTTTTCACATTTTTGTGCACAGTTTTTTTCTAAGTTTTTCTTCAGTTTTTTCAGTCTTTTTTTCTTAGTGTTTTTCTCAGTTTTTCTCCTCAGTTTTTCTGCTCAGTTTTTCTAGTCAGTTTTTTCTCATTTTTTTTTCAGTTCTTCTTTTTTTCACAGTTTTTGTTCAGTTTTTTCAGTTTTTCTGCTCAGTTTTTCTGCTCATTTTTTTCTCAGTTTCTTTTCTCAGTTCTTCTTTTTCACATTTTTGTGCAGTTTTTTTCTAAGTTTTTCTTCAGTTTTTTCAGTCTTTTTTTCTCAGTGTTTTTCTCAGTTTTTCTCCTCAGTTTTTCTGCTCAGTTTTTCTGCTCAGTTTTTTCCTCAGTTTCTTTTCTCAGTTCTTTTGTTTCAGTTTTCTGCACCGTTTTTTTCTAAGTTTTTCTTCAGTTTTTTTCAGTTTTTTTCACAGTTTTTTTCTATGTTTTTCTTCAGTTTTTTCAGTCTTTTTTTCTCAGTTTTTATTCTCAGTTTTTTTTCTTCGTTTTTCTGCTCAATTTTTCTCCTCAGTTTTTTCTCAGTTTATTTTCTCAGTTCTTTTTTTCACAGTTTTGTGCACAATTTTTTTCTAAGTTTTTCTTCAGTTTTTTTTCTCAGTTCTTCTTTTTTTCACAGTTTTTTTCACAGTTTTTTTCTAAGTTTTTCTTAAGTTTTTTCAGTCTTTTATTCTCAGTGTTTGTCTCAGTTTTTCTCCTCAGTTTTTCTGCTCAGTTTTTCTAGTCAGTTTTTTCTCATTTTTTTTTCAGTTCTTTTTTTTCAATGTTTTTTTCACAGTTTTTTTCTAAGTTTTTCTTAAGTTTTTTCAGTCTTTTATTCTCAGTGTTTTTCTCACTTTTTCTCCTCAGTTTTTCGGCTCAGTTTTTCTAGTCAGTTTTTTCTCATTTTTTTTCAGTTCTTCTTTTTTTTCACAGTTTTTTTCACAGTTTTTTTCTAAGTTTTTCTTAAGTTTTTTCAGTCTTTTATTCTCAGTGTTTTTCTCACTTTTTCTCCTCAGTTTTTCTGCTCAGTTTTTCTAGTCAGTTTTTTCTCATTTTTTTTTCAGTTCTTCTTTTTTTTCACAGTTTTTTTTCAGTTTTTTCAGTTTTTCTGCTCAGTTTTTCTGCTCAGTTTTTTCTCAGTTTCTTTTCTCAGTTCTTCTTTTTCACATTTTTGTGCAGTTTTTTTCTAAGTTTTTCTTCAGTTTTTTCAGTCTTTTTTTCTCAGTGTTTTTCTATGTTTTTCTTCAGTTTTTTCAGTCTTTTTTTCTCAGATTTTATTCTCAGTTTTTTTTCTTCGTTTTTCTGCTCAATTTTTCTCCTCAGTTTTTTCTCAGTTTATTTTCTCAGTTCTTTTTTTCACAGTTTTGTGCACAATTTTTTTCTAAGTTTTTCTTCAGTTTTTTTTCTCAGTTCTTCTTTTTTTCACAGTTTTTTTCACAGTTTTTTTCTAAGTTTTTCTTAAGTTTTTTCAGTCTTTTATTCTCAGTGTTTTTCTCAGTTTTTCTCCTCAGTTTTTCTGCTCAGTTTTTCTAGTCAGTTTTTTCTCATTTTTTTTCAGTTCTTTTTTTTCAATGTTTTTTTCACAGTTTTTTTCTAAGTTTTTCTTAAGTTTTTTCAGTCTTTTATTCTCAGTGTTTTTCTCATTTTTTCTCCTCAGTTTTTCTGCTCAGTTTTGCTAGTCAGTTTTTTCTCATTTTTTTTCAGTTCTTCTTTTTTTTCACTGTTTTTTTCACAGTTTTTTTCTAAGTTTTTCTTCAGTTTTTTTCTCAGTTCTTCTTTTTTTTCACAGTTTTTTCCCTAGTTTTTCTTCAGTTTTTTCAGTTTTTCTGCTCAGTTTTTCTGCTCATTTTTTTCTCAGTTTCTTTTCTCAGTTCTTTTTTTTCACATTTTTGTGCACAGTTTTTTTCTAAGTTTTTCTTCAGTTTTTTCAGTCTGTTTTTCTCAGTTTTTCTCCTCAGTTTTTCTGCTCAGTTTTTCTAGTCAGTTTTTTCTCATTTTTTTTTCAGTTCTTCTTTTTTTTCACTTTTTTTCACAGTTTTTTTCTAAGTTTTTCTTCAGTCTTTTCTCTCAGTTCTTCTTTTTTTTCACAGTTTTTTTCACAGTTTTTTTCTAAGTTTTTCTTCAGTTTTTTTCTCAGTTCTTCTTTTTTTTCACAGTTTTTTTCACAGTTTTTTTCTAAGTTTTTCTTCAGTTTTTTTTCTCAGTTCTTCTTTTTTTCACATTATTTTTCACAGTTTTTTTCTAAGTTTTTCTTAAGTTTTTTCAGTCTTTTATTCTCAGTGTTTTTCTCACTTTTTCTCCTCAGTTTTTCTGCTCAGTTTTTCTAGTCAGTTTTTTCTCATTTTTTTTCAGTTCTTCTTTTTTTTCACAGTTTTTTTCACAGTTTTTTTCTAAGTTTTTCTTAAGTTTTTTCAGTCTTTTATTCTCAGTGTTTTTCTCACTTTTTCTCCTCAGTTTTTCTGCTCAGTTTTTCTAGTCAGTTTTTTCTCATTTTTTTTTCAGTTCTTCTTTTTTTTCACTTTTTTTCACAGTTTTTTTCTAAGTTTTTCTTCAGTCTTTTCTCTCAGTTCTTCTTTTTTTCACAGTTTTTTTCACAGTTTTTTTCTAAGTTTTTCTTCAGTTTTTTTCTCAGTTCTTCTTTTTTTTCACAGTTTTTTTCACAGTTTTTTTCTAAGTTTTTCTTCAGTTTTTTTTCTCAGTTCTTCTTTTTTTCACATTATTTTTCACAGTTTTTTTCTAAGTTTTTCTTAAGTTTTTTCAGTCTTTTATTCTCAGTGTTTTTCTCACTTTTTCTCCTCAGTTTTTCTGCTCAGTTTTTCTAGTCAGTTTTTTCTCATTTTTTTTCAGTTCTTCTTTTTTTTCACAGTTTTTTTCACAGTTTTTTTCTAAGTTTTTCTTAAGTTTTTTCAGTCTTTTATTCTCAGTGTTTTTCTCACTTTTTCTCCTCAGTTTTTCTGCTCAGTTTTTCTAGTCAGTTTTTTCTCATTTTTTTTCAGTTCTTCTTTTTTTTCACAGTTTTTTTCACAGTTTTTTTCTAAGTTTTTCTTAAGTTTTTTCAGTCTTTTATTCTCAGTGTTTTTCTCACTTTTTCTCCTCAGTTTTTCTGCTCAGTTTTTCTAGTCAGTTTTTTCTCATTTTTTTTTCAGTTCTTCTTTTTTTTCACAGTTTTTTTTCAGTTTTTTCAGTTTTTCTGCTCAGTTTTTCTGCTCAGTTTTTTCTCAGTTTCTTTTCTCAGTTCTTCTTTTTCACATTTTTGTGCAGTTTTTTTCTAAGTTTTTCTTCAGTTTTTTCAGTCTTTTTTTCTCAGTGTTTTTCTCAGTTTTTCTCCTCAGTTTTTCTGCTCAGTTTTTCTGCTCAGTTTTTTCCTCAGTTTCTTTTCTCAGTTCTTTTGTTTCAGTTTTCTGCACCGTTTTTTTCTAAGTTTTTCTTCAGTTTTTTTCAGTTTTTTTCACAGTTTTTTTCTATGTTTTTCTTCAGTTTTTTCAGTCTTTTTTTCTCAGTTTTTATTCTCAGTTTTTTTTCTTCGTTTTTCTGCTCAATTTTTCTCCTCAGTTTTTTCTCAGTTTATTTTCTCAGTTCTTTTTTTCACAGTTTTGTGCACAATTTTTTTCTAAGTTTTTCTTCAGTTTTTTTTCTCAGTTCTTCTTTTTTTCACAGTTTTTTTCACAGTTTTTTTCTAAGTTTTTCTTAAGTTTTTTCAGTCTTTTATTCTCTGTTTTTCTCAGTTTTTCTCCTCAGTTTTTCTGCTCAGTTTTTCTAGTCAGTTTTTTCTCATTTTTTTTTCAGTTCTTTTTTTTCAATGTTTTTTTCACAGTTTTTATTCTCAGTTTTTTTTCTCAGTTTTTCTGCTCAGTTTTTCTGCTCAGTTTTTTCTCAGTTTCTTTTCTCAGTTCCTTTTTTTCACAGTTTTGTGCACAGCTTTTTTCTAAGTTTTTCTTCAGTTTTTTTCTCAGTTCTTCTTTTTTTCACAGTTTTTTCCCAAGTTTTTCTTAAGTTTTTTCAGTCTTTTATTCTCAGTGTTTTTCTCACTTTTTCTCCTCAGTTTTTCTGCTCAGTTTTTCTAGTCAGTTTTTTCTCATTTTTTTTCAGTTCTTCTTTTTTTTCACAGTTTTTTTCACAGTTTTTTTCTAAGTTTTTCTTAAGTTTTTTCAGTCTTTTATTCTCAGTGTTTTTCTCACTTTTTCTCCTCAGTTTTTCTGCTCAGTTTTTCTAGTCAGTTTTTTCTCATTTTTTTTTCAGTTCTTCTTTTTTTTCACTGTTTTTTTCACAGTTTTTTCAGTTTTTCTGCTCAGTTTTTCTGCTCAGTTTTTTCTCAGTTTCTTTTCTCAGTTCTTTTTTTTCACATTTTTGTGCACAGTTTTTTTCTAAGTTTTTCTTCAGTTTTTTCAGTCTTTTTTTCTCAGTGTTTTTCTCAGTTTTTCTCCTCAGTTTTTCTGCTCAGTTTTTCTGCTCAGTTTTTTCCTCAGTTTCTTTTCTCAGTTCTTTTGTTTCAGTTTTCTGCACCGTTTTTTTCTAAGTTTTTCTTCAGTTTTTTTCAGTTTTTTTCACAGTTTTTTTCTATGTTTTTCTTCAGTTTTTTCAGTCTTTTTTTCTCAGTTTTTATTCTCAGTTTTTTTTCTTCGTTTTTCTGCTCAATTTTTCTCCTCAGTTTTTTCTCAGTTTATTTTCTCAGTTCTTTTTTTCACAGTTTTGTGCACAATTTTTTTCTAAGTTTTTCTTCAGTTTTTTATCTCAGTTCTTCTTTTTTTCACAGTTTTTTTCACAGTTTTTTTCTAAGTTTTTCTTAAGTTTTTTCAGTCTTTTATTCTCAGTGTTTTTCTCAGTTTTTCTCCTCAGTTTTTCTGCTCAGTTTTTCGAGTCAGTTTTTTCTCATTTTTTTTTCAGTTCTTTTTTTTCAATGTTTTTTTCACAGTTTTTTTCTAAGTTTTTCTTAAGTTTTTTCAGTCTTTTATTCTCAGTGTTTTTCTCATTTTTTCTCCTCAGTTTTTCTGCTCAGTTTTGCTAGTCAGTTTTTTCTCATTTTTTTTTCAGTTCTTCTTTTTTTTCACTGTTTTTTTCACAGTTTTTTTCTAAGTTTTTCTTCAGTTTTTTTTCTCAGTTCTTCTTTTTTTTCACAGTTTTTTTCACAGTTTTTTTCTAAGTTTTTCTTCAGTTTTTTTCTCAGTTCTTTTTTTTCACAGTTTTTTTCACAGTTTTTTTCTAAGTTTTTCTTCAGTTTTTTTTCTCAGTTCTTCTTTTTTTCACAGTATTTTTCACAGTTTTTTTCTAAGTTTTTCTTTTTTTTCACAGTTTTTTCCCAAGTTTTTCTTCAGTTTTTTCAGTTTTTCTGCTCAGTTTTTCTGCTCATTTTTTTCTCAGTTTCTTTTCTCAGTTCTTTTTTTTCACATTTTTGTGCACAGTTTTTTTCTAAGTTTTTCTTCAGTTTTTTCAGTCTGTTTTTCTCAGTTTTTCTCCTCAGTTTTTCTGCTCAGTTTTTCTAGTCAGTTTTTTCTCATTTTTTTTTCAGTTCTTCTTTTTTTTCACTTTTTTTCACAGTTTTTTTCTAAGTTTTTCTTCAGTCTTTTCTCTCAGTTCTTCTTTTTTTTCACAGTTTTTTTCACAGTTTTTTTCTAAGTTTTTCTTCAGTTTTTTTCTCAGTTCTTCTTTTTTTTCACAGTTTTTTTCACAGTTTTTTTCTAAGTTTTTCTTCAGTTTTTTTTCTCAGTTCTTCTTTTTTTCACATTATTTTTCACAGTTTTTTTCTAAGTTTTTCTTAAGTTTTTTCAGTCTTTTATTCTCAGTGTTTTTCTCACTTTTTCTCCTCAGTTTTTCTGCTCAGTTTTTCTAGTCAGTTTTTTCTCATTTTTTTTCAGTTCTTCTTTTTTTTCACAGTTTTTTTCACAGTTTTTTTCTAAGTTTTTCTTAAGTTTTTTCAGTCTTTTATTCTCAGTGTTTTTCTCACTTTTTCTCCTCAGTTTTTCTGCTCAGTTTTTCTAGTCAGTTTTTTCTCATTTTTTTTTCAGTTCTTCTTTTTTTTCACAGTTTTTTTTCAGTTTTTTCAGTTTTTCTGCTCAGTTTTTCTGCTCAGTTTTTTCTCAGTTTCTTTTCTCAGTTCTTCTTTTTCACATTTTTGTGCAGTTTTTTTCTAAGTTTTTCTTCAGTTTTTTCAGTCTTTTTTTCTCAGTGTTTTTCTCAGTTTTTCTCCTCAGTTTTTCTGCTCAGTTTTTCTGCTCAGTTTTTTCCTCAGTTTCTTTTCTCAGTTCTTTTGTTTCAGTTTTCTGCACCGTTTTTTTCTAAGTTTTTCTTCAGTTTTTTTCAGTTTTTTTCACAGTTTTTTTCTATGTTTTTCTTCAGTTTTTTCAGTCTTTTTTTCTCAGTTTTTATTCAGTTTTTTTTCTTCGTTTTTCTGCTCAATTTTTCTCCTCAGTTTTTTCTCAGTTTATTTTCTCAGTTCTTTTTTTCACAGTTTTGTGCACAATTTTTTTCTAAGTTTTTCTTCGGTTTTTTTTCTCAGTTCTTCTTTTTTTCACAGTTTTTTTCACAGTTTTTTTCTAAGTTTTTCTTAAAGTTTTTTCAGTCTTTTATTCTCAGTGATTTTCTCACTTTTTCTCCTCAGTTTTTCTGCTCAGTTTTTCTAGTCAGTTTTTTCTCATTTTTTTTTCAGTTCTTCTTTTTTTTCACAGTTTTTTTTCAGTTTTTTCAGTTTTTCTGCTCAGTTTTTCTGCTCAGTTTTTTCTCAGTTTCTTTTCTCAGTTCTTCTTTTTCACATTTTTGTGCAGTTTTTTTCTAAGTTTTTCTTCAGTTTTTTCAGTCTTTTTTTCTCAGTGTTTTTCTCAGTTTTTCTCCTCAGTTTTTCTGCTCAGTTTTTCTAGTCAGTTTTTTCTCATTTTTTTTTCAGTTCTTCTTTTTTTTCACAGTTTTTTTTCAGTTTTTTCAGTTTTTCTGCTCAGTTTTTCTGCTCAGTTTTTTCTCAGTTTCTTTTCTCAGTTCTTCTTTTTCACATTTTTGTGCAGTTTTTTTCTAAGTTTTTCTTCAGTTTTTTCAGTCTTTTTTTCTCAGTGTTTTTCTCAGTTTTTCTCCTCAGTTTTTCTGCTCAGTTTTTCTAGTCAGTTTTTTCTCATTTTTTTTTCAGTTCTTTTTTTTCAATGTTTTTTTCACAGTTTTTTTCTAAGTTTTTCTTAAGTTTTTTCAGTCTTTTATTCTCAGTGTTTTTCTCATTTTTTCTCCTCAGTTTTTCTGCTCAGTTTTGCTAGTCAGTTTTTTCTCATTTTTTTTTCAGTTCTTCTTTTTTTTCACTGTTTTTTTCACAGTTTTTTTCTAAGTTTTTCTTCAGTTTTTTTTCTCAGTTCTTCTTTTTTTTCACAGTTTTTTTCACAGTTTTTTTCTAAGTTTTTCTTCAGTTTTTTTTCTCAGTTCTTCTTTTTTTTCACAGTTTTTTCCCAAGTTTTGCTTCAGTTTTTTCAGTTTTTCTGCTCAGTTTTTCTGCTCATTTTTTTCTCAGTTTCTTTTCTCAGTTCTTTTTTTTCACATTTTTGTGCACAGTTTTTTTCTAAGTTTTTCTTCAGTTTTTTCAGTCTGTTTTTCTCAGTTTTTCTCCTCAGTTTTTCTGCTCAGTTTTTCTAGTCAGTTTTTTCTCATTTTTTTTTCAGTTCTTCTTTTTTTTCACTTTTTTTCACAGTTTTTTTCTAAGTTTTTCTTCAGTCTTTTTTCTCAGTTCTTCTTTTTTTTCACAGTTTTTTTCACAGTTTTTTTCTAAGTTTTTCTTCAGTTTTTTTCTCAGTTCTTCTTTTTTTTCACAGTTTTTTTCACAGTTTTTTTCTAAGTTTTTCTTAAGTTTTTTCAGTCTTTTATTCTCAGTGTTTTTCTCACTTTTTCTCCTCAGTTTTTCTGCTCAGTTTTTCTAGTCAGTTTTTTCTCATTTTTTTTTCAGTTCTTCTTTTTTTTCACTGTTTTTTTCACAGTTTTTTCAGTTTTTCTGCTCAGTTTTTCTGCTCAGTTTTTTCTCAGTTTCTTTTCTCAGTTCTTTTTTTTCACATTTTTGTGCACAGTTTTTTTCTAAGTTTTTCTTCAGTTTTTTCAGTCTTTTTTTCTTAGTGTTTTTCTCAGTTTTTCTCCTCAGTTTTTCTGCTCAGTTTTTCTAGTCAGTTTTTTCTCATTTTTTTTTCAGTTCTTCTTTTTTTCACAGTTTTTGTTCAGTTTTTTCAGTTTTTCTGCTCAGTTTTTCTGCTCATTTTTTTCTCAGTTTCTTTTCTCAGTTCTTCTTTTTCACATTTTTGTGCAGTTTTTTTCTAAGTTTTTCTTCAGTTTTTTCAGTCTTTTTTTCTCAGTGTTTTTCTCAGTTTTTCTCCTCAGTTTTTCTGCTCAGTTTTTCTGCTCAGTTTTTTCCTCAGTTTCTTTTCTCAGTTCTTTTGTTTCAGTTTTCTGCACCGTTTTTTTCTAAGTTTTTCTTCAGTTTTTTTCAGTTTTTTTCACAGTTTTTTTCTATGTTTTTCTTCAGTTTTTTCAGTCTTTTTTTCTCAGTTTTTATTCTCAGTTTTTTTTCTTCGTTTTTCTGCTCAATTTTTCTCCTCAGTTTTTTCTCAGTTTATTTTCTCAGTTCTTTTTTTCACAGTTTTGTGCACAATTTTTTTCTAAGTTTTTCTTCAGTTTTTTTTCTCAGTTCTTCTTTTTTTCACAGTTTTTTTCACAGTTTTTTTCTAAGTTTTTCTTAAGTTTTTTCAGTCTTTTATTCTCAGTGTTTTTCTCAGTTTTTCTCCTCAGTTTTTCTGCTCAGTTTTTCGAGTCAGTTTTTTCTCATTTTTTTTTCAGTTCTTTTTTTTCAATGTTTTTTTCACAGTTTTTTTCTAAGTTTTTCTTAAGTTTTTTCAGTCTTTTATTCTCAGTGTTTTTCTCACTTTTTCTCCTCAGTTTTTCTGCTCAGTTTTTCTAGTCAGTTTTTTCTCATTTTTTTTCAGTTCTTCTTTTTTTTCACTGTTTTTTTCACAGTTTTTTTCTAAGTTTTTCTTCAGTTTTTTTTCTCAGTTCTTCTTTTTTTTCACAGTTTTTTTCACAGTTTTTTTCTAAGTTTTTCTTCAGTTTTTTTTCACAGTTTTTTTCTAAGTTTTTCTTCAGTTTTTTTTCTCAGTTCTTCTTTTTTTTCACAGTTTTTTTCACAGTTTTTTTCTCAGTTTTTCTCCTCAGTTTTTCTGCTCAGTTTTTCTAGTCAGTTTTTTCTCATTTTTTTTTCAGTTCTTTTTTTTCACTGTTTTTTTCACAGTTTTTTTCTAAGTTTTTCTTCAGTTTTTTCAGTCTTTTTTTCTCAGTTTTTATTCTCAGTTTTTCTAGTCAGTTTTTTCTCATTTTTTTTTCAGTTCTTCTTTTTTTTCACTGTTTTTTTCACAGTTTTTTCAGTTTTTCTGCTCAGTTTTTCTGCTCAGTTTTTTCTCAGTTTCTTTTCTCAGTTCTTTTTTTTCACATTTTTGTGCACAGTTTTTTTCTAAGTTTTTCTTCAGTTTTTTCAGTCTTTTTTTCTCAGTGTTTTTCTCAGTTTTTCTCCTCAGTTTTTCTGCTCAGTTTTTCTGCTCAGTTTTTTCCTCAGTTTCTTTTCTCAGTTCTTTTGTTTCAGTTTTCTGCACCGTTTTTTTCTAAGTTTTTCTTCAGTTTTTTTCAGTTTTTTTCACAGTTTTTTTCTATGTTTTTCTTCAGTTTTTTCAGTCTTTTTTTCTCAGTTTTTATTCTCAGTTTTTTTTCTTCGTTTTTCTGCTCAATTTTTCTCCTCAGTTTTTTCTCAGTTTATTTTCTCAGTTCTTTTTTTCACAGTTTTGTGCACAATTTTTTTCTAAGTTTTTCTTCAGTTTTTTATCTCAGTTCTTCTTTTTTTCACAGTTTTTTTCACAGTTTTTTTCTAAGTTTTTCTTAAGTTTTTTCAGTCTTTTATTCTCAGTGTTTTTCTCAGTTTTTCTCCTCAGTTTTTCTGCTCAGTTTTTCGAGTCAGTTTTTTCTCATTTTTTTTTCAGTTCTTTTTTTTCAATGTTTTTTTCACAGTTTTTTTCTAAGTTTTTCTTAAGTTTTTTCAGTCTTTTATTCTCAGTGTTTTTCTCATTTTTTCTCCTCAGTTTTTCTGCTCAGTTTTGCTAGTCAGTTTTTTCTCATTTTTTTTTCAGTTCTTCTTTTTTTTCACTGTTTTTTTCACAGTTTTTTTCTAAGTTTTTCTTCAGTTTTTTTTCTCAGTTCTTCTTTTTTTTCACAGTTTTTTTCACAGTTTTTTTCTAAGTTTTTCTTCAGTTTTTTTCTCAGTTCTTTTTTTTCACAGTTTTTTTCACAGTTTTTTTCTAAGTTTTTCTTCAGTTTTTTTTCTCAGTTCTTCTTTTTTTCACAGTATTTTTCACAGTTTTTTTCTAAGTTTTTCTTTTTTTTCACAGTTTTTTCCCAAGTTTTTCTTCAGTTTTTTCAGTTTTTCTGCTCAGTTTTTCTGCTCATTTTTTTCTCAGTTTCTTTTCTCAGTTCTTTTTTTTCACATTTTTGTGCACAGTTTTTTTCTAAGTTTTTCTTCAGTTTTTTCAGTCTGTTTTTCTCAGTTTTTCTCCTCAGTTTTTCTGCTCAGTTTTTCTAGTCAGTTTTTTCTCATTTTTTTTTCAGTTCTTCTTTTTTTTCACTTTTTTTCACAGTTTTTTTCTAAGTTTTTCTTCAGTCTTTTCTCTCAGTTCTTCTTTTTTTTCACAGTTTTTTTCACAGTTTTTTTCTAAGTTTTTCTTCAGTTTTTTTCTCAGTTCTTCTTTTTTTTCACAGTTTTTTTCACAGTTTTTTTCTAAGTTTTTCTTCAGTTTTTTTTCTCAGTTCTTCTTTTTTTCACATTATTTTTCACAGTTTTTTTCTAAGTTTTTCTTAAGTTTTTTCAGTCTTTTATTCTCAGTGTTTTTCTCACTTTTTCTCCTCAGTTTTTCTGCTCAGTTTTTCTAGTCAGTTTTTTCTCATTTTTTTTCAGTTCTTCTTTTTTTTCACAGTTTTTTTCACAGTTTTTTTCTAAGTTTTTCTTAAGTTTTTTCAGTCTTTTATTCTCAGTGTTTTTCTCACTTTTTCTCCTCAGTTTTTCTGCTCAGTTTTTCTAGTCAGTTTTTTCTCATTTTTTTTTCAGTTCTTCTTTTTTTTCACAGTTTTTTTTCAGTTTTTTCAGTTTTTCTGCTCAGTTTTTCTGCTCAGTTTTTTCTCAGTTTCTTTTCTCAGTTCTTCTTTTTCACATTTTTGTGCAGTTTTTTTCTAAGTTTTTCTTCAGTTTTTTCAGTCTTTTTTTCTCAGTGTTTTTCTCAGTTTTTCTCCTCAGTTTTTCTGCTCAGTTTTTCTGCTCAGTTTTTTCCTCAGTTTCTTTTCTCAGTTCTTTTGTTTCAGTTTTCTGCACCGTTTTTTTCTAAGTTTTTCTTCAGTTTTTTTCAGTTTTTTTCACAGTTTTTTTCTATGTTTTTCTTCAGTTTTTTCAGTCTTTTTTTCTCAGTTTTTATTCAGTTTTTTTTCTTCGTTTTTCTGCTCAATTTTTCTCCTCAGTTTTTTCTCAGTTTATTTTCTCAGTTCTTTTTTTCACAGTTTTGTGCACAATTTTTTTCTAAGTTTTTCTTCGGTTTTTTTTCTCAGTTCTTCTTTTTTTCACAGTTTTTTTCACAGTTTTTTTCTAAGTTTTTCTTAAAGTTTTTTCAGTCTTTTATTCTCAGTGATTTTCTCACTTTTTCTCCTCAGTTTTTCTGCTCAGTTTTTCTAGTCAGTTTTTTCTCATTTTTTTTTCAGTTCTTCTTTTTTTTCACAGTTTTTTTTCAGTTTTTTCAGTTTTTCTGCTCAGTTTTTCTGCTCAGTTTTTTCTCAGTTTCTTTTCTCAGTTCTTCTTTTTCACATTTTTGTGCAGTTTTTTTCTAAGTTTTTCTTCAGTTTTTTCAGTCTTTTTTTCTCAGTGTTTTTCTCAGTTTTTCTCCTCAGTTTTTCTGCTCAGTTTTTCTAGTCAGTTTTTTCTCATTTTTTTTTCAGTTCTTCTTTTTTTTCACAGTTTTTTTTCAGTTTTTTCAGTTTTTCTGCTCAGTTTTTCTGCTCAGTTTTTTCTCAGTTTCTTTTCTCAGTTCTTCTTTTTCACATTTTTGTGCAGTTTTTTTCTAAGTTTTTCTTCAGTTTTTTCAGTCTTTTTTTCTCAGTGTTTTTCTCAGTTTTTCTCCTCAGTTTTTCTGCTCAGTTTTTCTAGTCAGTTTTTTCTCATTTTTTTTTCAGTTCTTTTTTTTCAATGTTTTTTTCACAGTTTTTTTCTAAGTTTTTCTTAAGTTTTTTCAGTCTTTTATTCTCAGTGTTTTTCTCATTTTTTCTCCTCAGTTTTTCTGCTCAGTTTTGCTAGTCAGTTTTTTCTCATTTTTTTTTCAGTTCTTCTTTTTTTTCACTGTTTTTTTCACAGTTTTTTTCTAAGTTTTTCTTCAGTTTTTTTTCTCAGTTCTTCTTTTTTTTCACAGTTTTTTTCACAGTTTTTTTCTAAGTTTTTCTTCAGTTTTTTTTCTCAGTTCTTCTTTTTTTTCACAGTTTTTTCCCAAGTTTTGCTTCAGTTTTTTCAGTTTTTCTGCTCAGTTTTTCTGCTCATTTTTTTCTCAGTTTCTTTTCTCAGTTCTTTTTTTTCACATTTTTGTGCACAGTTTTTTTCTAAGTTTTTCTTCAGTTTTTTCAGTCTGTTTTTCTCAGTTTTTCTCCTCAGTTTTTCTGCTCAGTTTTTCTAGTCAGTTTTTTCTCATTTTTTTTTCAGTTCTTCTTTTTTTTCACTTTTTTTCACAGTTTTTTTCTAAGTTTTTCTTCAGTCTTTTTTCTCAGTTCTTCTTTTTTTTCACAGTTTTTTTCACAGTTTTTTTCTAAGTTTTTCTTCAGTTTTTTTCTCAGTTCTTCTTTTTTTTCACAGTTTTTTTCACAGTTTTTTTCTAAGTTTTTCTTAAGTTTTTTCAGTCTTTTATTCTCAGTGTTTTTCTCACTTTTTCTCCTCAGTTTTTCTGCTCAGTTTTTCTAGTCAGTTTTTTCTCATTTTTTTTTCAGTTCTTCTTTTTTTTCACTGTTTTTTTCACAGTTTTTTCAGTTTTTCTGCTCAGTTTTTCTGCTCAGTTTTTTCTCAGTTTCTTTTCTCAGTTCTTTTTTTTCACATTTTTGTGCACAGTTTTTTTCTAAGTTTTTCTTCAGTTTTTTCAGTCTTTTTTTCTTAGTGTTTTTCTCAGTTTTTCTCCTCAGTTTTTCTGCTCAGTTTTTCTAGTCAGTTTTTTCTCATTTTTTTTTCAGTTCTTCTTTTTTTCACAGTTTTTGTTCAGTTTTTTCAGTTTTTCTGCTCAGTTTTTCTGCTCATTTTTTTCTCAGTTTCTTTTCTCAGTTCTTCTTTTTCACATTTTTGTGCAGTTTTTTTCTAAGTTTTTCTTCAGTTTTTTCAGTCTTTTTTTCTCAGTGTTTTTCTCAGTTTTTCTCCTCAGTTTTTCTGCTCAGTTTTTCTGCTCAGTTTTTTCCTCAGTTTCTTTTCTCAGTTCTTTTGTTTCAGTTTTCTGCACCGTTTTTTTCTAAGTTTTTCTTCAGTTTTTTTCAGTTTTTTTCACAGTTTTTTTCTATGTTTTTCTTCAGTTTTTTCAGTCTTTTTTTCTCAGTTTTTATTCTCAGTTTTTTTTCTTCGTTTTTCTGCTCAATTTTTCTCCTCAGTTTTTTCTCAGTTTATTTTCTCAGTTCTTTTTTTCACAGTTTTGTGCACAATTTTTTTCTAAGTTTTTCTTCAGTTTTTTTTCTCAGTTCTTCTTTTTTTCACAGTTTTTTTCACAGTTTTTTTCTAAGTTTTTCTTAAGTTTTTTCAGTCTTTTATTCTCAGTGTTTTTCTCAGTTTTTCTCCTCAGTTTTTCTGCTCAGTTTTTCTAGTCAGTTTTTTCTCATTTTTTTTTCAGTTCTTTTTTTTCAATGTTTTTTTCACAGTTTTTTTCTAAGTTTTTCTTAAGTTTTTTCAGTCTTTTATTCTCAGTGTTTTTCTCACTTTTTCTCCTCAGTTTTTCTGCTCAGTTTTTCTAGTCAGTTTTTTCTCATTTTTTTTCAGTTCTTCTTTTTTTTCACAGTTTTTTTCACAGTTTTTTTCTAAGTTTTTCTTAAGTTTTTTCAGTCTTTTATTCTCAGTGTTTTTCTCACTTTTTCTCCTCAGTTTTTCTGCTCAGTTTTTCTAGTCAGTTTTTTCTCATTTTTTTTTCAGTTCTTCTTTTTTTTCACTGTTTTTTTCACAGTTTTTTCAGTTTTTCTGCTCAGTTTTTCTGCTCAGTTTTTTCTCAGTTTCTTTTCTCAGTTCTTTTTTTTCACATTTTTGTGCACAGTTTTTTTCTAAGATTTTCTTCAGTTTTTTCAGTCTTTTTTTCTCAGTGTTTTTCTCAGTTTTTCTCCTCAGTTTTTCTGCTCAGTTTTTCTAGTCAGTTTTTTCTCATTTTTTTTTCAGTTCTTCTTTTTTTTCACAGTTTTTTTTCAGTTTTTTCAGTTTTTCTGCTCAGTTTTTCTGCTCAGTTTTTTCTCAGTTTCTTTTCTCAGTTCTTCTTTTTCACATTTTTGTGCAGTTTTTTTCTAAGTTTTTCTTCAGTTTTTTCAGTCTTTTTTTCTCAGTGTTTTTCTCAGTTTTTCTCCTCAGTTTTTCTGCTCAGTTTTTCTAGTCAGTTTTTTCTCATTTTTTTTTCAGTTCTTTTTTTTCAATGTTTTTTTCACAGTTTTTTTCTAAGTTTTTCTTAAGTTTTTTCAGTCTTTTATTCTCAGTGTTTTTCTCATTTTTTCTCCTCAGTTTTTCTGCTCAGTTTTGCTAGTCAGTTTTTTCTCATTTTTTTTTCAGTTCTTCTTTTTTTTCACTGTTTTTTTCACAGTTTTTTTCTAAGTTTTTCTTCAGTTTTTTTTCTCAGTTCTTCTTTTTTTTCACAGTTTTTTTCACAGTTTTTTTCTAAGTTTTTCTTCAGTTTTTTTTCTCAGTTCTTCTTTTTTTTCACAGTTTTTTCCCAAGTTTTGCTTCAGTTTTTTCAGTTTTTCTGCTCAGTTTTTCTGCTCATTTTTTTCTCAGTTTCTTTTCTCAGTTCTTTTTTTTCACATTTTTGTGCACAGTTTTTTTCTAAGTTTTTCTTCAGTTTTTTCAGTCTGTTTTTCTCAGTTTTTCTCCTCAGTTTTTCTGCTCAGTTTTTCTAGTCAGTTTTTTCTCATTTTTTTTTCAGTTCTTCTTTTTTTTCACTTTTTTTCACAGTTTTTTTCTAAGTTTTTCTTCAGTCTTTTTTCTCAGTTCTTCTTTTTTTTCACAGTTTTTTTCACAGTTTTTTTCTAAGTTTTTCTTCAGTTTTTTTCTCAGTTCTTCTTTTTTTTCACAGTTTTTTTCACAGTTTTTTTCTAAGTTTTTCTTAAGTTTTTTCAGTCTTTTATTCTCAGTGTTTTTCTCACTTTTTCTCCTCAGTTTTTCTGCTCAGTTTTTCTAGTCAGTTTTTTCTCATTTTTTTTTCAGTTCTTCTTTTTTTTCACTGTTTTTTTCACAGTTTTTTCAGTTTTTCTGCTCAGTTTTTCTGCTCAGTTTTTTCTCAGTTTCTTTTCTCAGTTCTTTTTTTTCACATTTTTGTGCACAGTTTTTTTCTAAGTTTTTCTTAAGTTTTTTCAGTCTTTTATTCTCAGTGTTTTTCTCACTTTTTCTCCTCAGTTTTTCTGCTCAGTTTTTCTAGTCAGTTTTTTCTCATTTTTTTTTCAGTTCTTCTTTTTTTTCACTTTTTTTCACAGTTTTTTTCTAAGTTTTTCTTCAGTCTTTTCTCTCAGTTCTTCTTTTTTTCACAGTTTTTTTCACAGTTTTTTTCTAAGTTTTTCTTCAGTTTTTTTCTCAGTTCTTCTTTTTTTTCACAGTTTTTTTCACAGTTTTTTTCTAAGTTTTTCTTCAGTTTTTTTTCTCAGTTCTTCTTTTTTTCACATTATTTTTCACAGTTTTTTTCTAAGTTTTTCTTAAGTTTTTTCAGTCTTTTATTCTCAGTGTTTTTCTCACTTTTTCTCCTCAGTTTTTCTGCTCAGTTTTTCTAGTCAGTTTTTTCTCATTTTTTTTCAGTTCTTCTTTTTTTTCACAGTTTTTTTCACAGTTTTTTTCTAAGTTTTTCTTAAGTTTTTTCAGTCTTTTATTCTCAGTGTTTTTCTCACTTTTTCTCCTCAGTTTTTCTGCTCAGTTTTTCTAGTCAGTTTTTTCTCATTTTTTTTTCAGTTCTTCTTTTTTTTCACAGTTTTTTTTCAGTTTTTTCAGTTTTTCTGCTCAGTTTTTCTGCTCAGTTTTTTCTCAGTTTCTTTTCTCAGTTCTTCTTTTTCACATTTTTGTGCAGTTTTTTTCTAAGTTTTTCTTCAGTTTTTTCAGTCTTTTTTTCTCAGTGTTTTTCTCAGTTTTTCTCCTCAGTTTTTCTGCTCAGTTTTTCTGCTCAGTTTTTTCCTCAGTTTCTTTTCTCAGTTCTTTTGTTTCAGTTTTCTGCACCGTTTTTTTCTAAGTTTTTCTTCAGTTTTTTTCAGTTTTTTTCACAGTTTTTTTCTATGTTTTTCTTCAGTTTTTTCAGTCTTTTTTTCTCAGTTTTTATTCTCAGTTTTTTTTCTTCGTTTTTCTGCTCAATTTTTCTCCTCAGTTTTTTCTCAGTTTATTTTCTCAGTTCTTTTTTTCACAGTTTTGTGCACAATTTTTTTCTAAGTTTTTCTTCAGTTTTTTTTCTCAGTTCTTCTTTTTTTCACAGTTTTTTTCACAGTTTTTTTCTAAGTTTTTCTTAAGTTTTTTCAGTCTTTTATTCTCTGTTTTTCTCAGTTTTTCTCCTCAGTTTTTCTGCTCAGTTTTTCTAGTCAGTTTTTTCTCATTTTTTTTTCAGTTCTTTTTTTTCAATGTTTTTTTCACAGTTTTTATTCTCAGTTTTTTTTCTCAGTTTTTCTGCTCAGTTTTTCTGCTCAGTTTTTTCTCAGTTTCTTTTCTCAGTTCCTTTTTTTCACAGTTTTGTGCACAGCTTTTTTCTAAGTTTTTCTTCAGTTTTTTTCTCAGTTCTTCTTTTTTTCACAGTTTTTTCCCAAGTTTTTCTTAAGTTTTTTCAGTCTTTTATTCTCAGTGTTTTTCTCACTTTTTCTCCTCAGTTTTTCTGCTCAGTTTTTCTAGTCAGTTTTTTCTCATTTTTTTTCAGTTCTTCTTTTTTTTCACAGTTTTTTTCACAGTTTTTTTCTAAGTTTTTCTTAAGTTTTTTCAGTCTTTTATTCTCAGTGTTTTTCTCACTTTTTCTCCTCAGTTTTTCTGCTCAGTTTTTCTAGTCAGTTTTTTCTCATTTTTTTTTCAGTTCTTCTTTTTTTTCACTGTTTTTTTCACAGTTTTTTCAGTTTTTCTGCTCAGTTTTTCTGCTCAGTTTTTTCTCAGTTTCTTTTCTCAGTTCTTTTTTTTCACATTTTTGTGCACAGTTTTTTTCTAAGATTTTCTTCAGTTTTTTCAGTCTTTTTTTCTCAGTGTTTTTCTCAGTTTTTCTCCTCAGTTTTTCTGCTCAGTTTTTCTAGTCAGTTTTTTCTCATTTTTTTTTCAGTTCTTCTTTTTTTTCACAGTTTTTTTTCAGTTTTTTCAGTTTTTCTGCTCAGTTTTTCTGCTCAGTTTTTTCTCAGTTTCTTTTCTCAGTTCTTCTTTTTCACATTTTTGTGCAGTTTTTTTCTAAGTTTTTCTTCAGTTTTTTCAGTCTTTTTTTCTCAGTGTTTTTCTCAGTTTTTCTCCTCAGTTTTTCTGCTCAGTTTTTCTAGTCAGTTTTTTCTCATTTTTTTTTCAGTTCTTTTTTTTCAATGTTTTTTTCACAGTTTTTTTCTAAGTTTTTCTTAAGTTTTTTCAGTCTTTTATTCTCAGTGTTTTTCTCATTTTTTCTCCTCAGTTTTTCTGCTCAGTTTTGCTAGTCAGTTTTTTCTCATTTTTTTTTCAGTTCTTCTTTTTTTTCACTGTTTTTTTCACAGTTTTTTTCTAAGTTTTTCTTCAGTTTTTTTTCTCAGTTCTTCTTTTTTTTCACAGTTTTTTTCACAGTTTTTTTCTAAGTTTTTCTTCAGTTTTTTTTCTCAGTTCTTCTTTTTTTTCACAGTTTTTTCCCAAGTTTTGCTTCAGTTTTTTCAGTTTTTCTGCTCAGTTTTTCTGCTCATTTTTTTCTCAGTTTCTTTTCTCAGTTCTTTTTTTTCACATTTTTGTGCACAGTTTTTTTCTAAGTTTTTCTTCAGTTTTTTCAGTCTGTTTTTCTCAGTTTTTCTCCTCAGTTTTTCTGCTCAGTTTTTCTAGTCAGTTTTTTCTCATTTTTTTTTCAGTTCTTCTTTTTTTTCACTTTTTTTCACAGTTTTTTTCTAAGTTTTTCTTCAGTCTTTTTTCTCAGTTCTTCTTTTTTTTCACAGTTTTTTTCACAGTTTTTTTCTAAGTTTTTCTTCAGTTTTTTTCTCAGTTCTTCTTTTTTTTCACAGTTTTTTTCACAGTTTTTTTCTAAGTTTTTCTTAAGTTTTTTCAGTCTTTTATTCTCAGTGTTTTTCTCACTTTTTCTCCTCAGTTTTTCTGCTCAGTTTTTCTAGTCAGTTTTTTCTCATTTTTTTTTCAGTTCTTCTTTTTTTTCACTGTTTTTTTCACAGTTTTTTCAGTTTTTCTGCTCAGTTTTTCTGCTCAGTTTTTTCTCAGTTTCTTTTCTCAGTTCTTTTTTTTCACATTTTTGTGCACAGTTTTTTTCTAAGTTTTTCTTCAGTTTTTTCAGTCTTTTTTTCTTAGTGTTTTTCTCAGTTTTTCTCCTCAGTTTTTCTGCTCAGTTTTTCTAGTCAGTTTTTTCTCATTTTTTTTTCAGTTCTTCTTTTTTTCACAGTTTTTTTTCAGTTTTTTCAGTTTTTCTGCTCAGTTTTTCTGCTCATTTTTTTCTCAGTTTCTTTTCTCAGTTCTTCTTTTTCACATTTTTGTGCAGTTTTTTTCTAAGTTTTTCTTCAGTTTTTTCAGTCTTTTTTTCTCAGTGTTTTTCTCAGTTTTTCTCCTCAGTTTTTCTGCTCAGTTTTTCTGCTCAGTTTTTTCCTCAGTTTCTTTTCTCAGTTCTTTTGTTTCAGTTTTCTGCACCGTTTTTTTCTAAGTTTTTCTTCAGTTTTTTTCAGTTTTTTTCACAGTTTTTTTCTATGTTTTTCTTCAGTTTTTTCAGTCTTTTTTTCTCAGTTTTTATTCTCAGTTTTTTTTCTTCGTTTTTCTGCTCAATTTTTCTCCTCAGTTTTTTCTCAGTTTATTTTCTCAGTTCTTTTTTTCACAGTTTTGTGCACAATTTTTTTCTAAGTTTTTCTTCAGTTTTTTTTCTCAGTTCTTCTTTTTTTCACAGTTTTTTTCACAGTTTTTTTCTAAGTTTTTCTTAAGTTTTTTCAGTCTTTTATTCTCAGTGTTTTTCTCAGTTTTTCTCCTCAGTTTTTCTGCTCAGTTTTTCTAGTCAGTTTTTTCTCATTTTTTTTTCAGTTCTTTTTTTTCAATGTTTTTTTCACAGTTTTTTTCTAAGTTTTTCTTAAGTTTTTTCAGTCTTTTATTCTCAGTGTTTTTCTCACTTTTTCTCCTCAGTTTTTCTGCTCAGTTTTTCTAGTCAGTTTTTTCTCATTTTTTTTCAGTTCTTCTTTTTTTTCACAGTTTTTTTCACAGTTTTTTTCTAAGTTTTTCTTAAGTTTTTTCAGTCTTTTATTCTCAGTGTTTTTCTCACTTTTTCTCCTCAGTTTTTCTGCTCAGTTTTTCTAGTCAGTTTTTTCTCATTTTTTTTTCAGTTCTTCTTTTTTTTCACTGTTTTTTTCACAGTTTTTTCAGTTTTTCTGCTCAGTTTTTCTGCTCAGTTTTTTCTCAGTTTCTTTTCTCAGTTCTTTTTTTTCACATTTTTGTGCACAGTTTTTTTCTAAGTTTTTCTTCAGTTTTTTCAGTCTTTTTTTCTCAGTGTTTTTCTCAGTTTTTCTCCTCAGTTTTTCTGCTCAGTTTTTCTAGTCAGTTTTTTCTCATTTTTTTTTCAGTTCTTCTTTTTTTTCACAGTTTTTTTTCAGTTTTTTCAGTTTTTCTGCTCAGTTTTTCTGCTCAGTTTTTTCTCAGTTTCTTTTCTCAGTTCTTCTTTTTCACATTTTTGTGCAGTTTTTTTCTAAGTTTTTCTTCAGTTTTTTCAGTCTTTTTTTCTCAGTGTTTTTCTCAGTTTTTCTCCTCAGTTTTTCTGCTCAGTTTTTCTGCTCAGTTTTTTCTCAGTTTCTTTTCTCAGTTCTTTTTTTTCAGTTTTCTGCACCGTTTTTTTCTAAGTTTTTCTTCAGTTTTTTTCAGTTTTTTTCACAGTTTTTTTCTATGTTTTTCTTCAGTTTTTTTAGTCTTTTTTTCTCAGTTTTTATTCTCAGTTTTTTTTCTTCGTTTTTCTGCTCAATTTTTCTCCTCAGTTTTTTCTCAGTTTATTTTCTCAGTTCTTTTTTTCACAGTTTTGTGCACAATTTTTTTCTAAGTTTTTCTTCAGTTTTTTTTCTCAGTTCTTTTTTTCACAGTTTTTTTCACAGTTTTTTTCTAAGTTTTTCTTAAGTTTTTTCAGTCTTTTATTCTCAGTGTTTTTCTCAGTTTTTCTCCTCAGTTTTTCTGCTCAGTTTTTCTAGTCAGTTTTTTCTCATTTTTTTTTCAGTTCTTTTTTTTCAATGTTTTTTTCACAGTTTTTTTCTAAGTTTTTCTTAAGTTTTTTCAGTCTTTTATTCTCAGTGTTTTTCTCACTTTTTCTCCTCAGTTTTTCTGCTCAGTTTTTCTAGTCAGTTTTTTCTCATTTTTTTTTCAGTTCTTCTTTTTTTTCACTGTTTTTTTCACAGTTTTTTTCTAATTTTTTCTTCAGTTTTTTTTCTCAGTTCTTCCTTTTTTTCACAGTTTTTTTCACAGTTTTTTTCTAAGTTTTTCTTCAGTTTTTTTCTCAGTTCTTCCTTTTTTTCACAGTTTTTTCCCAAGTTTTTCTTCAGTTTTTTTCAGTTTTTCTGCTCAGTTTTTCTGCTCAGTTTTTTCTCAGTTTCTTTTCTCAGTTCTTTTTTTTCACATTTTTGTGCACAGTTGTTTTCTAAGTTTTTCTTCAGTTTTTTCAGTCTTTTTTTCTCAGTGTTTTTCTCAGTTTTTCTCCTCAGTTTTTCTGCTCAGTTTTTCTAGTCAGTTTTTTCTCATTTTTTTTTCAGTTCTTCTTTTTTTTCACTGTTTTTTTCAAAGTTTTTTTCTAATTTTTTCTTCAGTTTTTTTTCTCAGTTCTTCTTTTTTTTCACAGTTTTTTTCACAGTTTTTTTCTAAGTTTTTCTTCAGTTTTTTTCTCAGTTCTTCCGTTTTTTCACAGTTTTTTCCCAAGTTTTTCTTCAGTTTTTTTCAGTTTTTCTGCTCAGTTTTTCTAGTCAGTTTTTTCTCATTTTTTTTCAGTTCTTTTTTTTCACTGTTTTTTTCACAGTTTTTTTCTAAGTTTTTCTTAAGTTTTTTCAGTCTTTTATTCTCAGTGTTTTTCTCAGTTTTTCTCCTCAGTTTTTCTGCTCAGTTTTTCTAGTCAGTTTTTTCTCATTTTTTTTTCAGTTCTTTTTTTTCAATGTTTTTTTCACAGTTTTTTTCTAAGTTTTTCTTCAGTTTTTTCAGTCTTTTTTTCTCAGTTTTTATTCTCAGTTTTTTTTTTCAGTTTTTCTGCTCAGTTTTTCTGCTCAGTTTTTTCTCAGTTTCTTTTCTCAGTTCCTTTTTTTCACAGTTTTGTGCACAGCTTTTTTCTAAGTTTTTCTTCAGTTTTTTTTCTCAGTTCTTCTTTTTTTCACAGTTTTTTTCACAGTTTTTTTCTAAGTTTTTCTTAAGTTTTTTCAGTCTTTTATTCTCAGTGTTTTTCTCATTTTTTCTCCTCAGTTTTTCTGCTCAGTTTTTCTAGTCAGTTTTTTCTCATTTTTTTTTCAGTTCTTCTTTTTTTTCACTGTTTTTTTCACAGTTTTTTTCTAAGTTTTTCTTCATTTTTTTTTCTCAGTTCTTTTTTTTCACAGAAAAATGGAGAAAAAATATATTTAAAAAAACTGAAGAAAACGGAGGAAAAAAACTGAGAAAAAAAGAACTGAGGAGAAAAACTGAGAAAAAAAATATTTAAAAAACGGAGAAAAAAAACGGAGGAAAAAAATTGACGAGAAAAACTGAGCAGAAAAATGGAGAAAAAATATATTTCAAAAAACTGAAGCAAAACGGAGGAAAAAAACTGAGAAGAAAACAGAGAAAAAAGAACTGAGGAGAAAAACTGAGAAAAAAACTGACTAGAAAAACTGAGCAGAAAAACTGAGAAAAAAAATATTTAAAAAACGGAGAAAAAAAACGGAGGAAAAAAATTGACGAGAAAAACTGAGCAGAAAAACTGAGAAAAAAAATATTTAAAAAAACTGAAGAAAAACGGAGGGAAAAAACTGAGAAGAAAAACTGTGAAAAAAAGACTGAAAAAATTGAAGAAAAACTTAGAAAAAAACTGTGAAAAAAAAGAACTGAGAAAAAAAACTGAAGAAAAACGGAAGAAAAAAACTGAGAAGAAAAACTGTGAAAAAAAGACTGAAAAAATTGAAGAAAAACTTAGAAAAAAACTGTGAAAAAAAAGAACTGAGAAAAAAAACTGAAGAAAAACGGAGGAAAAAAACTGAGAAGAAAACTGAGAAAAAAAGAACTGCGGAGAAAAACTGAGAAAAAAACTGACTAGAAAAACTGAGCAAAAAAACTTAGAAAAAAAATATTTAAAAAACGGAGAAAAAAAATGGAGGAAAAAAATTGACGAGAAAAACTGAGCAGAAAAATGGAGAAAAAAAATATTTTAAAAACTGAAGAAAAACGGAGGAAAAAAATTGACGAGAAAAACTGAGCAGAAAAACTGAGAAAAAAAATATTTAAAAAACGGAGAAAAAAAAGGAGGACAAAAATTGACGAGAAAAACTGAGAAGAAAACTGAGAAAAAAAGAACTGAGGAGAAAAACTGAGAAAAAAACTGACTAGAAAAACTGAGCAGAAAAACTGAGAAAAAAAATATTTAAAAAACGGAGAAAAAAAACGGAGGAAAAAAATTGACGAGAAAAACTGAGCAGAAAAATGGAGAAAAAATATATTTAAAAAAACTGAAGAAAAACGGAGGAAAAAAACTGAGAAGAAAACTGAGAAAAAAAGAACTGAGGAGAAAAACTGAGAAAAAAACTGACTAAAAAAACTGAGCAGAAAAACTGAGAAAAAAAATATTTAAAAAACGGAGAAAAAAAACGGAGGAAAAAAATTGACGAGAAAAACTGAGCAGAAAAACTGAGAAAGAAAATATTTAAAAAACGGAGAAAAAAAACGGAGGAAAAAAACTGACTAGAAAAACTGAGCAGAAAAACTGAGAAAAAAAATATTTAAAAAACGGAGAAAAAAAACGGAGGAAAAAAATTGACGAGAAAAACTGAGCAGAAAAACTGAGAAAGAAAATATTTAAAAAACGGAGAAAAAAAACGGAGGAAAAAAACTGACTAGAAAAACTGAGCAGAAAAACTGAGAAAAAAAATATTTAAAAAACGGAGAAAAAAAACGGAGGAAAAAAATTGACGAGAAAAACTGAGCAGAAAAATGGAGAAAAAAAATATTTAAAAAAACTGAAGAAAAACGGAGGGAAAAAACTGAGAAGAAAAACTGTGAAAAAAAGACTGAAAAAATTGAAGAAAAACTTAGAAAAAAACTGTGAAAAAAAAGAACTGAGAAAAAAAACTGAAGAAAAACGGAGGGAAAAAACTGAGAAGAAAAACTGTGAAAAAAAGACTGAAAAAATTGAAGAAAAACTTAGAAAAAAACTGTGAAAAAAAAGAACTGAGAAAAAAAACTGAAGAAAAACGGAGGGAAAAAACTGAGAAGAAAAACTGTGAAAAAAAGACTGAAAAAATTGAAGAAAAACTTAGAAAAAAACTGTGAAAAAAAAGAACTGAGAAAAAAAACTGAAGAAAAACGGAGGAAAAAAACTGAGAAGAAAACTGAGAAAAAAAGAACTGCGGAGAAAAACTGAGAAAAAAACTGACTAGAAAAACTGAGCAGAAAAACTGAGAAAAAAAATATTTAAAAAACGGAGAAAAAAAACGGAGGAAAAAAATTGACGAGAAAAACTGAGCAGAAAAATGAAGAAAAAAAATATTTTAAAAAACTGAAGAAAAACGGAGGAAAAAAACTGAGAAAAAAAGAACTGAGCAGAAAAACTGAGAAAAAAAATATTTAAAAAACGGAGAAAAAAAACGGAGGAAAAAAATTGACGAGAAAAACTGAGCAGAAAAACTGAGAAAAAATATATTTAAAAAAACTGACGAAAAACGGAGGGAAAAAACTGAGAAGAAAAACTGTGAAAAAAAGACTGAAAAAATTGAAGAAAAACTTAGAAAAAAACTGTGACAAAAAAGAACTGAGAAAAAAAACTGAAGAAAAACGGAGGGAAAAAACTGAGAAGAAAAACTGTGAAAAAAAGACTGAAAAAATTGAAGAAAAACTTAGAAAAAAACTGTGACAAAAAAGAACTGAGAAAAAAAACTGAAGAAAAACGGAGGGAAAAAACTGAGAAGAAAAACTGTGAAAAAAAGACTGAAAAAATTGAAGAAAAACTTAGAAAAAAACTGTAAAAAAAAAGAACTGAGAAAAAAAACTGAAGAAAAACGGAGGAAAAAAACTGAGAAGAAAACTGAGAAAAAAAGAACTGCGGAGAAAAACTGAGAAAAAAACTGACTAGAAAAACTGAGCAAAAAAACTTAGAAAAAAAATATTTAAAAAACGGAGAAAAAAAAATGGAGGAAAAAAATTGACGAGAAAAACTGAGCAGAAAAATGGAGAAAAAAAATATTTTAAAAAACTGAAGAAAAACGGAGGAAAAAAATTGACGAGAAAAACTGAGCAGAAAAACTGAGAAAAAAAATATTTAAAAAACGGAGAAAAAAAACGGAGGAAAAAAATTGACGAGAAAAACTGAGAAGAAAACTGAGAAAAAAAGAACTGAGGAGAAAAACTGAGAAAAAAACTGACTAGAAAAACTGAGCAGAAAAACTGAGAAAAAAAATATTTAAAAAACGGAGAAAAAAAACAGAGGAAAAAAATTGACGAGAAAAACTGAGCAGAAAAATGGAGAAAAAATATATTTAAAAAAACTGAAGAAAAACGGAGGAAAAAAACTGAGAAGAAAACTGAGAAAAAAAGAACTGAGGAGAAAAACTGAGAAAAAACTGACTAGAAAAACTGAGCAGAAAAACTGAGAAAAAAAATATTTAAAAAACGGAGAAAAAAAACGGAGGAAAAAAATTGACGAGAAAAACTGAGCAGAAAAACTGAGAAAAAAAATATTTAAAAAACGGAGAAAAAAAACGGAGGAAAAAAATTGCCGAGAAAAACTGAGCAGAAAAACTGAGAAAAAAAATATTTAAAAAACGGAGAAAAAAAACGGAGGAAAAAAATTGACGAGAAAAACTGAGCAGAAAAACTGAGAAAAAAAATATTTAAAAAAACTGAAGAAAAACGGAGGGAAAAAGCTGAGAAGAAAAACTGTGAAAAAAAGACTGAAAAAATTGAAGAAAAACGTAGAAAAAAACTGTGAAAAAAAAGAACTGAGAAAAAAAACTGAAGAAAAACGGAGGAAAAAAACTGAGAAGAAAACTGAGAAAAAAAGAACTGCGGAGAAAAACTGAGAAAAAAACTGACTAGAAAAACTGAGCAAATAATCTTAGAAAAAAAATATTTAAAAAACGGAGAAAAAAATGGAGGAAAAAAATTGACGAGAAAAACTGAGCAGAAAAATGGAGAAAAAAAATATTTTAAAAAACTGAAGAAAAACGGAGGAAAAAAACTGAGAAAAAAAGAACTGAGGAGAAAAACTGAGAAAAAAAATATTTAAAAAACGGAGAAAAAAAACGGAGGAAAAAAATTGACGAGAAAAACTGAGCAGAAAAATGGAGAAAAAATATATTTCAAAAAACTGAAGCAAAACGGAGGAAAAAAACTGAGAAGAAAACAGAGAAAAAAAGAACTGAGGAGAAAAACTGAGAAAAAAACTGACTAGAAAAACTGAGCAGAAAAACTGAGAAAAAAAATATTTAAAAAACGGAGAAAAAAAACGGAGGAAAAAAATTGACGAGAAAAACTGAGCAGAAAAACTGAGAAAAAAAATATTTAAAAAACTGAAGAAAAACGGAGGGAAAAAACTGAGAAGAAAAACTGAAAAAAAGACTGAAAAAATTGAAGAAAAACTTAGAAAAAAACTGTAAAAAAAAAGAACTGAGAAAAAAAACTGAAGAAAAACGGAGGAAAAAAACTGAGAAGAAAACTGAGAAAAAAAGAACTGCGGAGAAAAACTGAGAAAAAAACTGACTAGAAAAACTGAGCAAAAAAACTTAGAAAAAAAATATTTAAAAAACGGAGAAAAAAAATGGAGGAAAAAAATTGACGAGAAAAACTGAGCAGAAAAATGGAGAAAAAAAATATTTTAAAAAACTGAAGAAAAACGGAGGAAAAAAATTGACGAGAAAAACTGAGCAGAAAAACTGAGAAAAAAAATATTTAAAAAACGGAGAAAAAAAACGGAGGAAAAAAATTGACGAGAAAAACTGAGAAGAAAACTGAGAAAAAAAGAACTGAGGAGAAAAACTGAGAAAAAAACTGACTAGAAAAACTGAGCAGAAAAACTGAGAAAAAAAATATTTAAAAAACGGAGAAAAAAAACGGAGGAAAAAAATTGACGAGAAAAACTGAGCAGAAAAATGGAGAAAAAAAATATTTTAAAAAACTGAAGAAAAACGGAGGAAAAAAACTGAGAAAAAAAGAACTGAGGAGAAAAACTGAGAAAAAAAATATTTAAAAAACGGAGAAAAAAAACGGAGGAAAAAAATTGACGAGAAAAACTGAGCAGAAAAATGGAGAAAAAATATATTTTAAAAAACTGAAGAAAAACGGAGGAAAAAAACTGAGAAGAAAACAGAGAAAAAAAGAACTGAGGAGAAAAACTGAGAAAAAAACTGACTAGAAAAACTGAGCCGAAAAACTGAGAAAAAAAATATTTAAAAAACGGAGAAAAAAAACGGAGGAAAAAAATTGACGAGAAAAACTGAGCAGAAAAACAGAGAAAAAAAATATTTTAAAAAACTGAAGAAAAACGGAGGGAAAAAACTGAGAAGAAAAACTGTGAAAAAAAGACTGAAAAAATTGAAGAAAAACTTAGAAAAAAACTGTGACAAAAAAGAACTGAGAAAAAAAACTGAAGAAAAACGGAGGGAAAAAACTGAGAAGAAAAACTGTGAAAAAAAGACTGAAAAAATTGAAGAAAAACTTAGAAAAAAACTGTAAAAAAAAAGAACTGAGAAAAAAAACTGAAGAAAAACGGAGGAAAAAAACTGAGAAGAAAACTGAGAAAAAAAGAACTGCGGAGAAAAACTGAGAAAAAAACTGACTAGAAAAACTGAGCAAAAAAACTTAGAAAAAAAATATTTAAAAAACGGAGAAAAAAAATGGAGGAAAAAAATTGACGAGAAAAACTGAGCAGAAAAATGGAGAAAAAAAATATTTTAAAAAACTGAAGAAAAACGGAGGAAAAAAATTGACGAGAAAAACTGAGCAGAAAAACTGAGAAAACAAATATTTAAAAAACGGAGAAAAAAAACGGAGGAAAAAAATTGACGAGAAAAACTGAGAAGAAAACTGAGAAAAAAAGAACTGAGGAGAAAAACTGAGAAAAAAACTGACTAGAAAAACTGAGCAGAAAAACTGAGAAAAAAAATATTTAAAAAACGGAGAAAAAAAACGGAGGAAAAAAATTGACGAGAAAAACTGAGCAGAAAAATGGAGAAAAAATATATTTAAAAAAACTGAAGAAAAACGGAGGAAAAAAACTGAGAAGAAAACTGAGAAAAAAAGAACTGAGGAGAAAAACTGAGAAAAAACTGACTAGAAAAACGGAGCAGAAAAACTGAGAAAAAAAATATTTAAAAAACGGAGAAAAAAAACGGAGGAAAAAAATTGACGAGAAAAACTGAGCAGAAAAACTGAGAAAAAAAATATTTAAAAAACGGAGAAAAAAAACGGAGGAAAAAAATTGCCGAGAAAAACTGAGCAGAAAAACTGAGAAAAAAAATATTTAAAAAACGGAGAAAAAAAACGGAGGAAAAAAATTGACGAGAAAAACTGAGCAGAAAAACTGAGAAAAAAAATATTTAAAAAAACTGAAGAAAAACGGAGGGAAAAAGCTGAGAAGAAAAACTGTGAAAAAAAGACTGAAAAAATTGAAGAAAAACTTAGAAAAAAACTGTGAAAAAAAAGAACTGAGAAAAAAAACTGAAGAAAAACGGAGGAAAAAAACTGAGAAGAAAACTGAGAAAAAAAGAACTGCGGAGAAAAACTGAGAAAAAAACTGACTAGAAAAACTGAGCAAAAAATCTTAGAAAAAAAATATTTAAAAAACGGAGAAAAAAATGGAGGAAAAAAATTGACGAGAAAAACTGAGCAGAAAAATGGAGAAAAAAAATATTTTAAAAAACTGAAGAAAAACAGAGGAAAAAAACTGAGAAAAAAAGAACTGAGGAGAAAAACTGAGAAAAAAAATATTTAAAAAACGGAGAAAAAAAACGGAGGAAAAAAATTGACGAGAAAAACTGAGCAGAAAAATGGAGAAAAAATATATTTCAAAAAACTGAAGCAAAACGGAGGAAAAAAACTGAGAAGAAAACAGAGAAAAAAAGAACTGAGGAGAAAAACTGAGAAAAAAACTGACTAGAAAAACTGAGCAGAAAAACTGAGAAAAAAAATATTTAAAAAACGGAGAAAAAAAACGGAGGAAAAAAATTGACGAGAAAAACTGAGCAGAAAAACTGAGAAAAAAAATATTTAAAAAACTGAAGAAAAACGGAGGGAAAAAACTGAGAAGAAAAACTGAAAAAAAGACTGAAAAAATTGAAGAAAAACTTAGAAAAAAACTGTAAAAAAAAAGAACTGAGAAAAAAAACTGAAGAAAAACGGAGGAAAAAAACTGAGAAGAAAACTGAGAAAAAAAGAACTGCGGAGAAAAACTGAGAAAAAAATTGACGAGAAAAACTGAGCAGAAAAATGGAGAAAAAAAATATTTTAAAAAACTGAAGAAAAACGGAGGAAAAAAATTGACGAGAAAAACTGAGCAGAAAAACTGAGAAAAAAAATATTTAAAAAACGGAGAAAAAAAACGGAGGAAAAAAATTGACGAGAAAAACTGAGAAGAAAACTGAGAAAAAAAGAACTGAGGAGAAAAACTGAGAAAAAAACTGACTAGAAAAACTGAGCAGAAAAACTGAGAAAAAAAATATTTAAAAAACGGAGAAAAAAAACGGAGGAAAAAAATTGACGAGAAAAACTGAGCAGAAAAATGGAGAAAAAAAATATTTTAAAAAACTGAAGAAAAACGGAGGAAAAAAACTGAGAAAAAAAAACTGAGGAGAAAAACTGAGAAAAAAAATATTTAAAAAACGGAGAAAAAAAACGGAGGAAAAAAATTGACGAGAAAAACTGAGCAGAAAAATGGAGAAAAAATATATTTTAAAAAACTGAAGAAAAACGGAGGAAAAAAACTGAGAAGAAAACAGAGAAAAAAAGAACTGAGGAGAAAAACTGAGAAAAAAACTGACTAGAAAAACTGAGCCGAAAAACTGAGAAAAAAAATATTTAAAAAACGGAGAAAAAAAACGGAGGAAAAAAATTGACGAGAAAAACTGAGCAGAAAAACAGAGAAAAAAAATATTTTAAAAAACTGAAGAAAAACGGAGGGAAAAAACTGAGAAGAAAAACTGTGAAAAAAAGACTGAAAAAATTGAAGAAAAACTTAGAAAAAAACTGTGACAAAAAAGAACTGAGAAAAAAAACTGAAGAAAAACGGAGGGAAAAAACTGAGAAGAAAAACTGTGAAAAAAAGACTGAAAAAATTGAAGAAAAACTTAGAAAAAAACTGTAAAAAAAAAGAACTGAGAAAAAAAACTGAAGAAAAACGGAGGAAAAAAACTGAGAAGAAAACTGAGAAAAAAAGAACTGCGGAGAAAAACTGAGAAAAAAACTGACTAGAAAAACTGAGCAAAAAAACTTAGAAAAAAAATATTTAAAAAACGGAGAAAAAAAATGGAGGAAAAAAATTGACGAGAAAAACTGAGCAGAAAAATGGAGAAAAAAAATATTTTAAAAAACTGAAGAAAAACGGAGGAAAAAAATTGACGAGAAAAACTGAGCAGAAAAACTGAGAAAAAAAATATTTAAAAAACGGAGAAAAAAAACGGAGGAAAAAAATTGACGAGAAAAACTGAGAAGAAAACTGAGAAAAAAAGAACTGAGGAGAAAAACTGAGAAAAAAACTGACTAGAAAAACTGAGCAGAAAAACTGAGAAAAAAAATATTTAAAAAACGGAGAAAAAAAACGGAGGAAAAAAATTGACGAGAAAAACTGAGCAGAAAAATGGAGAAAAAATATATTTAAAAAAACTGAAGAAAAACGGAGGAAAAAAACTGAGAAGAAAACTGAGAAAAAAAGAACTGAGGAGAAAAACTGAGAAAAAACTGACTAGAAAAACTGAGCAGAAAAACTGAGAAAAAAAATATTTAAAAAACGGAGAAAAAAAACGGAGGAAAAAAATTGCCGAGAAAAACTGAGCAGAAAAACTGAGAAAAAAAATATTTTAAAAACGGAGAAAAGAAACGGAGGAAAAAAATTGACGAGAAAAACTGAGCAGAAAAACTGAGAAAAAAAATATTTAAAAAAACTGAAGGAAAACGGAGGGAAAAAACTGAGAAGAAAAACTGTGAAAAAAAGACTGAAAAAATTGAAGAAAAACTTAGAAAAAAACTGTGAAAAAAAAGAACTGAGAAAAAAAACTGAAGAAAAACGGAGGAAAAAAACTGAGAAGAAAACTGAGAAAAAAAGAACTGCGGAGAAAAACGGAGAAAAAAACTGACTAGAAAAACTGAGCAAAAAAACTTAGAAAAAAAATATTTAAAAAACGGAGAAAAAAAATGGAGGAAAAAAATTGACGAGAAAAACTGAGCAGAAAAATGGAGAAAAAAAATATTTTAAAAAACTGAAGAAAAACAGAGGAAAAAAATTGACGAGAAAAACTGAGCAGAAAAACTGAGAAAAAAAATATTTAAAAAACGGAGAAAAAAAACGGAGGAAAAAAATTGCCGAGAAAAACTGAGCAGAAAAACTGAGAAAACAAATATTTAAAAAACGGAGAAAAAAAACGGAGGAAAAAAATTGACGAGAAAAACTGAGAAGAAAACTGAGAAAAAAAGAACTGAGGAGAAAAACTGAGAAAAAAACTGACTAGAAAAACTGAGCAGAAAAACTGAGAAAAAAAATATTTAAAAAACGGAGAAAAAAAACGGAGGAAAAAAATTGACGAGAAAAACTGAGCAGAAAAATGGAGAAAAAATATATTTAAAAAAACTGAAGAAAAACGGAGGAAAAAAACTGAGAAGAAAACTGAGAAAAAAAGAACTGAGGAGAAAAACTGAGAAAAAACTGACTAGAAAAACTGAGCAGAAAAACTGAGAAAAAAAATATTTAAAAAACGGAGAAAAAAAACGGAGGAAAAAAATTGACGAGAAAAACTGAGCAGAAAAACTGAGAAAAAAAATATTTAAAAAACGGAGAAAAAAAACGGAGGAAAAAAATTGCCGAGAAAAACTGAGCAGAAAAACTGAGAAAAAAAATATTTAAAAAACGGAGAAAAAAAACGGAGGAAAAAAATTGACGAGAAAAACTGAGCAGAAAAACTGAGAAAAAAAATATTTAAAAAAACTGAAGAAAAACGGAGGGAAAAAGCTGAGAAGAAAAACTGTGAAAAAAAGACTGAAAAAATTGAAGAAAAACTTAGAAAAAAACTGTGAAAAAAAAGAACTGAGAAAAAAAACTGAAGAAAAACGGAGGAAAAAAACTGAGAAGAAAACTGAGAAAAAAAGAACTGCGGAGAAAAACTGAGAAAAAAACTGACTAGAAAAACTGAGCAAAAAATCTTAGAAAAAAAATATTTAAAAAACGGAGAAAAAAATGGAGGAAAAAAATTGACGAGAAAAACTGAGCAGAAAAATGGAGAAAAAAAATATTTTAAAAAACTGAAGAAAAACAGAGGAAAAAAACTGAGAAAAAAAGAACTGAGGAGAAAAACTGAGAAAAAAAATATTTAAAAAACGGAGAAAAAAAACGGAGGAAAAAAATTGACGAGAAAAACTGAGCAGAAAAATGGAGAAAAAATATATTTCAAAAAACTGAAGCAAAAGGGAGGAAAAAAACTGAGAAGAAAACAGAGAAAAAAAGAACTGAGGAGAAAAACTGAGAAAAAAACTGACTAGAAAAACTGAGCAGAAAAACTGAGAAAAAAAATATTTAAAAAACGGAGAAAAAAAACGGAGGAAAAAAATTGACGAGAAAAACTGAGCAGAAAAACTGAGAAAAAAAATATTTAAAAAACTGAAGAAAAACGGAGGGAAAAAACTGAGAAGAAAAACTGAAAAAAAGACTGAAAAAATTGAAGAAAAACTTAGAAAAAAACTGTAAAAAAAAAGAACTGAGAAAAAAAACTGAAGAAAAACGGAGGAAAAAAACTGAGAAGAAAACTGAGAAAAAAAGAACTGCGGAGAAAAACTGAGAAAAAAATTGACGAGAAAAACTGAGCAGAAAAATGGAGAAAAAAAATATTTTAAAAAACTGAAGAAAAACGGAGGAAAAAAATTGACGAGAAAAACTGAGCAGAAAAACTGAGAAAAAAAATATTTAAAAAACGGAGAAAAAAAACGGAGGAAAAAAATTGACGAGAAAAACTGAGAAGAAAACTGAGAAAAAAAGAACTGAGGAGAAAAACTGAGAAAAAAACTGACTAGAAAAACTGAGCAGAAAAACTGAGAAAAAAAATATTTAAAAAACGGAGAAAAAAAACGGAGGAAAAAAATTGACGAGAAAAACTGAGCAGAAAAATGGAGAAAAAAAATATTTTAAAAAACTGAAGAAAAACGGAGGAAAAAAACTGAGAAAAAAAGAACTGAGGAGAAAAACTGAGAAAAAAAATATTTAAAAAACGGAGAAAAAAAACGGAGGAAAAAAATTGACGAGAAAAACTGAGAAGAAAACTGAGAAAAAAAGAACTGAGGAGAAAAACTGAGAAAAAAACTGACTAGAAAAACTGAGCAGAAAAACTGAGAAAAAAAATATTTAAAAAACGGAGAAAAAAAACGGAGGAAAAAAATTGACGAGAAAAACTGAGCAGAAAAATGGAGAAAAAATATATTTAAAAAAACTGAAGAAAAACGGAGGAAAAAAACTGAGAAGAAAACTGAGAAAAAAAGAACTGAGGAGAAAAACTGAGAAAAAACTGACTAGAAAAACTGAGCAGAAAAACTGAGAAAAAAAATATTTAAAAAACGGAGAAAAAAAACGGAGGAAAAAAATTGACGAGAAAAACTGAGCAGAAAAACTGAGAAAAAAAATATTTAAAAAACGGAGAAAAAAAACGGAGGAAAAAAATTGCCGAGAAAAACTGAGCAGAAAAACTGAGAAAAAAAATATTTAAAAAACGGAGAAAAAAAACGGAGGAAAAAAATTGACGAGAAAAACTGAGCAGAAAAACTGAGAAAAAAAATATTTAAAAAAACTGAAGAAAAACGGAGGGAAAAAGCTGAGAAGAAAAACTGTGAAAAAAAGACTGAAAAAATTGAAGAAAAACTTAGAAAAAAACTGTGAAAAAAAAGAACTGAGAAAAAAAACTGAAGAAAAACGGAGGAAAAAAACTGAGAAGAAAACTGAGAAAAAAAGAACTGCGGAGAAAAACTGAGAAAAAAACTGACTAGAAAAACTGAGCAAAAAATCTTAGAAAAAAAATATTTAAAAAACGGAGAAAAAAATGGAGGAAAAAAATTGACGAGAAAAACTGAGCAGAAAAATGGAGAAAAAAAATATTTTAAAAAACTGAAGAAAAACAGAGGAAAAAAACTGAGAAAAAAAGAACTGAGGAGAAAAACTGAGAAAAAAAATATTTAAAAAACGGAGAAAAAAAACGGAGGAAAAAAATTGACGAGAAAAACTGAGCAGAAAAATGGAGAAAAAATATATTTCAAAAAACTGAAGCAAAAGGGAGGAAAAAAACTGAGAAGAAAACAGAGAAAAAAAGAACTGAGGAGAAAAACTGAGAAAAAAACTGACTAGAAAAACTGAGCAGAAAAACTGAGAAAAAAAATATTTAAAAAACGGAGAAAAAAAACGGAGGAAAAAAATTGACGAGAAAAACTGAGCAGAAAAACTGAGAAAAAAAATATTTAAAAAACTGAAGAAAAACGGAGGGAAAAAACTGAGAAGAAAAACTGAAAAAAAGACTGAAAAAATTGAAGAAAAACTTAGAAAAAAACTGTAAAAAAAAAGAACTGAGAAAAAAAACTGAAGAAAAACGGAGGAAAAAAACTGAGAAGAAAACTGAGAAAAAAAGAACTGCGGAGAAAAACTGAGAAAAAAATTGACGAGAAAAACTGAGCAGAAAAATGGAGAAAAAAAATATTTTAAAAAACTGAAGAAAAACGGAGGAAAAAAATTGACGAGAAAAACTGAGCAGAAAAACTGAGAAAAAAAATATTTAAAAAACGGAGAAAAAAAACGGAGGAAAAAAATTGACGAGAAAAACTGAGAAGAAAACTGAGAAAAAAAGAACTGAGGAGAAAAACTGAGAAAAAAACTGACTAGAAAAACTGAGCAGAAAAACTGAGAAAAAAAATATTTAAAAAACGGAGAAAAAAAACGGAGGAAAAAAATTGACGAGAAAAACTGAGCAGAAAAATGGAGAAAAAAAATATTTTAAAAAACTGAAGAAAAACGGAGGAAAAAAACTGAGAAAAAAAGAACTGAGGAGAAAAACTGAGAAAAAAAATATTTAAAAAACGGAGAAAAAAAACGGAGGAAAAAAATTGACGAGAAAAACTGAGCAGAAAAATGGAGAAAAAATATATTTTAAAAAACTGAAGAAAAACGGAGGAAAAAAACTGAGAAGAAAACAGAGAAAAAAAGAACTGAGGAGAAAAACTGAGAAAAAAACTGACTAGAAAAACTGAGCCGAAAAACTGAGAAAAAAAATATTTAAAAAACGGAGAAAAAAAACGGAGGAAAAAAATTGACGAGAAAAACTGAGCAGAAAAACAGAGAAAAAAAATATTTTAAAAAACTGAAGAAAAACGGAGGGAAAAAACTGAGAAGAAAAACTGTGAAAAAAAGACTGAAAAAATTGAAGAAAAACTTAGAAAAAAACTGTGACAAAAAAGAACTGAGAAAAAAAACTGAAGAAAAACGGAGGGAAAAAACTGAGAAGAAAAACTGTGAAAAAAAGACTGAAAAAATTGAAGAAAAACTTAGAAAAAAACTGTAAAAAAAAAGAACTGAGAAAAAAAACTGAAGAAAAACGGAGGAAAAAAACTGAGAAGAAAACTGAGAAAAAAAGAACTGCGGAGAAAAACTGAGAAAAAAACTGACTAGAAAAACTGAGCAAAAAAACTTAGAAAAAAAATATTTAAAAAACGGAGAAAAAAAATGGAGGAAAAAAATTGACGAGAAAAACTGAGCAGAAAAATGGAGAAAAAAAATATTTTAAAAAACTGAAGAAAAACGGAGGAAAAAAATTGACGAGAAAAACTGAGCAGAAAAACTGAGAAAAAAAATATTTAAAAAACGGAGAAAAAAAACGGAGGAAAAAAATTGACGAGAAAAACTGAGAAGAAAACTGAGAAAAAAAGAACTGAGGAGAAAAACTGAGAAAAAAACTGACTAGAAAAACTGAGCAGAAAAACTGAGAAAAAAAATATTTAAAAAACGGAGAAAAAAAACGGAGGAAAAAAATTGACGAGAAAAACTGAGCAGAAAAATGGAGAAAAAATATATTTAAAAAAACTGAAGAAAAACGGAGGAAAAAAACTGAGAAGAAAACTGAGAAAAAAAGAACTGAGGAGAAAAACTGAGAAAAAACTGACTAGAAAAACTGAGCAGAAAAACTGAGAAAAAAAATATTTAAAAAACGGAGAAAAAAAACGGAGGAAAAAAATTGCCGAGAAAAACTGAGCAGAAAAACTGAGAAAAAAAATATTTTAAAAACGGAGAAAAGAAACGGAGGAAAAAAATTGACGAGAAAAACTGAGCAGAAAAACTGAGAAAAAAAATATTTAAAAAAACTGAAGGAAAACGGAGGGAAAAAACTGAGAAGAAAAACTGTGAAAAAAAGACTGAAAAAATTGAAGAAAAACTTAGAAAAAAACTGTGAAAAAAAAGAACTGAGAAAAAAAACTGAAGAAAAACGGAGGAAAAAAACTGAGAAGAAAACTGAGAAAAAAAGAACTGCGGAGAAAAACGGAGAAAAAAACTGACTAGAAAAACTGAGCAAAAAAACTTAGAAAAAAAATATTTAAAAAACGGAGAAAAAAAATGGAGGAAAAAAATTGACGAGAAAAACTGAGCAGAAAAATGGAGAAAAAAAATATTTTAAAAAACTGAAGAAAAACAGAGGAAAAAAATTGACGAGAAAAACTGAGCAGAAAAACTGAGAAAAAAAATATTTAAAAAACGGAGAAAAAAAACGGAGGAAAAAAATTGCCGAGAAAAACTGAGCAGAAAAACTGAGAAAAAAAATATTTAAAAAACGGAGAAAAAAAACGGAGGAAAAAAATTGACGAGAAAAACTGAGCAGAAAAACTGAGAAAAAAAATATTTAAAAAAACTGAAGAAAAACGGAGGGAAAAAACTGAGAAGAAAAACTGTGAAAAAAAGACATAAAAAATTGAAGAAAAACTTAGAAAAAAACTGTTAAAAAAAGAACTGAGAAAAAAAACTGAAGAAAAACGGAGGAAAAAAACTGAGAAGAAAACTGAGAAAAAAAGAACTGCGGAGAAAAACTGAGAAAAAAACTGACTAGAAAAACTGAGCAGAAAAACTGAGAAAAAAAATATTTAAAAAACGGAGAAAAAAAACGGAGGAAAAAAATTGACGAGAAAAACTGAGCAGAAAAATGGAGAAAAAAAATATTTTAAAAAACTGAAGAAAAACGGAGGAAAAAAACTGAGAAGAAAACTGAGAAAAAAAGAACTGAGGAGAAAAACTGAGAAAAAAACTGACTAGGAAAACTGAGCAGAAAAACTGAGAAAAAAAATATTTAAAAAACGGAGAAAAAAAACGGAGGAAAAAAATTGACGAGAAAAACTGAGCAGAAAAACTGAGAAAAAAAATATTTAAAAAACGGAGAAAAAAAACGGAGGAAAAAAATTGCCGAGAAAAACTGAGCAGAAAAACTGAGAAAAAAAATATTTAAAAAACGGAGAAAAAAAACGGAGGAAAAAAATTGACGAGAAAAACTGAGCAGAAAAACTGAGAAAAAAAATATTTAAAAAAACTGAAGAAAAACGGAGGGAAAAAGCTGAGAAGAAAAACTGTGAAAAAAAGACTGAAAAAATTGAAGAAAAACTTAGAAAAAAACTGTGAAAAAAAAGAACTGAGAAAAAAAACTGAAGAAAAACGGAGGAAAAAAACTGAGAAGAAAACTGAGAAAAAAAGAACTGCGGAGAAAAACTGAGAAAAAAACTGACTAGAAAAACTGAGCAAAAAATCTTAGAAAAAAAATATTTAAAAAACGGAGAAAAAAATGGAGGAAAAAAATTGACGAGAAAAACTGAGCAGAAAAATGGAGAAAAAAAATATTTTAAAAAACTGAAGAAAAACAGAGGAAAAAAACTGAGAAAAAAAGAACTGAGGAGAAAAACTGAGAAAAAAAATATTTAAAAAACGGAGAAAAAAAACGGAGGAAAAAAATTGACGAGAAAAACTGAGCAGAAAAATGGAGAAAAAATATATTTCAAAAAACTGAAGCAAAACGGAGGAAAAAAACTGAGAAGAAAACAGAGAAAAAAAGAACTGAGGAGAAAAACTGAGAAAAAAACTGACTAGAATAACTGAGCAGAAAAACTGAGAAAAAAAATATTTAAAAAACGGAGAAAAAAAAGGAGGAAAAAAATTGACGAGAAAAACTGAGCAGAAAAACTGAGAAAAAAAATATTTAAAAAACTGAAGAAAAACGGAGGGAAAAAACTGAGAAGAAAAACTGAAAAAAAGACTGAAAAAATTGAAGAAAAACTTAGAAAAAAACTGTAAAAAAAAAGAACTGAGAAAAAAAACTGAAGAAAAACGGAGGAAAAAAACTGAGAAGAAAACTGAGAAAAAAAGAACTGCGGAGAAAAACTGAGAAAAAAATTGACGAGAAAAACTGAGCAGAAAAATGGAGAAAAAAAATATTTTAAAAAACTGAAGAAAAACGGAGGAAAAAAATTGACGAGAAAAACTGAGCAGAAAAACTGAGAAAAAAAATATTTAAAAAACGGAGAAAAAAAACGGAGGAAAAAAATTGACGAGAAAAACTGAGAAGAAAACTGAGAAAAAAAGAACTGAGGAGAAAAACTGAGAAAAAAACTGACTAGAAAAACTGAGCAGAAAAACTGAGAAAAAAAATATTTAAAAAACGGAGAAAAAAAACGGAGGAAAAAAATTGACGAGAAAAACTGAGCAGAAAAATGGAGAAAAAAAATATTTTAAAAAACTGAAGAAAAACGGAGGAAAAAAACTGAGAAAAAAAGAACTGAGGAGAAAAACTGAGAAAAAAAATATTTAAAAAACGGAGAAAAAAAACGGAGGAAAAAAATTGACGAGAAAAACTGAGCAGAAAAATGGAGAAAAAATATATTTTAAAAAACTGAAGAAAAACGGAGGAAAAAAACTGAGAAGAAAACAGAGAAAAAAAGAACTGAGGAGAAAAACTGAGAAAAAAACTGACTAGAAAAACTGAGCCGAAAAACTGAGAAAAAAAATATTTAAAAAACGGAGAAAAAAAACGGAGGAAAAAAATTGACGAGAAAAACTGAGCAGAAAAACAGAGAAAAAAAATATTTTAAAAAACTGAAGAAAAACGGAGGGAAAAAACTGAGAAGAAAAACTGTGAAAAAAAGACTGAAAAAATTGAAGAAAAACTTAGAAAAAAACTGTGACAAAAAAGAACTGAGAAAAAAAACTGAAGAAAAACGGAGGGAAAAAACTGAGAAGAAAAACTGTGAAAAAAAGACTGAAAAAATTGAAGAAAAACTTAGAAAAAAACTGTAAAAAAAAAGAACTGAGAAAAAAAACTGAAGAAAAACGGAGGAAAAAAACTGAGAAGAAAACTGAGAAAAAAAGAACTGCGGAGAAAAACTGAGAAAAAAACTGACTAGAAAAACTGAGCAAAAAAACTTAGAAAAAAAATATTTAAAAAACGGAGAAAAAAAATGGAGGAAAAAAATTGACGAGAAAAACTGAGCAGAAAAATGGAGAAAAAAAATATTTTAAAAAACTGAAGAAAAACGGAGGAAAAAAATTGACGAGAAAAACTGAGCAGAAAAACTGAGAAAAAAAATATTTAAAAAACGGAGAAAAAAAACGGAGGAAAAAAATTGACGAGAAAAACTGAGAAGAAAACTGAGAAAAAAAGAACTGAGGAGAAAAACTGAGAAAAAAACTGACTAGAAAAACTGAGCAGAAAAACTGAGAAAAAAAATATTTAAAAAACGGAGAAAAAAAATGGAGGAAAAAAATTGACGAGAAAAACTGAGCAGAAAAATGGAGAAAAAAAATATTTTAAAAAACTGAAGAAAAACAGAGGAAAAAAACTGAGAAAAAAAGAACTGAGGAGAAAAACTGAGAAAAAAAATATTTAAAAAACGGAGAAAAAAAACGGAGGAAAAAAATTGACGAGAAAAACTGAGCAGAAAAATGGAGAAAAAATATATTTCAAAAAACTGAAGCAAAACGGAGGAAAAAAACTGAGAAGAAAACAGAGAAAAAAAGAACTGAGGAGAAAAACTGAGAAAAAAACTGACTAGAATAACTGAGCAGAAAAACTGAGAAAAAAAATATTTAAAAAACGGAGAAAAAAAACGGAGGAAAAAAATTGACGAGAAAAACTGAGCAGAAAAACTGAGAAAAAAAATATTTAAAAAACTGAAGAAAAACGGAGGGAAAAAACTGAGAAGAAAAACTGAAAAAAAGACTGAAAAAATTGAAGAAAAACTTAGAAAAAAACTGTAAAAAAAAAGAACTGAGAAAAAAAACTGAAGAAAAACGGAGGAAAAAAACTGAGAAGAAAACTGAGAAAAAAAGAACTGCGGAGAAAAACTGAGAAAAAAATTGACGAGAAAAACTGAGCAGAAAAATGGAGAAAAAAAATATTTTAAAAAACTGAAGAAAAACGGAGGAAAAAAATTGACGAGAAAAACTGAGCAGAAAAACTGAGAAAAAAAATATTTAAAAAACGGAGAAAAAAAACGGAGGAAAAAAATTGACGAGAAAAACTGAGAAGAAAACTGAGAAAAAAAGAACTGAGGAGAAAAACTGAGAAAAAAACTGACTAGAAAAACTGAGCAGAAAAACTGAGAAAAAAAATATTTAAAAAACGGAGAAAAAAAACGGAGGAAAAAAATTGACGAGAAAAACTGAGCAGAAAAATGGAGAAAAAAAATATTTTAAAAAACTGAAGAAAAACGGAGGAAAAAAACTGAGAAAAAAAGAACTGAGGAGAAAAACTGAGAAAAAAAATATTTAAAAAACGGAGAAAAAAAACGGAGGAAAAAAATTGACGAGAAAAACTGAGCAGAAAAATGGAGAAAAAATATATTTTAAAAAACTGAAGAAAAACGGAGGAAAAAAACTGAGAAGAAAACAGAGAAAAAAAGAACTGAGGAGAAAAACTGAGAAAAAAACTGACTAGAAAAACTGAGCCGAAAAACTGAGAAAAAAAATATTTAAAAAACGGAGAAAAAAAACGGAGGAAAAAAATTGACGAGAAAAACTGAGCAGAAAAACAGAGAAAAAAAATATTTTAAAAAACTGAAGAAAAACGGAGGGAAAAAACTGAGAAGAAAAACTGTGAAAAAAAGACTGAAAAAATTGAAGAAAAACTTAGAAAAAAACTGTGACAAAAAAGAACTGAGAAAAAAAACTGAAGAAAAACGGAGGGAAAAAACTGAGAAGAAAAACTGTGAAAAAAAGACTGAAAAAATTGAAGAAAAACTTAGAAAAAAACTGTAAAAAAAAAGAACTGAGAAAAAAAACTGAAGAAAAACGGAGGAAAAAAACTGAGAAGAAAACTGAGAAAAAAAGAACTGCGGAGAAAAACTGAGAAAAAAACTGACTAGAAAAACTGAGCAAAAAAACTTAGAAAAAAAATATTTAAAAAACGGAGAAAAAAAATGGAGGAAAAAAATTGACGAGAAAAACTGAGCAGAAAAATGGAGAAAAAAAATATTTTAAAAAACTGAAGAAAAACGGAGGAAAAAAATTGACGAGAAAAACTGAGCAGAAAAACTGAGAAAAAAAATATTTAAAAAACGGAGAAAAAAAACGGAGGAAAAAAATTGACGAGAAAAACTGAGAAGAAAACTGAGAAAAAAAGAACTGAGGAGAAAAACTGAGAAAAAAACTGACTAGAAAAACTGAGCAGAAAAACTGAGAAAAAAAATATTTAAAAAACGGAGAAAAAAAACGGAGGAAAAAAATTGACGAGAAAAACTGAGCAGAAAAATGGAGAAAAAATATATTTAAAAAAACTGAAGAAAAACGGAGGAAAAAAACTGAGAAGAAAACTGAGAAAAAAAGAACTGAGGAGAAAAACTGAGAAAAAACTGACTAGAAAAACTGAGCAGAAAAACTGAGAAAAAAAATATTTAAAAAACGGAGAAAAAAAACGGAGGAAAAAAATTGCCGAGAAAAACTGAGCAGAAAAACTGAGAAAAAAAATATTTTAAAAACGGAGAAAAGAAACGGAGGAAAAAAATTGACGAGAAAAACTGAGCAGAAAAACTGAGAAAAAAAATATTTAAAAAAACTGAAGGAAAACGGAGGGAAAAAACTGAGAAGAAAAACTGTGAAAAAAAGACTGAAAAAATTGAAGAAAAACTTAGAAAAAAACTGTGAAAAAAAAGAACTGAGAAAAAAAACTGAAGAAAAACGGAGGAAAAAAACTGAGAAGAAAACTGAGAAAAAAAGAACTGCGGAGAAAAACGGAGAAAAAAACTGACTAGAAAAACTGAGCAAAAAAACTTAGAAAAAAAATATTTAAAAAACGGAGAAAAAAAATGGAGGAAAAAAATTGACGAGAAAAACTGAGCAGAAAAATGGAGAAAAAAAATATTTTAAAAAACTGAAGAAAAACAGAGGAAAAAAATTGACGAGAAAAACTGAGCAGAAAAACTGAGAAAAAAAATATTTAAAAAACGGAGAAAAAAAACGGAGGAAAAAAATTGCCGAGAAAAACTGAGCAGAAAAACTGAGAAAAAAAATATTTAAAAAACGGAGAAAAAAAACGGAGGAAAAAAATTGAATAGAAAAACTGAGCAGAAAAACTGAGAAAAAAAATATTTAAAAAAACTGAAGAAAAACGGAGGGAAAAAACTGAGAAGAAAAACTGTGAAAAAAAGACATAAAAAATTGAAGAAAAACTTAGAAAAAAACTGTTAAAAAAAGAACTGAGAAAAAAAACTGAAGAAAAACGGAGGAAAAAAACTGAGAAGAAAACTGAGAAAAAAAGAACTGCGGAGAAAAACTGAGAAAAAAACTGACTAGAAAAACTGAGCAGAAAAACTGAGAAAAAAAATATTTAAAAAACGGAGAAAAAAAACGGAGGAAAAAAATTGACGAGAAAAACTGAGCAGAAAAATGGAGAAAAAAAATATTTTAAAAAACTGAAGAAAAACGGAGGAAAAAAACTGAGAAGAAAACTGAGAAAAAAAGAACTGAGGAGAAAAACTGAGAAAAAAACTGACTAGGAAAACTGAGCAGAAAAACTGAGAAAAAAAATATTTAAAAAACGGAGAAAAAAAACGGAGGAAAAAAATTGACGAGAAAAACTGAGCAGAAAAATGGAGAAAAAATATATTAAAAAAAACTGAAGAAAAACGGAGGAAAAAAACTGAGAAGAAAACTGAGAAAAAAAGAACTGAGGAGAAAAACTGAGAAAAAAACTGACTAGAAAAACTGAGCAGAAAAACTGAGAAAAAAAATATTTAAAAAAAGGAGAAAAAAAACGGAGGAAAAAATTGACGAGAAAAACTGAGCAGAAAAACTGAGAAAAAAAATATTTAAAAAAACTGAAGAAAAACGGAGGGAAAAAACTGAGAAGAAAAACTGTGAAAAAAAGACTGAAAAAATTGAAGAAAAACTTAGAAAAAATCTGTGAAAAAAAAAACTGAGAAAAAAAACTGAAGCAAAACGGAGGAAAAAAACTGAGAAGAAAACTGAGAAAAAGAGAACTGCAGAGAAAAACTGAGAAAAAAACTGACTAGAAAAACTGAGCAAAAAAATTTAGAAAAAAAATATTTAAAAAACGGAGAAAAAAAATGGAGGAAAAAAATTGACGAGAAAAACTGAGCAGAAAAATGGAGAAAAAAAATATTTTAAAAAACTGAAGAAAAACGGAGGAAAAAAATTGACGAGAAAAACTGAGCAGAAAAACTGAGAAAAAAAATATTTAAAAAACGGAGAAAAAAAACGGAGGAAAAAAATTGCCGAGAAAAACTGAGCAGAAAAACTGAGAAAAAAATATTTATAAAAACTGAAGAAAAACGGAGGGGAAAAACTGAGAAGAAAAACTGTGAAAAAAAGACTGAAAAAATTGAAGAAAAACTTAGAAAAAAACTGTGAAAAAAAAGAACTGAGAAAAAAAACTGAAGAAAAACGGAGGAAAAAAACTGAGAAGAAAACTGAGAAAAAAAGAACTGCGGAGAAAAACTGAGAAAAAAACTGACTCGAAAAACTGAGCAGAAAAACTGAGAAAAAAAATATTTAAAAAACGGAGAAAAAAAACGGAGGAAAAAAATTGCCGAGAAAAACTGAGCAGAAAAACTGAGAAAAAAAATATTTTAAAAACGGAGAAAAGAAACGGAGGAAAAAAATTGACGAGAAAAACTGAGCAGAAAAACTGAGAAAAAAAATATTTAAAAAAACTGAAGGAAAACGGAGGGAAAAAACTGAGAAGAAAAACTGTGAAAAAAAGACTGAAAAAATTGAAGAAAAACTTAGAAAAAAACTGTGAAAAAAAAGAACTGAGAAAAAAAACTGAAGAAAAACGGAGGAAAAAAACTGAGAAGAAAACTGAGAAAAAAAGAACTGCGGAGAAAAACGGAGAAAAAAACTGACTAGAAAAACTGAGCAAAAAAACTTAGAAAAAAAATATTTAAAAAACGGAGAAAAAAAATGGAGGAAAAAAATTGACGAGAAAAACTGAGCAGAAAAATGGAGAAAAAAAATATTTTAAAAAACTGAAGAAAAACAGAGGAAAAAAATTGACGAGAAAAACTGAGCAGAAAAACTGAGAAAAAAAATATTTAAAAAACGGAGAAAAAAAACGGAGGAAAAAAATTGCCGAGAAAAACTGAGCAGAAAAACTGAGAAAAAAAATATTTAAAAAACGGAGAAAAAAAACGGAGGAAAAAAATTGACGAGAAAAACTGAGCAGAAAAACTGAGAAAAAAAATATTTAAAAAAACTGAAGAAAAACGGAGGGAAAAAACTGAGAAGAAAAACTGTGAAAAAAAGACATAAAAAATTGAAGAAAAACTTAGAAAAAAACTGTTAAAAAAAGAACTGAGAAAAAAAACTGAAGAAAAACGGAGGAAAAAAACTGAGAAGAAAACTGAGAAAAAAAGAACTGCGGAGAAAAACTGAGAAAAAAACTGACTAGAAAAACTGAGCAGAAAAACTGAGAAAAAAAATATTTAAAAAACGGAGAAAAAAAACGGAGGAAAAAAATTGACGAGAAAAACTGAGCAGAAAAATGGAGAAAAAAAATATTTTAAAAAACTGAAGAAAAACGGAGGAAAAAAACTGAGAAGAAAACTGAGAAAAAAAGAACTGAGGAGAAAAACTGAGAAAAAAACTGACTAGGAAAACTGAGCAGAAAAACTGAGAAAAAAAATATTTAAAAAACGGAGAAAAAAAACGGAGGAAAAAAATTGACGAGAAAAACTGAGCAGAAAAATGGAGAAAAAATATATTAAAAAAAACTGAAGAAAAACGGAGGAAAAAAACTGAGAAGAAAACTGAGAAAAAAAGAACTGAGGAGAAAAACTGAGAAAAAAACTGACTAGAAAAACTGAGCAGAAAAACTGAGAAAAAAAATATTTAAAAAAAGGAGAAAAAAAACGGAGGAAAAAATTGACGAGAAAAACTGAGCAGAAAAACTGAGAAAAAAAATATTTAAAAAAACTGAAGAAAAACGGAGGGAAAAAACTGAGAAGAAAAACTGTGAAAAAAAGACTGAAAAAATTGAAGAAAAACTTAGAAAAAAACTGTGAAAAAAAAGAACTGAGAAAAAAAACTGAAGAAAAACGGAGGGAAAAAACTGAGAAGAAAAACTGTGAAAAAAAGACTGAAAAAATTGAAGAAAAACTTAGAAAAAATCTGTGAAAAAAAAAACTGAGAAAAAAAACTGAAGCAAAACGGAGGAAAAAAACTGAGAAGAAAACTGAGAAAAAGAGAACTGCAGAGAAAAACTGAGAAAAAAACTGACTAGAAAAACTGAGCAAAAAAATTTAGAAAAAAAATATTTAAAAAACGGAGAAAAAAAATGGAGGAAAAAAATTGACGAGAAAAACTGAGCAGAAAAATGGAGAAAAAAAATATTTTAAAAAACTGAAGAAAAACGGAGGAAAAAAATTGACGAGAAAAACTGAGCAGAAAAACTGAGAAAAAAAATATTTAAAAAACGGAGAAAAAAAACGGAGGAAAAAAATTGCCGAGAAAAACTGAGCAGAAAAACTGAGAAAAAAATATTTATAAAAACTGAAGAAAAACGGAGGGGAAAAACTGAGAAGAAAAACTGTGAAAAAAAGACTGAAAAAATTGAAGAAAAACTTAGAAAAAAACTGTGAAAAAAAAGAACTGAGAAAAAAAACTGAAGAAAAACGGAGGAAAAAAACTGAGAAGAAAACTGAGAAAAAAAGAACTGCGGAGAAAAACTGAGAAAAAAACTGACTCGAAAAACTGAGCAGAAAAACTGAGAAAAAAAATATTTAAAAAACGGAGAAAAAAAACGGAGGAAAAAAATTGACGAGAAAAACTGAGCAGAAAAATGGAGAAAAAAAATATTTTAAAAAACTGAAGAAAAACGGAGGAAAAAAACTGAGAAGAAAACTGAGAAAAAAAGAACTGAGTAGAAAAACTGAGAAAAAAACTGACTAGAAAAACTGAGCAGAAAAACTGAGAAAAAAAATATTTAAAAAACGGAGAAAAAAAACGGAGGAAAAAAATTGACGAGAAAAACTGAGCAGAAAAATGGAGAAAAAATATATTTTAAAAAACTGAAGAAAAACGGAGGAAATAAACTGAGAAGAAAACTGAGAAAAAAAGAACTGAGGAGAAAAACTGAGAAAAAAACTGACTAGAAAAACTGAGCAGAAAAACTGAGAAAAAAAAAATTTAAAAAACGGAGAAAAAAAACGGAGGAAAAAAATTGACGAGAAAAACTGAGCAGAAAAACTGAGAAAAAAAATATTTTAAAAAACTGAAGAAAAACGGAGGGAAAAAACTGAGAAGAAAAACTGTGAAAAAAAGACTGAAAAAATTGAAGAAAAACTTAGAAAAAAACTGTGAAAAAAAAGAACTGAGAAAAAAAACTGAAGAAAAACAGAGGGAAAAAACTGAGAAGAAAAACTGTGAAAAAAAGACTGAAAAAATTGAAGAAAAACTTAGAAAAAAACTGTGAAAAAAAAGAACTGAGAAAAAAAACTGAAGAAAAACGGAGGAAAAAAACTGAGAAGAAAACTGAGAAAAAAAGAACTGCGGAGAAAAACTGAGAAAAAAACTGACTAGAAAAACTGAGCAAAAAAACTTAGAAAAAAAATATTTAAAAAACGGAGAAAAAAAATGGAGGAAAAAAATTGACGAGAAAAACTGAGCAGAAAAATGGAGAAAAAAAATATTTTAAAAAACTGAAGAAAAACGGAGGAAAAAAATTGACGAGAAAAACTGAGCAGATAAACTGAGAAAAAAAATATTTAAAAAACGGAGAAAAAAAACGGAGGAAAAAAATTGACGAGAAAAACTGAGAAGAAAACTGAGAAAAAAAGAACTGAGGAGAAAAACTGAGAAAAAAACTGACTAGAAAAACTGAGCAGAAAAACTGAGAAAAAAAATATTTAAAAAACGGAGAAAAAAAACGGAGGAAAAAAATTGACGAGAAAAGCTGAGCAGAAAAATGGAGAAAAAATATATTTAAAAAAACTGAAGAAAAACGGAGGAAAAAACCTGAGAAGAAAACTGAGAAAAAAAGAACTGAGGAGAAAAACTGAGAAAAAAACTGACTAGAAAAACTGAGCAGAAAAACTGAGAAAAAAAATATTTAAAAAACGGAGAAAAAAAACGGAGGAAAAAAATTGACGAGAAAAACTGAGCAGAAAAACTGAGAAAAAAAATATTTAAAAAACGGAGAAAAAAAACGGAGGAAAAAAATTGCCGAGAAAAACTGAGCAGAAAAACTGAGAAAAAAAATATTTAAAAAACGGAGAAAAAAAACGGAGGAAAAAAATTGACGAGAAAAACTGAGCAGAAAAATGGAGAAAAAAAATATTTAAAAAAACTGAAGAAAAACGGAGGGAAAAAACTGAGAAGAAAAACTGTGAAAAAAAGACTGAAAAAATTGAAGAAAAACTTAGAAAAAAACTGTGAAAAAAAAGAACTGAGAAAAAAAACTGAAGAAAAACGGAGGGAAAAAACTGAGAAGAAAAACTGTGAAAAAAAGACTGAAAAAATTGAAGAAAAACTTAGAAAAAAACTGTGAAAAAAAAGAACTGAGAAAAAAAACTGAAGAAAAACGGAGGGAAAAAACTGAGAAGAAAAACTGTGAAAAAAAGACTGAAAAAATTGAAGAAAAACTTAGAAAAAAACTGTGAAAAAAAAGAACTGAGAAAAAAAACTGAAGAAAAACGGAGGAAAAAAACTGAGAAGAAAACTGAGAAAAAAAGAACTGCGGAGAAAAACTGAGAAAAAAACTGACTAGAAAAACTGAGCAGAAAAACTGAGAAAAAAAATATTTAAAAAACGGAGAAAAAAAACGGAGGAAAAAAATTGACGAGAAAAACTGAGCAGAAAAATGGAGAAAAAAAATATTTAAAAAAACTGAAGAAAAACGGAGGAAAAAAACTGAGAAAAAAAGAACTGAGCAGAAAAACTGAGAAAAAAAATATTTTAAAAACGGAGAAAAAAAACGGAGGAAAAAAATTGACGAGAAAAACTGAGCAGAAAAACTGAGAAAAAATATATTTAAAAAAACTGAAGAAAAACGGAGGGAAAAAACTGAGAAGAAAAACTGTGAAAAAAAGACTGAAAAAATTGAAGAAAAACTTAGAAAAAAACTGTAAAAAAAAAGAACTGAGAAAAAAAACTGAAGAAAAACGGAGGAAAAAAACTGAGAAGAAAACTGAGAAAAAAAGAACTGCGGAGAAAAACTGAGAAAAAAACTGACTAGAAAAACTGAGCAAAAAAACTTAGAAAAAAAATATTTAAAAAACGGAGAAAAAAAATGGAGGAAAAAAATTGACGAGAAAAACTGAGCAGAAAAATGGAGAAAAAAAATATTTTAAAAAACTGAAGAAAAACGGAGGAAAAAAATTGACGAGAAAAACTGAGCAGAAAAACTGAGAAAAAAAATATTTAAAAAAAGGAGAAAAAAAACGGAGGAAAAAAATTGACGAGAAAAACTGAGAAGAAAACTGAGAAAAAAAGAACTGAGGAGAAAAACTGAGAAAAAAACTGACTAGAAAAACTGAGCAGAAAAACTGAGAAAAAAAATATTTAAAAAACGGAGAAAAAAAACGGAGGAAAAAAATTGACGAGAAAAACTGAGCAGAAAAATGGAGAAAAAATATATTTTAAAAAACTGAAGAAAAACGGAGGAAAAAAACTGAGAAGAAAACTGAGAAAAAAAGAACTGAGGAGAAAAACTGAGAAAAAAACTGACTAGAAAAACTGAGCAGAAAAACTGAGAAAAAAAATATTTAAAAAACGGAGAAAAAAAACGGAGGAAAAAAATTGACGAGAAAAACTGAGAGAAAAAAAATATTTTAAAAAACTGAAGAAAAACGGAGGGAAAAAACTGAGAAGAAAAACTGTGAAAAAAAGACTGAAAAAATTGAAGAAAAACTTAGAAAAAAACTGTGAAAAAAAAGAACTGAGAAAAAAAACTGAAGAAAAACGGAGGGAAAAAACTGAGAAGAAAAACTGTGAAAAAAAGACTGAAAAAATTGAAGAAAAACTTAGAAAAAAACTGTGAAAAAAAAGAACTGAGAAAAAAAACTGAAGAAAAACGGAGGAAAAAAACTGAGAAGAAAACTGAGAAAAAAAGAACTGCGGAGAAAAACTGAGAAAAAAACTGACTAGAAAAACTGAGCAAAAAAACTTAGAAAAAAAATATTTTAAAAACGGAGAAAAAAAATGGAGGAAAAAAATTGACGAGAAAAACTGAGCAGAAAAATGGAGAAAAAAAATATTTTAAAAAACTGAAGAAAAACGGAGGAAAAAAATTGACGAGAAAAACTGAGCAGATAAACTGAGAAAAAAAATATTTAAAAAACGGAGAAAAAAAACGGAGGAAAAAAATTGACGAGAAAAACTGAGAAGAAAACTGAGAAAAAAAGAACTGAGGAGAAAAACTGAGAAAAAAACTGACTAGAAAAACTGAGCAGAAAAACTGAGAAAAAAAATATTTAAAAAACGGAGAAAAAAAACGGAGGAAAAAAATTGACGAGAAAAGCTGAGCAGAAAAATGGAGAAAAAATATATTTAAAAAAACTGAAGAAAAACGGAGGAAAAAAACTGAGAAGAAAACTGAGAAAAAAAGAACTGAGAAAAAAAACGGAGGAAAAAAATTGCCGAGAAAAACTGAGCAGAAAAACTGAGAAAAAAAATATTTAAAAAACGGAGAAAAAAAACGGAGGAAAAAAATTGACGAGAAAAACTGAGCAGAAAAATGGAGAAAAAAAATATTTAAAAAAACTGAAGAAAAACGGAGGGAAAAAACTGAGAAGAAAAACTGTGAAAAAAAGACTGAAAAAATTGAAGAAAAACTTAGAAAAAAACTGTGAAAAAAAAGAACTGAGAAAAAAAACTGAAGAAAAACGGAGGGAAAAAACTGAGATGAAAAACTGTGAAAAAAAGACTGAAAAAATTGAAGAAAAACTTAGAAAAAAACTGTGAAAAAAAAGAACTGAGAAAAAAAACTGAAGAAAAACGGAGGGAAAAAACTGAGAAGAAAAACTGTGAAAAAAAGACTGAAAAAATTGAAGAAAAACTTAGAAAAAAACTGTGAAAAAAAAGAACTGAGAAAAAAAACTGAAGAAAAACGGAGGGAAAAAACTGAGAAGAAAAACTGTGAAAAAAAGACTGAAAAAATTGAAGAAAAACTTAGAAAAAAACTGTGAAAAAAAAGAACTGAGAAAAAAAACTGAAGAAAAACGGAGGAAAAAAACTGAGAAGAAAACTGAGAAAAAAAGAACTGCGGAGAAAAACTGAGAAAAAAACTGACTAGAAAAACTGAGCAGAAAAACTGAGAAAAAAAATATTTAAAAAACGGAGAAAAAAAACGGAGGAAAAAAATTGACGAGAAAAACTGAGCAGAAAAATGGAGAAAAAAAATATTTAAAAAAACTGAAGAAAAACGGAGGAAAAAAACTGAGAAAAAAAGAACTGAGCAGAAAAACTGAGAAAAAAAATATTTAAAAAACGGAGAAAAAAAACGGAGGAAAAAAATTGACGAGAAAAACTGAGCAGAAAAACTGAGAAAAAATATATTTAAAAAAACTGAAGAAAAACGGAGGGAAAAAACTGAGAAGAAAAACTGTGAAAAAAAGACTGAAAAAATTGAAGAAAAACTTAGAAAAAAACTGTGACAAAAAAGAACTGAGAAAAAAAACTGAAGAAAAACGGAGGGAAAAAACTGAGAGGAAAAACTGTGAAAAAAAGACTGAAAAAATTGAAGAAAAACTTAGAAAAAAACTGTAAAAAAAAAGAACTGAGAAAAAAAACTGAAGAAAAAGGGAGGAAAAAAACTGAGAAGAAAACTGAGAAAAAAAGAACTGCGGAGACAAACTGAGAAAAAAACTGACTAGAAAAACTGAGCAAAAAAACTTAGAAAAAAAATATTTAAAAAACGGAGAAAAAAAATGGAGGAAAAAAATTGACGAGAAAAACTGAGCAGAAAAATGGAGAAAAAAAATATTTTAAAAAACTGAAGAAAAACGGAGGAAAAAAATTGACGAGAAAAACTGAGCAGAAAAACTGAGAAAAAAAATATTTAAAAAACGGAGAAAAAAAACGGAGGAAAAAAATTGACGAGAAAAACTGAGAAGAAAACTGAGAAAAAAAGAACTGAGGAGAAAAACTGAGAAAAAAACTGACTAGAAAAACTGAGCAGAAAAACTGAGAAAAAAAATATTTAAAAAACGGAGAAAAAAAACGGAGGAAAAAAATTGACGAGAAAAACTGAGCAGAAAAACTGAGAAAAAATATATTTAAAAAAACTGAAGAAAAACGGAGGGAAAAAACTGAGAAGAAAAACTGTGAAAAAAAGACTGAAAAAATTGAAGAAAAACTTAGAAAAAAACTGTGACAAAAAAGAACTGAGAAAAAAAACTGAAGAAAAACGGAGGGAAAAAACTGAGAAGAAAAACTGTGAAAAAAAGACTGAAAAAATTGAAGAAAAACTTAGAAAAAAACTGTAAAAAAAAAGAACTGAGAAAAAAAACTGAAGAAAAACGGAGGAAAAAAACTGAGAAGAAAACTGAGAAAAAAAGAACTGCGGAGAAAAACTGAGAAAAAAACTGACTAGAAAAACTGAGCAAAAAAACTTAGAAAAAAAATATTTAAAAAACGGAGAAAAAAAATGGAGGAAAAAAATTGACGAGAAAAACTGAGCAGAAAAATGGAGAAAAAAAATATTTTAAAAAACTGAAGAAAAACGGAGGAAAAAAATTGACGAGAAAAACTGAGCAGAAAAACTGAGAAAAAAAATATTTAAAAAAAGGAGAAAAAAAACGGAGGAAAAAAATTGACGAGAAAAACTGAGAAGAAAACTGAGAAAAAAAGAACTGAGGAGAAAAACTGAGAAAAAAACTGACTAGAAAAACTGAGCAGAAAAACTGAGAAAAAAAATATTTAAAAAACGGAGAAAAAAAACGGAGGAAAAAAATTGACGAGAAAAACTGAGCAGAAAAATGGAGAAAAAATATATTTTAAAAAACTGAAGAAAAACGGAGGAAAAAAACTGAGAAGAAAACTGAGAAAAAAAGAACTGAGGAGAAAAACTGAGAAAAAAACTGACTAGAAAAACTGAGCAGAAAAACTGAGAAAAAAAATATTTAAAAAACGGAGAAAAAAAACGGAGGAAAAAAATTGACGAGAAAAACTGAGAGAAAAAAAATATTTTAAAAAACTGAAGAAAAACGGAGGGAAAAAACTGAGAAGAAAAACTGTGAAAAAAAGACTGAAAAAATTGAAGAAAAACTTAGAAAAAAACTGTGAAAAAAAAGAACTGAGAAAAAAAACTGAAGAAAAACGGAGGGAAAAAACTGAGAAGAAAAACTGTGAAAAAAAGACTGAAAAAATTGAAGAAAAACTTAGAAAAAAACTGTGAAAAAAAAGAACTGAGAAAAAAAACTGAAGAAAAACGGAGGAAAAAAACTGAGAAGAAAACTGAGAAAAAAAGAACTGCGGAGAAAAACTGAGAAAAAAACTGACTAGAAAAACTGAGCAAAAAAACTTAGAAAAAAAATATTTTAAAAACGGAGAAAAAAAATGGAGGAAAAAAATTGACGAGAAAAACTGAGCAGAAAAATGGAGAAAAAAAATATTTTAAAAAACTGAAGAAAAACGGAGGAAAAAAATTGACGAGAAAAACTGAGCAGATAAACTGAGAAAAAAAATATTTAAAAAACGGAGAAAAAAAACGGAGGAAAAAAATTGACGAGAAAAACTGAGAAGAAAACTGAGAAAAAAAGAACTGAGGAGAAAAACTGAGAAAAAAACTGACTAGAAAAACTGAGCAGAAAAACTGAGAAAAAAAATATTTAAAAAACGGAGAAAAAAAACGGAGGAAAAAAATTGACGAGAAAAGCTGAGCAGAAAAATGGAGAAAAAATATATTTAAAAAAACTGAAGAAAAACGGAGGAAAAAAACTGAGAAGAAAACTGAGAAAAAAAGAACTGAGAAAAAAAACGGAGGAAAAAAATTGCCGAGAAAAACTGAGCAGAAAAACTGAGAAAAAAAATATTTAAAAAACGGAGAAAAAAAACGGAGGAAAAAAATTGACGAGAAAAACTGAGCAGAAAAATGGAGAAAAAAAATATTTAAAAAAACTGAAGAAAAACGGAGGGAAAAAACTGAGAAGAAAAACTGTGAAAAAAAGACTGAAAAAATTGAAGAAAAACTTAGAAAAAAACTGTGAAAAAAAAGAACTGAGAAAAAAAACTGAAGAAAAACGGAGGGAAAAAACTGAGATGAAAAACTGTGAAAAAAAGACTGAAAAAATTGAAGAAAAACTTAGAAAAAAACTGTGAAAAAAAAGAACTGAGAAAAAAAACTGAAGAAAAACGGAGGGAAAAAACTGAGAAGAAAAACTGTGAAAAAAAGACTGAAAAAATTGAAGAAAAACTTAGAAAAAAACTGTGAAAAAAAAGAACTGAGAAAAAAAACTGAAGAAAAACGGAGGGAAAAAACTGAGAAGAAAAACTGTGAAAAAAAGACTGAAAAAATTGAAGAAAAACTTAGAAAAAAACTGTGAAAAAAAAGAACTGAGAAAAAAAACTGAAGAAAAACGGAGGAAAAAAACTGAGAAGAAAACTGAGAAAAAAAGAACTGCGGAGAAAAACTGAGAAAAAAACTGACTAGAAAAACTGAGCAGAAAAACTGAGAAAAAAAATATTTAAAAAACGGAGAAAAAAAACGGAGGAAAAAAATTGACGAGAAAAACTGAGCAGAAAAATGGAGAAAAAAAATATTTAAAAAAACTGAAGAAAAACGGAGGAAAAAAACTGAGAAAAAAAGAACTGAGCAGAAAAACTGAGAAAAAAAATATTTAAAAAACGGAGAAAAAAAACGGAGGAAAAAAATTGACGAGAAAAACTGAGCAGAAAAACTGAGAAAAAATATATTTAAAAAAACTGAAGAAAAACGGAGGGAAAAAACTGAGAAGAAAAACTGTGAAAAAAAGACTGAAAAAATTGAAGAAAAACTTAGAAAAAAACTGTGACAAAAAAGAACTGAGAAAAAAAACTGAAGAAAAACGGAGGGAAAAAACTGAGAGGAAAAACTGTGAAAAAAAGACTGAAAAAATTGAAGAAAAACTTAGAAAAAAACTGTAAAAAAAAAGAACTGAGAAAAAAAACTGAAGAAAAAGGGAGGAAAAAAACTGAGAAGAAAACTGAGAAAAAAAGAACTGCGGAGACAAACTGAGAAAAAAACTGACTAGAAAAACTGAGCAAAAAAACTTAGAAAAAAAATATTTAAAAAACGGAGAAAAAAAATGGAGGAAAAAAATTGACGAGAAAAACTGAGCAGAAAAATGGAGAAAAAAAATATTTTAAAAAACTGAAGAAAAACGGAGGAAAAAAATTGACGAGAAAAACTGAGCAGAAAAACTGAGAAAAAAAATATTTAAAAAACGGAGAAAAAAAACGGAGGAAAAAAATTGACGAGAAAAACTGAGAAGAAAACTGAGAAAAAAAGAACTGAGGAGAAAAACTGAGAAAAAAACTGACTAGAAAAACTGAGCAGAAAAACTGAGAAAAAAAATATTTAAAAAACGGAGAAAAAAAACGGAGGAAAAAAATTGACGAGAAAAACTGAGCAGAAAAACTGAGAAAAAATATATTTAAAAAAACTGAAGAAAAACGGAGGGAAAAAACTGAGAAGAAAAACTGTGAAAAAAAGACTGAAAAAATTGAAGAAAAACTTAGAAAAAAACTGTGACAAAAAAGAACTGAGAAAAAAAACTGAAGAAAAACGGAGGGAAAAAACTGAGAAGAAAAACTGTGAAAAAAAGACTGAAAAAATTGAAGAAAAACTTAGAAAAAAACTGTAAAAAAAAAGAACTGAGAAAAAAAACTGAAGAAAAACGGAGGAAAAAAACTGAGAAGAAAACTGAGAAAAAAAGAACTGCGGAGAAAAACTGAGAAAAAAACTGACTAGAAAAACTGAGCAAAAAAACTTAGAAAAAAAATATTTAAAAAACGGAGAAAAAAAAATGGAGGAAAAAAATTGACGAGAAAAACTGAGCAGAAAAATGGAGAAAAAAAATATTTTAAAAAACTGAAGAAAAACGGAGGAAAAAAATTGACGAGAAAAACTGAGCAGAAAAACTGAGAAAAAAAATATTTAAAAAACGGAGAAAAAAAACGGAGGAAAAAAATTGACGAGAAAAACTGAGAAGAAAACTGAGAAAAAAAGAACTGAGGAGAAAAACTGAGAAAAAAACTGACTAGAAAAACTGAGCAGAAAAACTGAGAAAAAAAATATTTAAAAAACGGAGAAAAAAAACGGAGGAAAAAAATTGACGAGAAAAACTGAGCAGAAAAATGGAGAAAAAATATATTTAAAAAAACTGAAGAAAAACGGAGGAAAAAAACTGAGAAGAAAACTGAGAAAAAAAGAACTGAGGAGAAAAACTGAGAAAAAACTGACTAGAAAAACTGAGCAGAAAAACTGAGAAAAAATATATTTAAAAAAACTGAAGAAAAACGGAGGGAAAAAACTGAGAAGAAAAACTGTGAAAAAAAGACTGAAAAAATTGAAGAAAAACTTAGAAAAAAACTGTGACAAAAAAGAACTGAGAAAAAAAACTGAAGAAAAACGGAGGGAAAAAACTGAGAGGAAAAACTGTGAAAAAAAGACTGAAAAAATTGAAGAAAAACTTAGAAAAAAACTGTAAAAAAAAAGAACTGAGAAAAAAAACTGAAGAAAAAGGGAGGAAAAAAACTGAGAAGAAAACTGAGAAAAAAAGAACTGCGGAGACAAACTGAGAAAAAAACTGACTAGAAAAACTGAGCAAAAAAACTTAGAAAAAAAATATTTAAAAAACGGAGAAAAAAAATGGAGGAAAAAAATTGACGAGAAAAACTGAGCAGAAAAATGGAGAAAAAAAATATTTTAAAAAACTGAAGAAAAACGGAGGAAAAAAATTGACGAGAAAAACTGAGCAGAAAAACTGAGAAAAAAAATATTTAAAAAACGGAGAAAAAAAACGGAGGAAAAAAATTGCCGAGAAAAAATGAGCAGAAAAACTGAGAAAAAAAATATTTAAAAAACTGAGAAAAAAGAAGGAGGAAAAAAATTGACGAGAAAAACTGAGCAGAAAAACTGAGAAAAAAAATATTTAAAAAACGGAGAAAAAAAACGGAGGAAAAAAATTGACGAGAAAAACTGAGCAGAAAAATGGAGAAAAAATATATTTAAAAAAACTGAAGAAAAACGGAGGAAAAAAACTGAGAAGAAAACTGAGAAAAAAAGAACTGAGGAGAAAAACTGAGAAAAAACTGACTAGAAAAACTGAGCAGAAAAACTGAGAAAAAATATATTTAAAAAAACTGAAGAAAAACGGAGGGAAAAAACTGAGAAGAAAAACTGTGAAAAAAAGACTGAAAAAATTGAAGAAAAACTTAGAAAAAAACTGTGACAAAAAAGAACTGAGAAAAAAAACTGAAGAAAAACGGAGGGAAAAAACTGAGAGGAAAAACTGTGAAAAAAAGACTGAAAAAATTGAAGAAAAACTTAGAAAAAAACTGTAAAAAAAAAGAACTGAGAAAAAAAACTGAAGAAAAAGGGAGGAAAAAAACTGAGAAGAAAACTGAGAAAAAAAGAACTGCGGAGACAAACTGAGAAAAAAACTGACTAGAAAAACTGAGCAAAAAAACTTAGAAAAAAAATATTTAAAAAACGGAGAAAAAAAATGGAGGAAAAAAATTGACGAGAAAAACTGAGCAGAAAAATGGAGAAAAAAAATATTTTAAAAAACTGAAGAAAAACGGAGGAAAAAAATTGACGAGAAAAACTGAGCAGAAAAACTGAGAAAAAAAATATTTAAAAAACGGAGAAAAAAAACGGAGGAAAAAAATTGACGAGAAAAACTGAGAAGAAAACTGAGAAAAAAAGAACTGAGGAGAAAAACTGAGAAAAAAACTGACTAGAAAAACTGAGCAGAAAAACTGAGAAAAAAAATATTTAAAAAACGGAGAAAAAAAACGGAGGAAAAAAATTGACGAGAAAAACTGAGCAGAAAAACTGAGAAAAAATATATTTAAAAAAACTGAAGAAAAACGGAGGGAAAAAACTGAGAAGAAAAACTGTGAAAAAAAGACTGAAAAAATTGAAGAAAAACTTAGAAAAAAACTGTGACAAAAAAGAACTGAGAAAAAAAACTGAAGAAAAACGGAGGGAAAAAACTGAGAAGAAAAACTGTGAAAAAAAGACTGAAAAAATTGAAGAAAAACTTAGAAAAAAACTGTAAAAAAAAAGAACTGAGAAAAAAAACTGAAGAAAAACGGAGGAAAAAAACTGAGAAGAAAACTGAGAAAAAAAGAACTGCGGAGAAAAACTGAGAAAAAAACTGACTAGAAAAACTGAGCAAAAAAACTTAGAAAAAAAATATTTAAAAAACGGAGAAAAAAAATGGAGGAAAAAAATTGACGAGAAAAACTGAGCAGAAAAATGGAGAAAAAAAATATTTTAAAAAACTGAAGAAAAACGGAGGAAAAAAATTGACGAGAAAAAATGAGCAGAAAAACTGAGAAAAAAAATATTTAAAAAAAGGAGAAAAAAAACGGAGGAAAAAAATTGACGAGAAAAACTGAGAAGAAAACTGAGAAAAAAAGAACTGAGGAGAAAAACTGAGAAAAAAACTGACTAGAAAAACTGAGCAGAAAAACTGAGAAAAAAAATATTTAAAAAACGGAGAAAAAAAACGGAGGAAAAAAATTGACGAGAAAAACTGAGCAGAAAAATGGAGAAAAAATATATTTAAAAAAACTGAAGAAAAACGGAGGAAAAAACCTGAGAAGAAAACTGAGAAAAAAAGAACTGAGGAGAAAAACTGAGAAAAAAACTGACTAGAAAAACTGAGCAGAAAAACTGAGAAAAAAAATATTTAAAAAACGGAGAAAAAAAACGGAGGAAAAAAATTGACGAGAAAAACTGAGCAGAAAAACTGAGAAAAAAAATATTTTAAAAAACTGAAGAAAAACGGAGGGAAAAAACTGAGAAGAAAAACTGAAAAAAAGACTGAAAAAATTGAAGAAAAACTTAGAAAAAAACTGTGAAAAAAAAGAACTGAGAAAAAAAACTGAAGAAAAACGGAGGGAAAAAACTGAGAAGAAAAACTGTGAAAAAAAGACTGAAAAAATTGAAGAAAAACTTAGAAAAAAACTGTGACAAAAAAGAACTGAGAAAAAAAACTGAAGAAAAACGGAGGAAAAAAACTGAGAAGAAAACTGAGAAAAAAAGAACTGCGGAGAAAAACTGAGAAAAAAACTGACTAGAAAAACTGAGCAAAAAAACTTAGAAAAAAAATATTTAAAAAACGGAGAAAAAAAATGGAGGAAAAAAATTGACGAGAAAAACTGAGCAGAAAAATGGAGAAAAAAAATATTTTAAAAAACTGAAGAAAAACGGAGGAAAAAAATTGACGAGAAAAACTGAGCAGATAAACTGAGAAAAAAAATATTTAAAAAACGGAGAAAAAAAACGGAGGAAAAAAATTGACGAGAAAAACTGAGAAGAAAACTGAGAAAAAAAGAACTGAGGAGAAAAACTGAGAAAAAAACTGACTAGAAAAACTGAGCAGAAAAACTGAGAAAAAAAATATTTAAAAAACGGAGAAAAAAAACGGAGGAAAAAAATTGACGAGAAAAGCTGAGCAGAAAAATGGAGAAAAAATATATTTAAAAAAACTGAAGAAAAACGGAGGAAAAAAACTGAGAAGAAAACTGAGAAAAAAAGAACTGAGGAGAAAAACTGAGAAAAAAACTGACTAGAAAAACTGAGCAGAAAAACTGAGAAAAAAAATATTTAAAAAACGGAGAAAAAAAACGGAGGAAAAAAATTGACGAGAAAAACTGAGCAGAAAAACTGAGAAAAAAAATATTTAAAAAACGGAGAAAAAAAACGGAGGAAAAAAATTGCCGAGAAAAACTGAGCAGAAAAACTGAGAAAAAAAATATTTAAAAAACGGAGAAAAAAAACTGAGGAAAAAAATTGACGAGAAAAACTGAGCAGAAAAATGGAGAAAAAAAATATTTAAAAAAACTGAAGAAAAACGGAGGGAAAAAACTGAGAAGAAAAACTGTGAAAAAAAGACTGAAAAAATTGAAGAAAAACTTAGAAAAAAACTGTGAAAAAAAAGAACTGAGAAAAAAAACTGAAGAAAAACGGAGGGAAAAAACTGAGAAGAAAAACTGTGAAAAAAAGACTGAAAAAATTGAAGAAAAACTTAGAAAAAAACTGTGAAAAAAAAGAACTGAGAAAAAAAACTGAAGAAAAACGGAGGGAAAAAACTGAGAAGAAAAACTGTGAAAAAAAGACTGAAAAAATTGAAGAAAAACTTAGAAAAAAACTGTGAAAAAAAAGAACTGAGAAAAAAAACTGAAGAAAAACGGAGGAAAAAAACTGAGAAGAAAACTGAGAAAAAAAGAACTGCGGAGAAAAACTGAGAAAAAAACTGACTAGAAAAACTGAGCAGAAAAACTGAGAAAAAAAATATTTAAAAAACGGAGAAAAAAAACGGAGGAAAAAAATTGACGAGAAAAACTGAGCAGAAAAATGGAGAAAAAAAATATTTAAAAAAACTGAAGAAAAACGGAGGAAAAAAACTGAGAAAAAAAGAACTGAGCAGAAAAACTGAGAAAAAAAATATTTAAAAAACGGAGAAAAAAAACGGAGGAAAAAAATTGACGAGAAAAACTGAGCAGAAAAACTGCGAAAAAATATATTTAAAAAAACTGAAGAAAAACGGAGGGAAAAAACTGAGAAGAAAAACTGTGAAAAAAAGACTGAAAAAATTGAAGAAAAACTTAGAAAAAAACTGTGACAAAAAAGAACTGAGAAAAAAAACTGAAGAAAAACGGAGGGAAAAAACTGAGAAGAAAAACTGTGAAAAAAAGACTGAAAAAATTGAAGAAAAACTTAGAAAAAAACTGTAAAAAAAAAGAACTGAGAAAAAAAACTGAAGAAAAAGGGAGGAAAAAAACTGAGAAGAAAACTGAGAAAAAAAGAACTGCGGAGACAAACTGAGAAAAAAACTGACTAGAAAAACTGAGCAAAAAAACTTAGAAAAAAAATATTTAAAAAACGGAGAAAAAAAATGGAGGAAAAAAATTGACGATAAAAACTGAGCAGAAAAATGGAGAAAAAAAATATTTTAAAAAACTGAAGAAAAACGGAGGAAAAAAATTGACGAGAAAAACTGAGCAGAAAAACTGAGAAAAAAAATATTTAAAAAACGGAGAAAAAAAACGGAGGAAAAAAATTGACGAGAAAAACTGAGAAGAAAACTGAGAAAAAAAGAACTGAGGAGAAAAACTGAGAAAAAAACTGACTAGAAAAACTGAGCAGAAAAACTGAGAAAAAAAATATTTAAAAAACGGAGAAAAAAAACGGAGGAAAAAAATTGACGAGAAAAACTGAGCAGAAAAATGGAGAAAAAATATATTTAAAAAAACTGAAGAAAAACGGAGGAAAAAAACTGAGAAGAAAACTGAGAAAAAAAGAACTGAGGAGAAAAACTGAGAAAAAACTGACTAGAAAAACTGAGCAGAAAAACTGAGAAAAAAAATATTTAAAAAACGGAGAAAAAAAACGGAGGAAAAAAATTGACGAGAAAAACTCAGCAGAAAAACTGAGAAAAAAAATATTTAAAAAACGGAGAAAAAAAACGGAGGAAAAAAATTGCCGAGAAAAACTGAGCAGAAAAACTGAGAAAAAAAATATTTAAAAAACGGAGAAAAAAAATGAGGAAAAAAATTGACGAGAAAAACTGAGCAGAAAAACTGAGAAAAAAAATATTTAAAAAAACTGAAGAAAAACGGAGGGAAAAAACTGAGAAGAAAAACTGTGAAAAAAAGACTGAATAAATTGAAGAAATACTTAGAAAAAAACTGTGAAAAAAAAGAACTGAGAAAAAAAACTGAAGAAAAACGGAGGAAAAAAACTGAGAAGAAAACTGAGAAAAAAAGAACTGCGGAGAAAAACTGAGAAAAAAACTGACTAGAAAAACTGAGCAAAAAATCTTAGAAAAAAAATATTTAAAAAACGGAGAAAAAAATGGAGGAAAAAAATTGACGAGAAAAACTGAGCAGAAAAATGGAGAAAAAAAATATTTTAAAAAACTGAAGAAAAACGGAGGAAAAAAACTGAGAAAAAAAGAACTGAGGAGAAAAACTGAGAAAAAAAATATTTAAAAAACGGAGAAAAAAAACGGAGGAAAAAAATTGACGAGAAAAACTGAGCAGAAAAATGGAGAAAAAATATATTTCAAAAAACTGAAGCAAAACGGAGGAAAAAAACTGAGAAGAAAACAGAGAAAAAAAGAACTGAGGAGAAAAACTGAGAAAAAAACTGACTAGAAAAACTGAGCAGAAAAACTGAGATAAAAAATATTTAAAAAACGGAGAAAAAAAACGGAGGAAAAAAATTGACGAGAAAAACTGAGCAGAAAAACTGAGAAAAAAAATATTTAAAAAAACTGAAGAAAAACGGAGGGAAAAAACTGAGAAGAAAAACTGTGAAAAAAAGACTGAAAAAATTGAAGAAAAACTTAGAAAAAAACTGTAAAAAAAAAGAACTGAGAAAAAAAACTGAAGAAAAACGGAGGAAAAAAACTGAGAAGAAAACTGAGAAAAAAAGAACTGCGGAGAAAAACTGAGAAAAAAACTGACTAGAAAAACTGAGCAAAAAAACTTAGAAAAAAAATATTTAAAAAACGGAGAAAAAAAAATGGAGGAAAAAAATTGACGAGAAAAACTGAGCAGAAAAATGGAGAAAAAAAATATTTTAAAAAACTGAAGAAAAACGGAGGAAAAAAATTGACGAGAAAAACTGAGCAGAAAAACTGAGAAAAAAAATATTTAAAAAACGGAGAAAAAAAACGGAGGAAAAAAATTGACGAGAAAAACTGAGAAGAAAACTGAGAAAAAAAGAACTGAGGAGAAAAACTGAGAAAAAAACTGACTAGAAAAACTGAGCAGAAAAACTGAGAAAAAAAATATTTAAAAAACGGAGAAAAAAAACGGAGGAAAAAAATTGACGAGAAAAACTGAGCAGAAAAATGGAGAAAAAATATATTAAAAAAAACTGAAGAAAAACGGAGGAAAAAAACTGAGAAGAAAACTGAGAAAAAAAGAACTGAGGAGAAAAACTGAGAAAAAACTGACTAGAAAAACTGAGCAGAAAAACTGAGAAAAAATATATTTAAAAAAACTGAAGAAAAACGGAGGGAAAAAACTGAGAAGAAAAACTGTGAAAAAAAGACTGAAAAAATTGAAGAAAAACTTAGAAAAAAACTGTGACAAAAAAGAACTGAGAAAAAAAACTGAAGAAAAACGGAGGGAAAAAACTGAGAGGAAAAACTGTGAAAAAAAGACTGAAAAAATTGAAGAAAAACTTAGAAAAAAACTGTAAAAAAAAAGAACTGAGAAAAAAAACTGAAGAAAAAGGGAGGAAAAAAACTGAGAAGAAAACTGAGAAAAAAAGAACTGCGGAGACAAACTGAGAAAAAAACTGACTAGAAAAACTGAGCAAAAAAACTTAGAAAAAAAATATTTAAAAAACGGAGAAAAAAAATGGAGGAAAAAAATTGACGAGAAAAACTGAGCAGAAAAATGGAGAAAAAAAATATTTTAAAAAACTGAAGAAAAACGGAGGAAAAAAATTGACGAGAAAAACTGAGCAGAAAAACTGAGAAAAAAAATATTTAAAAAACGGAGAAAAAAAACGGAGGAAAAAAATTGCCGAGAAAAAATGAGCAGAAAAACTGAGAAAAAAAATATTTAAAAAACTGAGAAAAAAGAAGGAGGAAAAAAATTGACGAGAAAAACTGAGCAGAAAAACTGAGAAAAAAAATATTTAAAAAACGGAGAAAAAAAACGGAGGAAAAAAATTGACGAGAAAAACTGAGCAGAAAAATGGAGAAAAAATATATTTAAAAAAACTGAAGAAAAACGGAGGAAAAAAACTGAGAAGAAAACTGAGAAAAAAAGAACTGAGGAGAAAAACTGAGAAAAAACTGACTAGAAAAACTGAGCAGAAAAACTGAGAAAAAATATATTTAAAAAAACTGAAGAAAAACGGAGGGAAAAAACTGAGAAGAAAAACTGTGAAAAAAAGACTGAAAAAATTGAAGAAAAACTTAGAAAAAAACTGTGACAAAAAAGAACTGAGAAAAAAAACTGAAGAAAAACGGAGGGAAAAAACTGAGAGGAAAAACTGTGAAAAAAAGACTGAAAAAATTGAAGAAAAACTTAGAAAAAAACTGTAAAAAAAAAGAACTGAGAAAAAAAACTGAAGAAAAAGGGAGGAAAAAAACTGAGAAGAAAACTGAGAAAAAAAGAACTGCGGAGACAAACTGAGAAAAAAACTGACTAGAAAAACTGAGCAAAAAAACTTAGAAAAAAAATATTTAAAAAACGGAGAAAAAAAATGGAGGAAAAAAATTGACGAGAAAAACTGAGCAGAAAAATGGAGAAAAAAAATATTTTAAAAAACTGAAGAAAAACGGAGGAAAAAAATTGACGAGAAAAACTGAGCAGAAAAACTGAGAAAAAAAATATTTAAAAAACGGAGAAAAAAAACGGAGGAAAAAAATTGACGAGAAAAACTGAGAAGAAAACTGAGAAAAAAAGAACTGAGGAGAAAAACTGAGAAAAAAACTGACTAGAAAAACTGAGCAGAAAAACTGAGAAAAAAAATATTTAAAAAACGGAGAAAAAAAACGGAGGAAAAAAATTGACGAGAAAAACTGAGCAGAAAAACTGAGAAAAAATATATTTAAAAAAACTGAAGAAAAACGGAGGGAAAAAACTGAGAAGAAAAACTGTGAAAAAAAGACTGAAAAAATTGAAGAAAAACTTAGAAAAAAACTGTGACAAAAAAGAACTGAGAAAAAAAACTGAAGAAAAACGGAGGGAAAAAACTGAGAAGAAAAACTGTGAAAAAAAGACTGAAAAAATTGAAGAAAAACTTAGAAAAAAACTGTAAAAAAAAAGAACTGAGAAAAAAAACTGAAGAAAAACGGAGGAAAAAAACTGAGAAGAAAACTGAGAAAAAAAGAACTGCGGAGAAAAACTGAGAAAAAAACTGACTAGAAAAACTGAGCAAAAAAACTTAGAAAAAAAATATTTAAAAAACGGAGAAAAAAAATGGAGGAAAAAAATTGACGAGAAAAACTGAGCAGAAAAATGGAGAAAAAAAATATTTTAAAAAACTGAAGAAAAACGGAGGAAAAAAATTGACGAGAAAAAATGAGCAGAAAAACTGAGAAAAAAAATATTTAAAAAAAGGAGAAAAAAAACGGAGGAAAAAAATTGACGAGAAAAACTGAGAAGAAAACTGAGAAAAAAAGAACTGAGGAGAAAAACTGAGAAAAAAACTGACTAGAAAAACTGAGCAGAAAAACTGAGAAAAAAAATATTTAAAAAACGGAGAAAAAAAACGGAGGAAAAAAATTGACGAGAAAAACTGAGCAGAAAAATGGAGAAAAAATATATTTAAAAAAACTGAAGAAAAACGGAGGAAAAAACCTGAGAAGAAAACTGAGAAAAAAAGAACTGAGGAGAAAAACTGAGAAAAAAACTGACTAGAAAAACTGAGCAGAAAAACTGAGAAAAAAAATATTTAAAAAACGGAGAAAAAAAACGGAGGAAAAAAATTGACGAGAAAAACTGAGCAGAAAAACTGAGAAAAAAAATATTTTAAAAAACTGAAGAAAAACGGAGGGAAAAAACTGAGAAGAAAAACTGAAAAAAAGACTGAAAAAATTGAAGAAAAACTTAGAAAAAAACTGTGAAAAAAAAGAACTGAGAAAAAAAACTGAAGAAAAACGGAGGGAAAAAACTGAGAAGAAAAACTGTGAAAAAAAGACTGAAAAAATTGAAGAAAAACTTAGAAAAAAACTGTGACAAAAAAGAACTGAGAAAAAAAACTGAAGAAAAACGGAGGAAAAAAACTGAGAAGAAAACTGAGAAAAAAAGAACTGCGGAGAAAAACTGAGAAAAAAACTGACTAGAAAAACTGAGCAAAAAAACTTAGAAAAAAAATATTTAAAAAACGGAGAAAAAAAATGGAGGAAAAAAATTGACGAGAAAAACTGAGCAGAAAAATGGAGAAAAAAAATATTTTAAAAAACTGAAGAAAAACGGAGGAAAAAAATTGACGAGAAAAACTGAGCAGATAAACTGAGAAAAAAAATATTTAAAAAACGGAGAAAAAAAACGGAGGAAAAAAATTGACGAGAAAAACTGAGAAGAAAACTGAGAAAAAAAGAACTGAGGAGAAAAACTGAGAAAAAAACTGACTAGAAAAACTGAGCAGAAAAACTGAGAAAAAAAATATTTAAAAAACGGAGAAAAAAAACGGAGGAAAAAAATTGACGAGAAAAGCTGAGCAGAAAAATGGAGAAAAAATATATTTAAAAAAACTGAAGAAAAACGGAGGAAAAAAACTGAGAAGAAAACTGAGAAAAAAAGAACTGAGGAGAAAAACTGAGAAAAAAACTGACTAGAAAAACTGAGCAGAAAAACTGAGAAAAAAAATATTTAAAAAACGGAGAAAAAAAACGGAGGAAAAAAATTGACGAGAAAAACTGAGCAGAAAAACTGAGAAAAAAAATATTTAAAAAACGGAGAAAAAAAACGGAGGAAAAAAATTGCCGAGAAAAACTGAGCAGAAAAACTGAGAAAAAAAATATTTAAAAAACGGAGAAAAAAAACTGAGGAAAAAAATTGACGAGAAAAACTGAGCAGAAAAATGGAGAAAAAAAATATTTAAAAAAACTGAAGAAAAACGGAGGGAAAAAACTGAGAAGAAAAACTGTGAAAAAAAGACTGAAAAAATTGAAGAAAAACTTAGAAAAAAACTGTGAAAAAAAAGAACTGAGAAAAAAAACTGAAGAAAAACGGAGGGAAAAAACTGAGAAGAAAAACTGTGAAAAAAAGACTGAAAAAATTGAAGAAAAACTTAGAAAAAAACTGTGAAAAAAAAGAACTGAGAAAAAAAACTGAAGAAAAACGGAGGGAAAAAACTGAGAAGAAAAACTGTGAAAAAAAGACTGAAAAAATTGAAGAAAAACTTAGAAAAAAACTGTGAAAAAAAAGAACTGAGAAAAAAAACTGAAGAAAAACGGAGGAAAAAAACTGAGAAGAAAACTGAGAAAAAAAGAACTGCGGAGAAAAACTGAGAAAAAAACTGACTAGAAAAACTGAGCAGAAAAACTGAGAAAAAAAATATTTAAAAAACGGAGAAAAAAAACGGAGGAAAAAAATTGACGAGAAAAACTGAGCAGAAAAATGGAGAAAAAAAATATTTAAAAAAACTGAAGAAAAACGGAGGAAAAAAACTGAGAAAAAAAGAACTGAGCAGAAAAACTGAGAAAAAAAATATTTAAAAAACGGAGAAAAAAAACGGAGGAAAAAAATTGACGAGAAAAACTGAGCAGAAAAACTGCGAAAAAATATATTTAAAAAAACTGAAGAAAAACGGAGGGAAAAAACTGAGAAGAAAAACTGTGAAAAAAAGACTGAAAAAATTGAAGAAAAACTTAGAAAAAAACTGTGACAAAAAAGAACTGAGAAAAAAAACTGAAGAAAAACGGAGGGAAAAAACTGAGAAGAAAAACTGTGAAAAAAAGACTGAAAAAATTGAAGAAAAACTTAGAAAAAAACTGTAAAAAAAAAGAACTGAGAAAAAAAACTGAAGAAAAAGGGAGGAAAAAAACTGAGAAGAAAACTGAGAAAAAAAGAACTGCGGAGACAAACTGAGAAAAAAACTGACTAGAAAAACTGAGCAAAAAAACTTAGAAAAAAAATATTTAAAAAACGGAGAAAAAAAATGGAGGAAAAAAATTGACGATAAAAACTGAGCAGAAAAATGGAGAAAAAAAATATTTTAAAAAACTGAAGAAAAACGGAGGAAAAAAATTGACGAGAAAAACTGAGCAGAAAAACTGAGAAAAAAAATATTTAAAAAACGGAGAAAAAAAACGGAGGAAAAAAATTGACGAGAAAAACTGAGAAGAAAACTGAGAAAAAAAGAACTGAGGAGAAAAACTGAGAAAAAAACTGACTAGAAAAACTGAGCAGAAAAACTGAGAAAAAAAATATTTAAAAAACGGAGAAAAAAAACGGAGGAAAAAAATTGACGAGAAAAACTGAGCAGAAAAATGGAGAAAAAATATATTTAAAAAAACTGAAGAAAAACGGAGGAAAAAAACTGAGAAGAAAACTGAGAAAAAAAGAACTGAGGAGAAAAACTGAGAAAAAACTGACTAGAAAAACTGAGCAGAAAAACTGAGAAAAAAAATATTTAAAAAACGGAGAAAAAAAACGGAGGAAAAAAATTGACGAGAAAAACTCAGCAGAAAAACTGAGAAAAAAAATATTTAAAAAACGGAGAAAAAAAACGGAGGAAAAAAATTGCCGAGAAAAACTGAGCAGAAAAACTGAGAAAAAAAATATTTAAAAAACGGAGAAAAAAAATGAGGAAAAAAATTGACGAGAAAAACTGAGCAGAAAAACTGAGAAAAAAAATATTTAAAAAAACTGAAGAAAAACGGAGGGAAAAAACTGAGAAGAAAAACTGTGAAAAAAAGACTGAATAAATTGAAGAAATACTTAGAAAAAAACTGTGAAAAAAAAGAACTGAGAAAAAAAACTGAAGAAAAACGGAGGAAAAAAACTGAGAAGAAAACTGAGAAAAAAAGAACTGCGGAGAAAAACTGAGAAAAAAACTGACTAGAAAAACTGAGCAAAAAATCTTAGAAAAAAAATATTTAAAAAACGGAGAAAAAAATGGAGGAAAAAAATTGACGAGAAAAACTGAGCAGAAAAATGGAGAAAAAAAATATTTTAAAAAACTGAAGAAAAACGGAGGAAAAAAACTGAGAAAAAAAGAACTGAGGAGAAAAACTGAGAAAAAAAATATTTAAAAAACGGAGAAAAAAAACGGAGGAAAAAAATTGACGAGAAAAACTGAGCAGAAAAATGGAGAAAAAATATATTTCAAAAAACTGAAGCAAAACGGAGGAAAAAAACTGAGAAGAAAACAGAGAAAAAAAGAACTGAGGAGAAAAACTGAGAAAAAAACTGACTAGAAAAACTGAGCAGAAAAACTGAGATAAAAAATATTTAAAAAACGGAGAAAAAAAACGGAGGAAAAAAATTGACGAGAAAAACTGAGCAGAAAAACTGAGAAAAAAAATATTTAAAAAAACTGAAGAAAAACGGAGGGAAAAAACTGAGAAGAAAAACTGTGAAAAAAAGACTGAAAAAATTGAAGAAAAACTTAGAAAAAAACTGTAAAAAAAAAGAACTGAGAAAAAAAACTGAAGAAAAACGGAGGAAAAAAACTGAGAAGAAAACTGAGAAAAAAAGAACTGCGGAGAAAAACTGAGAAAAAAACTGACTAGAAAAACTGAGCAAAAAAACTTAGAAAAAAAATATTTAAAAAACGGAGAAAAAAAATGGAGGATAAAAATTGACGAGAAAAACTGAGCAGAAAAATGGAGAAAAAAAATATTTTAAAAAACTGAAGAAAAACGGAGGAAAAAAATTGACGAGAAAAACTGAGCAGAAAAACTGAGAAAAAAAATATTTAAAAAACGGAGAAAAAAAACGGAGGAAAAAAATTGACGAGAAAAACTGAGAAGAAAACTGAGAAAAAAAGAACTGAGGAGAAAAACTGAGAAAAAAACTGACTAGAAAAACTGAGCAGAAAAACTGAGAAAAAAAATATTTAAAAAACGGAGAAAAAAAACGGAGGAAAAAAATTGACGAGAAAAACTGAGCAGAAAAATGGAGAAAAAATATATTTTAAAAAACTGAAGAAAAACGGAGGAAAAAAACTGAGAAGAAAACTGAGAAAAAAAGACTGAGGAGAAAAACTGAGAAAAAACTGACTAGAAAAACTGAGCAGAAAAACTGAGAAAAAAAATATTTAAAAAACGGAGAAAAAAAACGGAGGAAAAAAATTGACGAGAAAAACTGAGCAGAAAAACTGAGAAAAAAAATATTTAAAAAACGGAGAAAAAAAACGGAGGAAAAAAATTGCCGAGAAAAACTGAGCAGAAAAACTGAGAAAAAAAATATTTAAAAAATGGAGAAAAAAAACGGAGGAAAAAAATTGACGAGAAAAACTGAGCAGAAAAACTGAGAAAAAAAATATTTAAAAAAACTGAAGAAAAACGGAGGGAAAAAACTGAGAAGAAAAACTGTGAAAAAAAGACTGAAAAAATTGAAGAAAAACTTAGAAAAAAACTGTGAAAAAAAAGAACTGAGAAAAAAAACTGAAGAAAAACGGAGGAAAAAAACTGAGAAGAAAACTGAGAAAAAAAGAACTGCGGAGAAAAACTGAGAAAAAAACTGACTAGAAAAACTGAGCAAAAAATCTTAGAAAAAAAATATTTAAAAAACGGAGAAAAAAATGGAGGAAAAAAATTGACGAGAAAAACTGAGCAGAAAAATGGAGAAAAAAAATATTTTAAAAAACTGAAGAAAAACGGAGGAAAAAAACTGAGAAAAAAAGAACTGAGGAGAAAAACTGAGAAAAAAAATATTTAAAAAACGGAGAAAAAAAACGGAGGAAAAAAATTGACGAGAAAAACTGAGCAGAAAAATGGAGAAAAAATATATTTCAAAAAACTGAAGCAAAACGGAGGAAAAAAACTGAGAAGAAAACAGAGAAAAAAAGAACTGAGGAGAAAAACTGAGAAAAAAACTGACTAGAAAAACTGAGCAGAAAAACTGAGAAAAAAAATATTTAAAAAACGGAGAAAAAAAACGGAGGAAAAAAATTGACGAGAAAAACTGAGCAGAAAAACTGAGAAAAAAAATATTTAAAAAACTGAAGAAAAACGGAGGGAAAAAACTGAGAAGAAAAACTGTGAAAAAAAGACTGAAAAAATTGAAGAAAAACTTAGAAAAAAACTGTAAAAAAAAAGAACTGAGAAAAAAAACTGAAGAAAAACGGAGGAAAAAAACTGAGAAGAAAACTGAGAAAAAAAGAACTGCGGAGAAAAACTGAGAAAAAAACTGACTAGTAAAACTGAGCAAAAAAACTTAGAAAAAAAATATTTAAAAAACGGAGAAAAAAAATGGAGGAAAAAAATTGACGAGAAAAACTGAGCAGAAAAATGGAGAAAAAAAATATTTTAAAAAACTGAAGAAAAACGGAGGAAAAAAATTGACGAGAAAAACTGAGCAGAAAAACTGAGAAAAAAAATATTTAAAAAACGGAGAAAAAAAACGGAGGAAAAAAATTGACGAGAAAAACTGAGAAGAAAACTGAGAAAAAAAGAACTGAGGAGAAAAACTGAGAAAAAAACTGACTAGAAAAACTGAGCAGAAAAACTGAGAAAAAAAATATTTAAAAAACGGAGAAAAAAAACGGAGGAAAAAAATTGACGAGAAAAACTGAGCAGAAAAATGGAGAAAAAAAATATTTTAAAAAACTGAAGAAAAACGGAGGAAAAAAACTGAGAAAAAAAAGAACTGAGGAGAAAAACTGAGAAAAAAAATATTTAAAAAACGGAGAAAAAAAACGGAGGAAAAAAATTGACGAGAAAAACTGAGCAGAAAAATGGAGAAAAAATATATTTTAAAAAACTGAAGAAAAACGGAGGAAAAAAACTGAGAAAAAAAGAACTGAGGAGAAAAACTGAGAAAAAAAAAATTTAAAAAATGGAGAAAAAAAACGGAGGAAAAAAATTGACGAGAAAAACTGAGCAGAAAAATGGAGAAAAAATATATTTTAAAAAACTGAAGAAAAACGGAGGAAAAAAACTGAGAAGAAAACAGAGAAAAAAAGAACTGAGGAGAAAAACTGAGAAAAAAACTGACTAGAAAAACTGAGCAGAAAAACTGAGAAAAAAAATATTTAAAAAACGGAGAAAAAAACGGAGGAAAAAAATTGACGAGAAAAACTGAGCAGAAAAACTGAGAAAAAAAATATTTTAAAAAACTGAAGAAAAACGGAGGGAAAAAACTGAGAAGAAAAACTGTGAAAAAAAGACTGAAAAAATTGAAGAAAAACTTAGAAAAAAACTGTGACAAAAAAGAACTGAGAAAAAAAACTGAAGAAAAACGGAGGGAAAAAACTGAGAAGAAAAACTGTGAAAAAAAGACTGAAAAAATTGAAGAAAAACTTAGAAAAAAACTGTAAAAAAAAAGAATTGAGAAAAAAAACTGAAGAAAAACGGAGGAAAAAAACTGAGAAGAAAACTGAGAAAAAAAGAACTGCGGAGAAAAACTGAGAAAAATACTGACTAGAAAAACTGAGCAAAAAATCTTAGAAAAAAAATATTTAAAAAACGGAGAAAAAAATGGAGGAAAAAAATTGACGAGAAAAACTGAGCAGAAAAATGGAGAAAAAAAATATTTTAAAAAACTGAAGAAAAACGGAGGAAAAAAACTGAGAAAAAAAGAACTGAGGAGAAAAACTGAGAAAAAAAATATTTAAAAAACGGAGAAAAAAAACGGAGGAAAAAAATTGACGAGAAAAACTGAGCAGAAAAATGGAGAAAAAATATATTTCAAAAAACTGAAGCAAAACGGAGGAAAAAAACTGAGAAGAAAACAGAGAAAAAAAGAACTGAGGAGAAAAACTGAGAAAAAAACTGACTAGAAAAACTGAGCAGAAAAACTGAGAAAAAAAATATTTAAAAAACGGAGAAAAAAAACGGAGGAAAAAAATTGACGAGAAAAACTGAGCAGAAAAACTGAGAAAAAAAATATTTAAAAAACTGAAGAAAAACGGAGGGAAAAAACTGAGAAGAAAAACTGTGAAAAAAAGACTGAAAAAATTGAAGAAAAACTTAGAAAAAAACTGTAAAAAAAAAGAACTGAGAAAAAAAACTGAAGAAAAACGGAGGAAAAAAACTGAGAAGAAAACTGAGAAAAAAAGAACTGCGGAGAAAAACTGAGAAAAAAACTGACTAGTAAAACTGAGCAAAAAAACTTAGAAAAAAAATATTTAAAAAACGGAGAAAAAAAATGGAGGAAAAAAATTGACGAGAAAAACTGAGCAGAAAAATGGAGAAAAAAAATATTTTAAAAAACTGAAGAAAAACGGAGGAAAAAAATTGACGAGAAAAACTGAGCAGAAAAACTGAGAAAAAAAATATTTAAAAAACGGAGAAAAAAAACGGAGGAAAAAAATTGACGAGAAAAACTGAGAAGAAAACTGAGAAAAAAAGAACTGAGGAGAAAAACTGAGAAAAAAACTGACTAGAAAAACTGAGCAGAAAAACTGAGAAAAAAAATATTTAAAAAACGGAGAAAAAAAACGGAGGAAAAAAATTGACGAGAAAAACTGAGCAGAAAAATGGAGAAAAAAAATATTTTAAAAAACTGAAGAAAAACGGAGGAAAAAAACTGAGAAAAAAAAGAACTGAGGAGAAAAACTGAGAAAAAAAATATTTAAAAAACGGAGAAAAAAAACGGAGGAAAAAAATTGACGAGAAAAACTGAGCAGAAAAATGGAGAAAAAATATATTTTAAAAAACTGAAGAAAAACGGAGGAAAAAAACTGAGAAAAAAAGAACTGAGGAGAAAAACTGAGAAAAAAAAAATTTAAAAAATGGAGAAAAAAAACGGAGGAAAAAAATTGACGAGAAAAACTGAGCAGAAAAATGGAGAAAAAATATATTTTAAAAAACTGAAGAAAAACGGAGGAAAAAAACTGAGAAGAAAACAGAGAAAAAAAGAACTGAGGAGAAAAACTGAGAAAAAAACTGACTAGAAAAACTGAGCAGAAAAACTGAGAAAAAAAATATTTAAAAAACGGAGAAAAAAACGGAGGAAAAAAATTGACGAGAAAAACTGAGCAGAAAAACTGAGAAAAAAAATATTTTAAAAAACTGAAGAAAAACGGAGGGAAAAAACTGAGAAGAAAAACTGTGAAAAAAAGACTGAAAAAATTGAAGAAAAACTTAGAAAAAAACTGTGACAAAAAAGAACTGAGAAAAAAAACTGAAGAAAAACGGAGGGAAAAAACTGAGAAGAAAAACTGTGAAAAAAAGACTGAAAAAATTGAAGAAAAACTTAGAAAAAAACTGTAAAAAAAAAGAATTGAGAAAAAAAACTGAAGAAAAACGGAGGAAAAAAACTGAGAAGAAAACTGAGAAAAAAAGAACTGCGGAGAAAAACTGAGAAAAATACTGACTAGAAAAACTGAGCAAAAAAACTTAGAAAAAAAATATTTAAAAAACGGAGAAAAAAAATGGAGGAAAAAAATTGACGAGAAAAACTGAGCAGAAAAATGGAGAAAAAAAATATTTTAAAAAACTGAAGAAAAACGGAGGAAAAAAATTGACGAGAAAAACTGAGCAGAAAAACTGAGAAAAAAAATATTTAAAAAACGGAGAAAAAAAACGGAGGAAAAAAATTGACGAGAAAAACTGAGAAGAAAACTGAGAAAAAAAGAACTGAGGAGAAAAACTGAGAAAAAAACTGACTAGAAAAACTGAGCAGAAAAACTGAGAAAAAAAAAATTTAAAAAACGGAGAAAAAAAACGGAGGAAAAAAATTGACGAGAAAAACTGAGCAGAAAAATGGAGAAAAAATATATTTAAAAAAACTGAAGAAAAACGGAGGAAAAAAACTGAGAAGAAAACTGAGAAAAAAAGAACTGAGGAGAAAAACTGAGAAAAAACTGACTAGAAAAACTGAGCAGAAAAACTGAGAAAAAAAAAATTTAAAAAACGGAGAAAAAAAACGGAGGAAAAAAATTGCCGAGAAAAACTGAGCAGAAAAACTGAGAAAAAAAATATTTAAAAAACGGAGAAAAGAAACGGAGGAAAAAAATTGACGAGAAAAACTGAGCAGAAAAACTGAGAAAAAAAATATTTAAAAAAACTGAAGAAAAACGGAGGGAAAAAACTGAGAAGAAAAACTGTGAAAAAAAGACTGAAAAAATTGAAGAAAAACTTAGAAAAAAACTGAAAAAAAAGAACTGAGAAAAAAAACTGAAGAAAAACGGAGGAAAAAAACTGAGAAGAAAACTGAGAAAAAAAGAACTGCGGAGAAAAACGGAGAAAAAAACTGACTAGAAAAACTGAGCAAAAAAACTTAGAAAAAAAATATTTAAAAAACGGAGAAAAAAAATGGAGGAAAAAAATTGACGAGAAAAACTGAGCAGAAAAATGGAGAAAAAAAATATTTTAAAAAACTGAAGAAAAACAGAGGAAAAAAATTGACGAGATAAACTGAGCAGAAAAACTGAGAAAAAAAATATTTAAAAAACGGAGAAAAAAAACGGAGGAAAAAAATTGCCGAGAAAAACTGAGCAGAAAAACTGAGAAAAAAAATATTTAAAAAACGGAGAAAAAAAACGGAGGAAAAAAATTGACGAGAAAAACTGAGCAGAAAAACTGAGAAAAAAAATATTTAAAAAAACTGAAGAAAAACGGAGGGAAAAAACTGAGAAGAAAAACTGTGAAAAAAAGACTTAAAAAATTGAAGAAAAACTTAGAAAAAAACTGTTAAAAAAAGAACTGAGAAAAAAAACTGAAGAAAAACGGAGGAAAAAAACTGAGAAGAAAACTGAGAAAAAAAGAACTGCAGAGAAAAACTGAGAAAAAAACTGACTAGAAAAACTGAGCAGAAAAACTGAGAAAAAAAATATTTAAAAAACGGAGAAAAAAAACGGAGGAAAAAAATTGACGAGAAAAACTGAGCAGAAAAATGGAGAAAAAAAATATTTTAAAAAACTGAAGAAAAACGGAGGAAAAAAACTGAGAAGAAAACTGAGAAAAAAAGAACTGAGGAGAAAAACTGAGAAAAAAACTGACTAGAAAAACTGAGCAGAAAAACTGAGAAAAAAAATATTTAAAAAACGGAGAAAAAAAACGGAGGAAAAAAATTGACGAGAAAAACTGAGCAGAAAAATGGAGAAAAAATATATTATAAAAAACTGAAGAAAAACGGAGGAAAAAAACTGAGAAGAAAACTGAGAAAAAAAGAACTGAGGAGAAAAACTGAGAAAAAAACTGACTAGAAAAACTGAGCAGAAAAACTGAGAAAAAAAATATTTAAAAAAAGGAGAAAAAAAATGGAGGAAAAAATTGACGAGAAAAACTGAGCAGAAAAACTGAGAAAAAAAATATTTAAAAAAACTGAAGAAAAACGGAGGGAAAAAACTGAGAAGAAAAACTGTGAAAAAAAGACTGAAAAAATTGAAGAAAAACTTAGAAAAAAACTGTGAAAAAAAAGAACTGAGAAAAAAAACTGAAGAAAAACGGAGGGAAAAAACTGAGAAGAAAAACTGAAAAAAAGACTGAAAAAATTGAAGAAAAACTTAGAAAAAATCTGTGAAAAAAAAGAACTGAGAAAAAAAACTGAAGAAAAACGGAGGAAAAAAACTGAGAAGAAAACTGAGAAAAAGAGAACTGCGGAGAAAAACTGAGAAAAAAACTGACTAGAAAAACTGAGCAAAAAAACTTAGAAAAAAAATATTTAAAAAACGGAGAAAAAAAATGGAGGAAAAAAATTGACGAGAAAAACTGAGCAGAAAAATGGAGAAAAAAAATATTTTAAAAAACTGAAGAAAAACGGAGGAAAAAAATTGACGAGAAAAACTGAGCAGAAAAACTGAGAAAAAAAATATTTAAAAAACGGAGAAAAAAAACGGAGGAAAAAAATTGCCGAGAAAAACTGAGCAGAAAAACTGAGAAAAAAATATTTAAAAAAACTGAAGAAAAACGGAGGGGAAAAACTGAGAAGAAAAACTGTGAAAAAAAGACTGAAAAAATTGAAGAAAAACTTACAAAAAAACTGTGAAAAAAAAGAACTGAGAAAAAAAACTGAAGAAAAACGGAGGAAAAAAACTGAGAAGAAAACTGAGAAAAAAAGAACTGCGGAGAAAAACTGAGAAAAAAACTGACTAGAAAAACTGAGCAGAAAAACTGAGAAAAAAAATATTTAAAAAACGGAGAAAAAAAACGGAGGAAAAAAATTGACGAGAAAAACTGAGCAGAAAAATGGAGAAAAAAAATATTTTAAAAAACTGAAGAAAAACGGAGGAAAAAAACTGAGAAGAAAACTGAGAAAAAAAGAACTGAGTAGAAAAACTGAGAAAAAAACTGACTAGAAAAACTGAGCAGAAAAACTGAGAAAAAAAATATTTAAAAAACGGAGAAAGAAAACGGAGGAAAAAAATTGACGAGAAAAACTGAGCAGAAAAATGGAGAAAAAATATATTTTAAAAAACTGAAGAAAAACGGAGGAAATGAACTGAGAAGAAAACTGAGAAAAAAAGAACTGAGGAGAAAAACTGAGAAAAAAACTGACTAGAAAAACTGAGCAGAAAAACTGAGAAAAAAAATATTTAAAAAACGGAGAAAAAAAACGGAGGAAAAAAATTGACGAGAAAAACTGAGCAGAAAAACTGAGAAAAAAAATATTTTAAAAAACTGAAGAAAAACGGAGGGAAAAAACTGAGAAGAAAAACTGTGAAAAAAAGACTGAAAAAATTGAAGAAAAACTTAGAAAAAAACTGTGAAAAAAAAGAACTGAGAAAAAAAACTGAAGAAAAACGGAGGGAAAAAACTGAGAAGAAAAACTGTGAAAAAAAGACTGAAAAAATTGAAGAAAAACTTAGAAAAAAACTGTGAAAAAAAAGAACTGAGAAAAAAAACTGAAGAAAAACGGAGGAAAAAAACTGAGAAGAAAACTGAGAAAAAAAGAACTGCGGAGAAAAACTGAGAAAAAAACTGACTAGAAAAACTGAGCAAAAAAACTTAGAAAAAAAATATTTAAAAAACGGAGAAAAAAAATGGAGGAAAAAAATTGACGAGAAAAACTGAGCAGAAAAATGGAGAAAAAAAATATTTTAAAAAACTGAAGAAAAACGGAGGAAAAAAATTGACGAGAAAAACTGAGCAGATAAACTGAGAAAAAAAATATTTAAAAAACGGAGAAAAAAAACGGAGGAAAAAAATTGACGAGAAAAACTGAGCAGAAAAATGGAGAAAAAATATATTTTAAAAAACTGAAGAAAAACGGAGGAAATAAACTGAGAAGAAAACTGAGAAAAAAAGAACTGAGGAGAAAAACTGAGAAAAAAACTGACTAGAAAAACTGAGCAGAAAAACTGAGAAAAAAAATATTTAAAAAACGGAGAAAAAAAACGGAGGAAAAAAATTGACGAGAAAAACTGAGCAGAAAAACTGAGAAAAAAAATATTTTAAAAAAGTGAAGAAAAACGGAGGGAAAAAACTGAGAAGAAAAACTGTGAAAAAAAGACTGAAAAAATTGAAGAAAAACTTAGAAAAAAACTGTGAAAAAAAAGAACTGAGAAAAAAAACTGAAGAAAAACGGAGGGAAAAAACTGAGAAGAAAAACTGTGAAAAAAAGACTGAAAAAATTGAAGAAAAAATTAGAAAAAAACTGTGAAAAAAAAGAACTGGGAAAAAAAACTGAAGAAAAACGGAGGAAAAAAACTGAGAAGAAAACTGAGAAAAAAAGAACTGCGGAGAAAAACTGAGAAAAAAACTGACTAGAAAAACTGAGCAAAAAAACTTAGAAAAAAAATATTTAAAAAACGGAGAAAAAAAATGGAGGAAAAAAATTGACGAGAAAAACTGAGCAGAAAAATGGAGAAAAAAAATATTTTAAAAAACTGAAGAAAAACGGAGGAAAAAAATTGACGAGAAAAACTGAGCAGATAAACTGAGAAAAAAAATATTTAAAAAAACTGAAGAAAAACGGAGGGAAAAAACTGAGAAGAAAAACTGTGAAAAAAAGACTGAAAAAATTGAAGAAAAACTTAGAAAAAAACTGTGAAAAAAAAGAACTGAGAAAAAAAACTGAAGAAAAACGGAGGGAAAAAACTGAGAAGAAAAACTGAAAAAAAGACTGAAAAAATTGAAGAAAAACTTAGAAAAAATCTGTGAAAAAAAAGAACTGAGAAAAAAAACTGAAGAAAAACGGAGGAAAAAAACTGAGAAGAAAACTGAGAAAAAGAGAACTGCGGAGAAAAACTGAGAAAAAAACTGACTAGAAAAACTGAGCAAAAAAACTTAGAAAAAAAATATTTAAAAAACGGAGAAAAAAAATGGAGGAAAAAAATTGACGAGAAAAACTGAGCAGAAAAATGGAGAAAAAAAATATTTTAAAAAACTGAAGAAAAACGGAGGAAAAAAATTGACGAGAAAAACTGAGCAGAAAAACTGAGAAAAAAAATATTTAAAAAACGGAGAAAAAAAACGGAGGAAAAAAATTGCCGAGAAAAACTGAGCAGAAAAACTGAGAAAAAAATATTTAAAAAAACTGAAGAAAAACGGAGGGGAAAAACTGAGAAGAAAAACTGTGAAAAAAAGACTGAAAAAATTGAAGAAAAACTTAGAAAAAAACTGTGAAAAAAAAGAACTGAGAAAAAAAACTGAAGAAAAACGGAGGAAAAAAACTGAGAAGAAAACTGAGAAAAAAAGAACTGCGGAGAAAAACTGAGAAAAAAACTGACTAGAAAAACTGAGCAGAAAAACTGAGAAAAAAAATATTTAAAAAACGGAGAAAAAAAACGGAGGAAAAAAATTGACGAGAAAAACTGAGCAGAAAAATGGAGAAAAAAAATATTTTAAAAAACTGAAGAAAAACGGAGGAAAAAAACTGAGAAGAAAACTGAGAAAAAAAGAACTGAGTAGAAAAACTGAGAAAAAAACTGACTAGAAAAACTGAGCAGAAAAACTGAGAAAAAAAATATTTAAAAAACGGAGAAAGAAAACGGAGGAAAAAAATTGACGAGAAAAACTGAGCAGAAAAATGGAGAAAAAATATATTTTAAAAAACTGAAGAAAAACGGAGGAAATGAACTGAGAAGAAAACTGAGAAAAAAAGAACTGAGGAGAAAAACTGAGAAAAAAACTGACTAGAAAAACTGAGCAGAAAAACTGAGAAAAAAAATATTTAAAAAACGGAGAAAAAAAACGGAGGAAAAAAATTGACGAGAAAAACTGAGCAGAAAAACTGAGAAAAAAAATATTTTAAAAAACTGAAGAAAAACGGAGGGAAAAAACTGAGAAGAAAAACTGTGAAAAAAAGACTGAAAAAATTGAAGAAAAACTTAGAAAAAAACTGTGAAAAAAAAGAACTGAGAAAAAAAACTGAAGAAAAACGGAGGGAAAAAACTGAGAAGAAAAACTGTGAAAAAAAGACTGAAAAAATTGAAGAAAAACTTAGAAAAAAACTGTGAAAAAAAAGAACTGAGAAAAAAAACTGAAGAAAAACGGAGGAAAAAAACTGAGAAGAAAACTGAGAAAAAAAGAACTGCGGAGAAAAACTGAGAAAAAAACTGACTAGAAAAACTGAGCAAAAAAACTTAGAAAAAAAATATTTAAAAAACGGAGAAAAAAAATGGAGGAAAAAAATTGACGAGAAAAACTGAGCAGAAAAATGGAGAAAAAAAATATTTTAAAAAACTGAAGAAAAACGGAGGAAAAAAATTGACGAGAAAAACTGAGCAGATAAACTGAGAAAAAAAATATTTAAAAAACGGAGAAAAAAAACGGAGGAAAAAAATTGACGAGAAAAACTGAGCAGAAAAATGGAGAAAAAATATATTTTAAAAAACTGAAGAAAAACGGAGGAAATAAACTGAGAAGAAAACTGAGAAAAAAAGAACTGAGGAGAAAAACTGAGAAAAAAACTGACTAGAAAAACTGAGCAGAAAAACTGAGAAAAAAAATATTTAAAAAACGGAGAAAAAAAACGGAGGAAAAAAATTGACGAGAAAAACTGAGCAGAAAAACTGAGAAAAAAAATATTTTAAAAAAGTGAAGAAAAACGGAGGGAAAAAACTGAGAAGAAAAACTGTGAAAAAAAGACTGAAAAAATTGAAGAAAAACTTAGAAAAAAACTGTGAAAAAAAAGAACTGAGAAAAAAAACTGAAGAAAAACGGAGGGAAAAAACTGAGAAGAAAAACTGTGAAAAAAAGACTGAAAAAATTGAAGAAAAAATTAGAAAAAAACTGTGAAAAAAAAGAACTGGGAAAAAAAACTGAAGAAAAACGGAGGAAAAAAACTGAGAAGAAAACTGAGAAAAAAAGAACTGCGGAGAAAAACTGAGAAAAAAACTGACTAGAAAAACTGAGCAAAAAAACTTAGAAAAAAAATATTTAAAAAACGGAGAAAAAAAATGGAGGAAAAAAATTGACGAGAAAAACTGAGCAGAAAAATGGAGAAAAAAAATATTTGAAAAAAAGACTGAAAAAACTTAAGAAAAACTTAGAAAAGATCTCTGAAAAAAACTGTGAAAAAAAAGAACTGAGAAGAAAAACTGAGAAAAAATCTGATTAGAAAATCTGAGCAGAAAAACTGAGCAGAAAAACTGAGAAAAAAAACTATTTAAAAAAACTGAAGAAAAACTTAGAAAAAAACTGTGTAAAGAACTGTGAAAAAAAGAACTGAGAAAAAAACTGAAGAAAAACTTAGAAAAAAACTGTGAAAAAAACTGTGAAAAAAAGAAGAACTGAGAAAAAACTGAGAAAAAACTGACTAGAAAACCTGAGACGAAAAACTGAGCAGAAAAACTGAGAAAAAAAATATTTTAAAAAAGTGAAGAAAAACGGAGGGAAAAAACTGAGAAGAAAAACTGTGAAAAAAAGACTGAAAAAATTGAAGAAAAACTTAGAAAAAAACTGTGAAAAAAAAGAACTGAGAAAAAAAACTGAAGAAAAACGGAGGGAAAAAACTGAGAAGAAAAACTGTGAAAAAAAGACTGAAAAAATTGAAGAAAAAATTAGAAAAAAACTGTGAAAAAAAAGAACTGGGAAAAAAAACTGAAGAAAAACGGAGGAAAAAAACTGAGAAGAAAACTGAGAAAAAAAGAACTGCGGAGAAAAACTGAGAAAAAAACTGACTAGAAAAACTGAGCAAAAAAACTTAGAAAAAAAATATTTAAAAAACGGAGAAAAAAAATGGAGGAAAAAAATTGACGAGAAAAACTGAGCAGAAAAATGGAGAAAAAAAATATTTTAAAAAACTGAAGAAAAACGGAGGAAAAAAATTGACGAGAAAAACTGAGCAGATAAACTGAGAAAAAAAATATTTAAAAAACGGAGAAAAAAAACGGAGGAAAAAAATTGACGAGAAAAACTGAGAAGAAAACTGAGAAAAAAAGAACTGCGGAGAAAAACTGAGAAAAAAACTGACTAGAAAAACTGAGCAAAAAAACTTAGAAAAAAAATATTTAAAAAACGGAGAAAAAAAATGGAGGAAAAAAATTGACGAGAAAAACTGAGCAGAAAAATGGAGAAAAAAAATATTTTAAAAAACTGAAGAAAAACGGAGGAAAAAAATTGACGAGAAAAACTGAGCAGATAAACTGAGAAAAAAAATATTTAAAAAACGGAGAAAAAAAACGGAGGAAAAAAATTGACGAGAAAAACTGAGAAGAAAACTGAGAAAAAAAGAACTGAGGAGAAAAACTGAGAAAAAAACTGACTAGAAAAACTGAGCAGAAAAACTGAGAAAAAAAATATTTAAAAAACGGAGAAAAAAAACGGAGGAAAAAAATTGACGAGAAAAGCTGAGCAGAAAAATGGAGAAAAAATATATTTAAAAAAACTGAAGAAAAACGGAGGAAAAAAACTGAGAAGAAAACTGAGAAAAAAAGAACTGAGGAGAAAAACTGAGAAAAAAACTGACTAGAAAAACTGAGCAGAAAAACTGAGAAAAAAAATATTTAAAAAACGGAGAAAAAAAACGGAGGAAAAAAATTGACGAGAAAAACTGAGCAGAAAAACTGAGAAAAAAAATATTTAAAAAACGGAGAAAAAAAACGGAGGAAAAAAATTGCCGAGAAAAACTGAGCAGAAAAACTGAGAAAAAAAATATTTAAAAAACGGAGAAAAAAAACGGAGGAAAAAAATTGACGAGAAAAACTGAGCAGAAAAATGGAGAAAAAAAATATTTAAAAAAACTGAAGAAAAACGGAGGGAAAAAACTGACAAGAAAAACTGTGAAAAAAAGACTGAAAAAATTGAAGAAAAACTTAGAAAAAAACTGTGAAAAAAAAGAACTGAGAAAAAAAACTGAAGAAAAACGGAGGGAAAAAACTGAGAAGAAAAACTGTGAAAAAAAGACTGAACAAATTGAAGAAAAACTTAGAAAAAAACTGTGAAAAAAAAGAACTGAGAAAAAAAACTGAAGAAAAACGGAGGGAAAAAACTGAGAAGAAAAACTGTGAAAAAAAGACTGAAAAAATTGAAGAAAAACTTAGAAAAAAACTGTGAAAAAAAAGAACTGAGAAAAAAAACTGAAGAAAAACGGAGGAAAAAAACTGAGAAGAAAACTGAGAAAAAAAGAACTGCGGAGAAAAACTGAGAAAAAAACTGACTAGAAAAACTGAGCAGAAAAACTGAGAAAAAAAATATTTAAAAAACGGAGAAAAAAAACGGAGGAAAAAAATTGACGAGAAAAACTGAGCAGAAAAATGGAGAAAAAAAATATTAAAAAAAACTGAAGAAAAACGGAGGAAAAAAACTGAGAAAAAAAGAACTGAGCAGAAAAACTGAGAAAAAAAATATTTAAAAAACGGAGAAAAAAAACGGAGGAAAAAAATTGACGAGAAAAACTGAGCAGAAAAACTGAGAAAAAATATATTTAAAAAAACTGAAGAAAAACGGAGGGAAAAAACTGAGAAGAAAAACTGTGAAAAAAAGACTGAAAAAATTGAAGAAAAACTTAGAAAAAAACTGTGACAAAAAAGAACTGAGAAAAAAAACTGAAGAAAAACGGAGGGAAAAAACTGAGAAGAAAAACTGTGAAAAAAAGACTGAAAAAATTGAAGAAAAACTTAGAAAAAAACTGTAAAAAAAAAGAACTGAGAAAAAAAACTGAAGAAAAACGGAGGAAAAAAACTGAGAAGAAAACTGAGAAAAAAAGAACTGCGGAGAAAAACTGAGAAAAAAACTGACTAGAAAAACTGAGCAAAAAAACTTAGAAAAAAAATATTTAAAAAACGGAGAAAAAAAATGGAGGAAAAAAATTGACGAGGAAAACTGAGCAGAAAAATGGAGAAAAAAAATATTTTAAAAAACTGAAGAAAAACGGAGGAAAAAAATTGACGAGAAAAACTGAGCAGAAAAACTGAGAAAAAAAATATTTAAAAAAAGGAGAAAAAAAACGGAGGAAAAAAATTGACGAGAAAAACTGAGAAGAAAACTGAGAAAAAAAGAACTGAGGAGAAAAACTGAGAAAAAAACTGACTAGAAAAACTGAGCAGAAAAACTGAGAAAAAAAATATTTTAAAAACGGAGAAAAAAACGGAGGAAAAAAATTGACGAGAAAAACTGAGCAGAAAAATGGAGAAAAAATATATTTAAAAAAACTGAAGAAAAACGGAGGAAAAAAACTGAGAAGAAAACTGAGAAAAAAAGAACTGAGGAGAAAAACTGAGAAAAAAACTGACTAGAAAAACTGAGCAGAAAAACTGAGAAAAAAAATATTTAAAAAACGGAGAAAAAAAACGGAGGAAAAAAATTGACGAGAAAAACTGAGCAGAAAAACTGAGAAAAAAAATATTTTAAAAAACTGAAGAAAAACGGAGGGAAAAAACTGAGAAGAAAAACTGTGAAAAAAAGACTGAAAAAATTGAAGAAAAACTTAGAAAAAAACTGTGAAAAAAAAGAACTGAGAAAAAAAACTGAAGAAAAACGGAGGGAAAAAACTGAGAAGAAAAACTGTGAAAAAAAGACTGAAAAAATTGAAGAAAAACTTAGAAAAAAACTGTGAAAAAAAAGAACTGAGAAAAAAAACTGAAGAAAAACGGAGGAAAAAAACTGAGAAGAAAACTGAGAAAAAAAGAACTGCGGAGAAAAACTGAGAAAAAAACTGACTAGAAAAACTGAGCAAAAAAACTTAGAAAAAAAATATTTAAAAAACGGAGAAAAAAAATGGAGGAAAAAAATTGACGAGAAAAACTGAGCAGAAAAATGGAGAAAAAAAATATTTTAAAAAACTGAAGAAAAACGGAGGAAAAAAATTGACGAGAAAAACTGAGCAGATAAACTGAGAAAAAAAATATTTAAAAAACGGAGAAAAAAAACGGAGGAAAAAAATTGACGAGAAAAACTGAGAAGAAAACTGAGAAAAAAAGAACTGAGGAGAAAAACTGAGAAAAAAACTGACTAGAAAAACTGAGCAGAAAAACTGAGAAAAAAAATATTTAAAAAACGGAGAAAAAAAACGGAGGAAAAAAATTGACGAGAAAAGCTGAGCAGAAAAATGGAGAAAAAATATATTTAAAAAAACTGAAGAAAAACGGAGGAAAAAAACTGAGAAGAAAACTGAGAAAAAAAGAACTGAGGAGAAAAACTGAGAAAAAAACTGACTAGAAAAACTGAGCAGAAAAACTGAGAAAAAAAATATTTAAAAAACGGAGAAAAAAAACGGAGGAAAAAAATTGACGAGAAAAACTGAGCAGAAAAACTGAGAAAAAAAATATTTAAAAAACGGAGAAAAAAAACGGAGGAAAAAAATTGCCGAGAAAAACTGAGCAGAAAAACTGAGAAAAAAAATATTTAAAAAACGGAGAAAAAAAACGGAGGAAAAAAATTGACGAGAAAAACTGAGCAGAAAAATGGAGAAAAAAAATATTTAAAAAAACTGAAGAAAAACGGAGGGAAAAAACTGAGAAGAAAAACTGTGAAAAAAAGACTGAAAAAATTGAAGAAAAACTTAGAAAAAAACTGTGAAAAAAAAGAACTGAGAAAAAAAACTGAAGAAAAACGGAGGGAAAAAACTGAGAAGAAAAACTGTGAAAAAAAGACTGAAAAAATTGAAGAAAAACTTAGAAAAAAACTGTGAAAAAAAAGAACTGAGAAAAAAAACTGAAGAAAAACGGAGGGAAAAAACTGAGAAGAAAAACTGTGAAAAAAAGACTGAAAAAATTGAAGAAAAACTTAGAAAAAAACTGTGAAAAAAAAGAACTGAGAAAAAAAACTGAAGAAAAACGGAGGAAAAAAACTGAGAAGAAAACTGAGAAAAAAAGAACTGCGGAGAAAAACTGAGAAAAAAACTGACTAGAAAAACTGAGCAGAAAAACTGAGAAAAAAAATATTTAAAAAACGGAGAAAAAAAACGGAGGAAAAAAATTGACGAGAAAAACTGAGCAGAAAAATGGAGAAAAAAAATATTTAAAAAAACTGAAGAAAAACGGAGGAAAAAAACTGAGAAAAAAAGAACTGAGCAGAAAAACTGAGAAAAAAAATATTTAAAAAACGGAGAAAAAAAACGGAGGAAAAAAATTGACGAGAAAAACTGAGCAGAAAAACTGAGAAAAAATATATTTAAAAAAACTGAAGAAAAACGGAGGGAAAAAACTGAGAAGAAAAACTGTGAAAAAAAGACTGAAAAAATTGAAGAAAAACTTAGAAAAAAACTGTGACAAAAAAGAACTGAGAAAAAAAACTGAAGAAAAACGGAGGGAAAAAACTGAGAAGAAAAACTGTGAAAAAAAGACTGAAAAAATTGAAGAAAAACTTAGAAAAAAACTGTAAAAAAAAAGAACTGAGAAAAAAAACTGAAGAAAAAGGGAGGAAAAAAACTGAGAAGAAAACTGAGAAAAAAAGAACTGCGGAGACAAACTGAGAAAAAAACTGACTAGAAAAACTGAGCAAAAAAACTTAGAAAAAAAATATTTAAAAAACGGAGAAAAAAAATGGAGGAAAAAAATTGACGAGAAAAACTGAGCAGAAAAATGGAGAAAAAAAATATTTTAAAAAACTGAAGAAAAACGGAGGAAAAAAATTGACGAGAAAAACTGAGCAGAAAAACTGAGAAAAAAAATATTTAAAAAACGGAGAAAAAAAACGGAGGAAAAAAATTGACGAGAAAAACTGAGAAGAAAACTGAGAAAAAAAGAACTGAGGAGAAAAACTGAGAAAAAAACTGACTAGAAAAACTGAGCAGAAAAACTGAGAAAAAAAATATTTAAAAAACGGAGAAAAAAAACGGAGGAAAAAAATTGACGAGAAAAACTGAGCAGAAAAATGGAGAAAAAATATATTTAAAAAAACTGAAGAAAAACGGAGGAAAAAAACTGAGAAGAAAACTGAGAAAAAAAGAACTGAGGAGAAAAACTGAGAAAAAACTGACTAGAAAAACTGAGCAGAAAAACTGAGAAAAAAAATATTTAAAAAACGGAGAAAAAAAACGGAGGAAAAAAATTGACGAGAAAAACTCAGCAGAAAAACTGAGAAAAAAAATATTTAAAAAACGGAGAAAAAAAACGGAGGAAAAAAATTGCCGAGAAAAACTGAGCAGAAAAACTGAGAAAAAAAATATTTAAAAAACGGAGAAAAAAAACGGAGGAAAAAAATTGACGAGAAAAACTGAGCAGAAAAACTGAGAAAAAAAATATTTAAAAAAACTGAAGAAAAACGGAGGGAAAAAACTGAGAAGAAAAACTGTGCAAAAAAGACTGAATAAATTGAAGAAATACTTAGAAAAAAACTGTGAAAAAAAGAACTGAGAAAAAAAACTGAAGAAAAACGGAGGAAAAAAACTGAGAAGAAAACTGAGAAAAAAAGAACTGCGGAGAAAAACTGAGAAAAAAACTGACTAGAAAAACTGAGCAAAAAATCTTAGAAAAAAAATATTTAAAAAACGGAGAAAAAAAATGGAGGAAAAAAATTGACGAGAAAAACTGAGCAGAAAAATGGAGAAAAAAAATATTTTAAAAAACTGAAGAAAAACGGAGGAAAAAAACTGAGAAAAAAAGAACTGAGGAGAAAAACTGAGAAAAAAAATATTTAAAAAACGGAGAAAAAAAACGGAGGAAAAAAATTGACGAGAAAAACTGAGCAGAAAAATGGAGAAAAAATATATTTCAAAAAACTGAAGCAAAACGGAGGAAAAAAACTGAGAAGAAAACAGAGAAAAAAAGAACTGAGGAGAAAAACTGAGAAAAAAACTGACTAGAAAAACTGAGCAGAAAAACTGAGATAAAAAATATTTAAAAAACGGAGAAAAAAAACGGAGGAAAAAAATTGACGAGAAAAACTGAGCAGAAAAACTGAGAAAAAAAATATTTAAAAAAACTGAAGAAAAACGGAGGGAAAAAACTGAGAAGAAAAACTGTGAAAAAAAGACTGAAAATATTGAAGAAAAACTTAGAAAAAAACTGTAAAAAAAAAGAACTGAGAAAAAAAACTGAAGAAAAACGGAGGAAAAAAACTGAGAAGAAAACTGAGAAAAAAAGAACTGCGGAGAAAAACTGAGAAAAAAACTGACTAGAAAAACTGAGCAAAAAAACTTAGAAAAAAAATATTTAAAAAATGGAGAAAAAAAATGGAGGAAAAAAATTGACGAGAAAAACTGAGCAGAAAAATGGAGAAAAAAAATATTTTAAAAAACTGAAGAAAAACGGAGGAAAAAAATTGACGAGAAAAACTGAGCAGAAAAACTGAGAAAAAAAATATTTAAAAAACGGAGAAAAAAAACGGAGGAAAAAAATTGACGAGAAAAACTGAGAAGAAAACTGAGAAAAAAAGAACTGAGGAGAAAAACTGAGAAAAAAACTGACTAGAAAAACTGAGCAGAAAAACTGAGATAAAAAATATTTAAAAAACGGAGAAAAAATACGGAGGAAAAAAATTGACGAGAAAAACTGAGCAGAAAAACTGAGAAAAAAAATATTTAAAAAAACTGAAGAAAAACGGAGGGAAAAAACTGAGAAGAAAAACTGTGAAAAAAAGACTGAAAATATTGAAGAAAAACTTAGAAAAAAACTGTAAAAAAAAAGAACTGAGAAAAAAAACTGAAGAAAAACGGAGGAAAAAAACTGAGAAGAAAACTGAGAAAAAAAGAACTGCGGAGAAAAACTGAGAAAAAAACTGACTAGAAAAACTGAGCAAAAAAACTTAGAAAAAAAATATTTAAAAAACGGAGAAAAAAAATGGAGGAAAAAAATTGACGAGAAAAACTGAGCAGAAAAATGGAGAAAAAAAATATTTTAAAAAACTGAAGAAAAACGGAGGAAAAAAATTGACGAGAAAAACTGAGCAGAAAAACTGAGAAAAAAAATATTTAAAAAACGGAGAAAAAAAACGGAGGAAAAAAATTGACGAGAAAAACTGAGCAGAAAAACTGAGAAAAAAAATATTTAAAAAACGGAGAAAAAAAACGGAGGAAAAAAATTGACGAGAAAAACTGAGCAGAAAAACTGAGAAAAAAAATATTTAAAAAAACTGAAGAAAAACGGAGGGAAAAAACTGAGAAGAAAAACTGTGAAAAAAAGACTGAAAAAATTGAAGAAAAACTTAGAAAAAAACTGTGAAAAAAAAGAACTGAGAAAAAAAACTGAAGAAAAACGGAGGGAAAAAACTGAGAAGAAAAACTGTGAAAAAAAGACTGAAAAAATTGAAGAAAAACTTAGAAAAAAACTGTGAAAAAAAAGAACTGAGAAAAAAAACTGAAGAAAAACGGAGGAAAAAAACTGAGAAGAAAACTGAGAAAAAAAGAACTGCGGAGAAAAACTGAGAAAAAAACTGACTAGAAAAACTGAGCAAAAAAACTTAGAAAAAAAATATTTAAAAAACGGAGAAAAAAAATGGAGGAAAAAAATTGACGAGAAAAACTGAGCAGAAAAATGGAGAAAAAAAATATTTTAAAAAACTGAAGAAAAACGGAGGAAAAAAATTGACGAGAAAAACTGAGCAGATAAACTGAGAAAAAAAATAGTTAAAAAACGGAGAAAAAAAACGGAGGAAAAAAATTGACGAGAAAAACTGAGCAGAAAAATGGAGAAAAAATATATTTTAAAAAACTGAAGAAAAACGGAGGAAATAAACTGAGAAGAAAACTGAGAAAAAAAGAACTGAGGAGAAAAACTGAGAAAAAAACTGACTAGAAAAACTGAGCAGAAAAACTGAGAAAAAAAATATTTAAAAAACGGAGAAAAAAACGGAGGAAAAAAATTGACGAGAAAAACTGAGCAGAAAAACTGAGAAAAAATATATTTAAAAAAACTGAAGAAAAACGGAGGGAAAAAACTGAGAAGAAAAACTGTGAAAAAAAGACTGAAAAAATTGAAGAAAAACTTAGAAAAAAACTGTGACAAAAAAGAACTGAGAAAAAAAACTGAAGAAAAACGGAGGGAAAAAACTGAGAAGAAAAACTGTGAAAAAAAGACTGAAAAAATTGAAGAAAAACTTAGAAAAAAACTGTAAAAAAAAAGAACTGAGAAAAAAAACTGAAGAAAAAGGGAGGAAAAAAACTGAGAAGAAAACTGAGAAAAAAAGAACTGCGGAGACAAACTGAGAAAAAAACTGACTAGAAAAACTGAGCAAAAAAACTTAGAAAAAAAATATTTAAAAAACGGAGAAAAAAAATGGAGGAAAAAAATTGACGAGAAAAACTGAGCAGAAAAATGGAGAAAAAAAATATTTTAAAAAACTGAAGAAAAACGGAGGAAAAAAATTGACGAGAAAAACTGAGCAGAAAAACTGAGAAAAAAAATATTTAAAAAACGGAGAAAAAAAACGGAGGAAAAAAATTGACGAGAAAAACTGAGAAGAAAACTGAGAAAAAAAGAACTGAGGAGAAAAACTGAGAAAAAAACTGACTAGAAAAACTGAGCAGAAAAACTGAGAAAAAAAATATTTAAAAAACGGAGAAAAAAAACGGAGGAAAAAAATTGACGAGAAAAACTGAGCAGAAAAATGGAGAAAAAATATATTTAAAAAAACTGAAGAAAAACGGAGGAAAAAAACTGAGAAGAAAACTGAGAAAAAAAGAACTGAGGAGAAAAACTGAGAAAAAACTGACTAGAAAAACTGAGCAGAAAAACTGAGAAAAAAAATATTTAAAAAACGGAGAAAAAAAACGGAGGAAAAAAATTGACGAGAAAAACTCAGCAGAAAAACTGAGAAAAAAAATATTTAAAAAACGGAGAAAAAAAACGGAGGAAAAAAATTGCCGAGAAAAACTGAGCAGAAAAACTGAGAAAAAAAATATTTAAAAAACGGAGAAAAAAAACGGAGGAAAAAAATTGACGAGAAAAACTGAGCAGAAAAACTGAGAAAAAAAATATTTAAAAAAACTGAAGAAAAACGGAGGGAAAAAACTGAGAAGAAAAACTGTGCAAAAAAGACTGAATAAATTGAAGAAATACTTAGAAAAAAACTGTGAAAAAAAGAACTGAGAAAAAAAACTGAAGAAAAACGGAGGAAAAAAACTGAGAAGAAAACTGAGAAAAAAAGAACTGCGGAGAAAAACTGAGAAAAAAACTGACTAGAAAAACTGAGCAAAAAATCTTAGAAAAAAAATATTTAAAAAACGGAGAAAAAAAATGGAGGAAAAAAATTGACGAGAAAAACTGAGCAGAAAAATGGAGAAAAAAAATATTTTAAAAAACTGAAGAAAAACGGAGGAAAAAAACTGAGAAAAAAAGAACTGAGGAGAAAAACTGAGAAAAAAAATATTTAAAAAACGGAGAAAAAAAACGGAGGAAAAAAATTGACGAGAAAAACTGAGCAGAAAAATGGAGAAAAAATATATTTCAAAAAACTGAAGCAAAACGGAGGAAAAAAACTGAGAAGAAAACAGAGAAAAAAAGAACTGAGGAGAAAAACTGAGAAAAAAACTGACTAGAAAAACTGAGCAGAAAAACTGAGATAAAAAATATTTAAAAAACGGAGAAAAAAAACGGAGGAAAAAAATTGACGAGAAAAACTGAGCAGAAAAACTGAGAAAAAAAATATTTAAAAAAACTGAAGAAAAACGGAGGGAAAAAACTGAGAAGAAAAACTGTGAAAAAAAGACTGAAAATATTGAAGAAAAACTTAGAAAAAAACTGTAAAAAAAAAGAACTGAGAAAAAAAACTGAAGAAAAACGGAGGAAAAAAACTGAGAAGAAAACTGAGAAAAAAAGAACTGCGGAGAAAAACTGAGAAAAAAACTGACTAGAAAAACTGAGCAAAAAAACTTAGAAAAAAAATATTTAAAAAATGGAGAAAAAAAATGGAGGAAAAAAATTGACGAGAAAAACTGAGCAGAAAAATGGAGAAAAAAAATATTTTAAAAAACTGAAGAAAAACGGAGGAAAAAAATTGACGAGAAAAACTGAGCAGAAAAACTGAGAAAAAAAATATTTAAAAAACGGAGAAAAAAAACGGAGGAAAAAAATTGACGAGAAAAACTGAGAAGAAAACTGAGAAAAAAAGAACTGAGGAGAAAAACTGAGAAAAAAACTGACTAGAAAAACTGAGCAGAAAAACTGAGATAAAAAATATTTAAAAAACGGAGAAAAAATACGGAGGAAAAAAATTGACGAGAAAAACTGAGCAGAAAAACTGAGAAAAAAAATATTTAAAAAAACTGAAGAAAAACGGAGGGAAAAAACTGAGAAGAAAAACTGTGAAAAAAAGACTGAAAATATTGAAGAAAAACTTAGAAAAAAACTGTAAAAAAAAAGAACTGAGAAAAAAAACTGAAGAAAAACGGAGGAAAAAAACTGAGAAGAAAACTGAGAAAAAAAGAACTGCGGAGAAAAACTGAGAAAAAAACTGACTAGAAAAACTGAGCAAAAAAACTTAGAAAAAAAATATTTAAAAAACGGAGAAAAAAAATGGAGGAAAAAAATTGACGAGAAAAACTGAGCAGAAAAATGGAGAAAAAAAATATTTTAAAAAACTGAAGAAAAACGGAGGAAAAAAATTGACGAGAAAAACTGAGCAGAAAAACTGAGAAAAAAAATATTTAAAAAACGGAGAAAAAAAACGGAGGAAAAAAATTGACGAGAAAAACTGAGCAGAAAAACTGAGAAAAAAAATATTTAAAAAACGGAGAAAAAAAACGGAGGAAAAAAATTGACGAGAAAAACTGAGCAGAAAAACTGAGAAAAAAAATATTTAAAAAAACTGAAGAAAAACGGAGGGAAAAAACTGAGAAGAAAAACTGTGAAAAAAAGACTGAAAAAATTGAAGAAAAACTTAGAAAAAAACTGTGAAAAAAAAGAACTGAGAAAAAAAACTGAAGAAAAACGGAGGGAAAAAACTGAGAAGAAAAACTGTGAAAAAAAGACTGAAAAAATTGAAGAAAAACTTAGAAAAAAACTGTGAAAAAAAAGAACTGAGAAAAAAAACTGAAGAAAAACGGAGGAAAAAAACTGAGAAGAAAACTGAGAAAAAAAGAACTGCGGAGAAAAACTGAGAAAAAAACTGACTAGAAAAACTGAGCAAAAAAACTTAGAAAAAAAATATTTAAAAAACGGAGAAAAAAAATGGAGGAAAAAAATTGACGAGAAAAACTGAGCAGAAAAATGGAGAAAAAAAATATTTTAAAAAACTGAAGAAAAACGGAGGAAAAAAATTGACGAGAAAAACTGAGCAGATAAACTGAGAAAAAAAATATTTAAAAAACGGAGAAAAAAAACGGAGGAAAAAAATTGACGAGAAAAACTGAGCAGAAAAATGGAGAAAAAATATATTTTAAAAAACTGAAGAAAAACGGAGGAAATAAACTGAGAAGAAAACTGAGAAAAAAAGAACTGAGGAGAAAAACTGAGAAAAAAACTGACTAGAAAAACTGAGCAGAAAAACTGAGAAAAAAAATATTTAAAAAACGGAGAAAAAAAACGGAGGAAAAAAATTGACGAGAAAAACTGAGCAGAAAAACTGAGAAAAAAAATATTTTAAAAAAGTGAAGAAAAACGGAGGGAAAAAACTGAGAAGAAAAACTGTGAAAAAAAGACTGAAAAAATTGAAGAAAAACTTAGAAAAAAACTGTGAAAAAAAAGAACTGAGAAAAAAAACTGAAGAAAAACGGAGGGAAAAAACTGAGAAGAAAAACTGTGAAAAAAAGACTGAAAAAATTGAAGAAAAAATTAGAAAAAAACTGTGAAAAAAAAGAACTGGGAAAAAAAACTGAAGAAAAACGGAGGAAAAAAACTGAGAAGAAAACTGAGAAAAAAAGAACTGCGGAGAAAAACTGAGAAAAAAACTGACTAGAAAAACTGAGCAAAAAAACTTAGAAAAAAAATATTTAAAAAACGGAGAAAAAAAATGGAGGAAAAAAATTGACGAGAAAAACTGAGCAGAAAAATGGAGAAAAAAAATATTTTAAAAAACTGAAGAAAAACGGAGGAAAAAAATTGACGAGAAAAACTGAGCAGATAAACTGAGAAAAAAAATATTTAAAAAACGGAGAAAAAAAACGGAGGAAAAAAATTGACGAGAAAAACTGAGAAGAAAACTGAGAAAAAAAGAACTGAGGAGAAAAACTGAGAAAAAAATTGACGAGAAAAACTGAGCAGAAAAACTGAGAAAAAAAATATTTAAAAAACGGAGAAAAAAAACGGAGGAAAAAAATTGACGAGAAAAACTGAGCAGAAAAACTGAGAAAAAAAATATTTAAAAAAACTGAAGAAAAACGGAGGGAAAAAACTGAGAAGAAAAACTGTGAAAAAAAGACTGAAAAAATTGAAGAAAAACTTAGAAAAAAACTGTGAAAAAAAAGAACTGAGAAAAAAAACTGAAGAAAAACGGAGGGAAAAAACTGAGAAGAAAAACTGTGAAAAAAAGACTGAAAAAATTGAAGAAAAACTTAGAAAAAAACTGTGAAAAAAAAGAACTGAGAAAAAAAACTGAAGAAAAACGGAGGAAAAAAACTGAGAAGAAAACTGAGAAAAAAAGAACTGCGGAGAAAAACTGAGAAAAAAACTGACTAGAAAAACTGAGCAAAAAAACTTAGAAAAAAAATATTTAAAAAACGGAGAAAAAAAATGGAGGAAAAAAATTGACGAGAAAAACTGAGCAGAAAAATGGAGAAAAAAAATATTTTAAAAAACTGAAGAAAAACGGAGGAAAAAAATTGACGAGAAAAACTGAGCAGATAAACTGAGAAAAAAAATATTTAAAAAACGGAGAAAAAAAACGGAGGAAAAAAATTGACGAGAAAAACTGAGCAGAAAAATGGAGAAAAAATATATTTTAAAAAACTGAAGAAAAACGGAGGAAATAAACTGAGAAGAAAACTGAGAAAAAAAGAACTGAGGAGAAAAACTGAGAAAAAAACTGACTAGAAAAACTGAGCAGAAAAACTGAGAAAAAAAATATTTAAAAAACGGAGAAAAAAAACGGAGGAAAAAAATTGACGAGAAAAACTGAGCAGAAAAACTGAGAAAAAAAATATTTTAAAAAAGTGAAGAAAAACGGAGGGAAAAAACTGAGAAGAAAAACTGTGAAAAAAAGACTGAAAAAATTGAAGAAAAACTTAGAAAAAAACTGTGAAAAAAAAGAACTGAGAAAAAAAACTGAAGAAAAACGGAGGGAAAAAACTGAGAAGAAAAACTGTGAAAAAAAGACTGAAAAAATTGAAGAAAAAATTAGAAAAAAACTGTGAAAAAAAAGAACTGGGAAAAAAAACTGAAGAAAAACGGAGGAAAAAAACTGAGAAGAAAACTGAGAAAAAAAGAACTGCGGAGAAAAACTGAGAAAAAAACTGACTAGAAAAACTGAGCAAAAAAACTTAGAAAAAAAATATTTAAAAAACGGAGAAAAAAAATGGAGGAAAAAAATTGACGAGAAAAACTGAGCAGAAAAATGGAGAAAAAAAATATTTTAAAAAACTGAAGAAAAACGGAGGAAAAAAATTGACGAGAAAAACTGAGCAGATAAACTGAGAAAAAAAATATTTAAAAAACGGAGAAAAAAAACGGAGGAAAAAAATTGACGAGAAAAACTGAGAAGAAAACTGAGAAAAAAAGAACTGAGGAGAAAAACTGAGAAAAAAACTGACTAGAAAAACTGAGCAGAAAAACTGAGAAAAAAAATATTTAAAAAACGGAGAAAAAAAACGGAGGAAAAAAATTGACGAGAAAAGCTGAGCAGAAAAATGGAGAAAAAATATATTTAAAAAAACTGAAGAAAAACGGAGGAAAAAAACTGAGAAGAAAACTGAGAAAAAAAGAACTGAGGAGAAAAACTGAGAAAAAAACTGACTAGAAAAACTGAGCAGAAAAACTGAGAAAAAAAATATTTAAAAAACGGAGAAAAAAAACGGAGGAAAAAAATTGACGAGAAAAACTGAGCAGAAAAACTGAGAAAAAAAATATTTAAAAAACGGAGAAAAAAAACGGAGGAAAAAAATTGCCGAGAAAAACTGAGCAGAAAAACTGAGAAAAAAAATATTTAAAAAACGGAGAAAAAAAACGGAGGAAAAAAATTGACGAGAAAAACTGAGCAGAAAAATGGAGAAAAAAAATATTTAAAAAAACTGAAGAAAAACGGAGGGAAAAAACTGACAAGAAAAACTGTGAAAAAAAGACTGAAAAAATTGAAGAAAAACTTAGAAAAAAACTGTGAAAAAAAAGAACTGAGAAAAAAAACTGAAGAAAAACGGAGGGAAAAAACTGAGAAGAAAAACTGTGAAAAAAAGACTGAACAAATTGAAGAAAAACTTAGAAAAAAACTGTGAAAAAAAAGAACTGAGAAAAAAAACTGAAGAAAAACGGAGGGAAAAAACTGAGAAGAAAAACTGTGAAAAAAAGACTGAAAAAATTGAAGAAAAACTTAGAAAAAAACTGTGAAAAAAAAGAACTGAGAAAAAAAACTGAAGAAAAACGGAGGAAAAAAACTGAGAAGAAAACTGAGAAAAAAAGAACTGCGGAGAAAAACTGAGAAAAAAACTGACTAGAAAAACTGAGCAGAAAAACTGAGAAAAAAAATATTTAAAAAACGGAGAAAAAAAACGGAGGAAAAAAATTGACGAGAAAAACTGAGCAGAAAAATGGAGAAAAAAAATATTAAAAAAAACTGAAGAAAAACGGAGGAAAAAAACTGAGAAAAAAAGAACTGAGCAGAAAAACTGAGAAAAAAAATATTTAAAAAACGGAGAAAAAAAACGGAGGAAAAAAATTGACGAGAAAAACTGAGCAGAAAAACTGAGAAAAAATATATTTAAAAAAACTGAAGAAAAACGGAGGGAAAAAACTGAGAAGAAAAACTGTGAAAAAAAGACTGAAAAAATTGAAGAAAAACTTAGAAAAAAACTGTGACAAAAAAGAACTGAGAAAAAAAACTGAAGAAAAACGGAGGGAAAAAACTGAGAAGAAAAACTGTGAAAAAAAGACTGAAAAAATTGAAGAAAAACTTAGAAAAAAACTGTAAAAAAAAAGAACTGAGAAAAAAAACTGAAGAAAAACGGAGGAAAAAAACTGAGAAGAAAACTGAGAAAAAAAGAACTGCGGAGAAAAACTGAGAAAAAAACTGACTAGAAAAACTGAGCAAAAAAACTTAGAAAAAAAATATTTAAAAAACGGAGAAAAAAAATGGAGGAAAAAAATTGACGAGGAAAACTGAGCAGAAAAATGGAGAAAAAAAATATTTTAAAAAACTGAAGAAAAACGGAGGAAAAAAATTGACGAGAAAAACTGAGCAGAAAAACTGAGAAAAAAAATATTTAAAAAAAGGAGAAAAAAAACGGAGGAAAAAAATTGACGAGAAAAACTGAGAAGAAAACTGAGAAAAAAAGAACTGAGGAGAAAAACTGAGAAAAAAACTGACTAGAAAAACTGAGCAGAAAAACTGAGAAAAAAAATATTTTAAAAACGGAGAAAAAAACGGAGGAAAAAAATTGACGAGAAAAACTGAGCAGAAAAATGGAGAAAAAATATATTTAAAAAAACTGAAGAAAAACGGAGGAAAAAAACTGAGAAGAAAACTGAGAAAAAAAGAACTGAGGAGAAAAACTGAGAAAAAAACTGACTAGAAAAACTGAGCAGAAAAACTGAGAAAAAAAATATTTAAAAAACGGAGAAAAAAAACGGAGGAAAAAAATTGACGAGAAAAACTGAGCAGAAAAACTGAGAAAAAAAATATTTTAAAAAACTGAAGAAAAACGGAGGGAAAAAACTGAGAAGAAAAACTGTGAAAAAAAGACTGAAAAAATTGAAGAAAAACTTAGAAAAAAACTGTGAAAAAAAAGAACTGAGAAAAAAAACTGAAGAAAAACGGAGGGAAAAAACTGAGAAGAAAAACTGTGAAAAAAAGACTGAAAAAATTGAAGAAAAACTTAGAAAAAAACTGTGAAAAAAAAGAACTGAGAAAAAAAACTGAAGAAAAACGGAGGAAAAAAACTGAGAAGAAAACTGAGAAAAAAAGAACTGCGGAGAAAAACTGAGAAAAAAACTGACTAGAAAAACTGAGCAAAAAAACTTAGAAAAAAAATATTTAAAAAACGGAGAAAAAAAATGGAGGAAAAAAATTGACGAGAAAAACTGAGCAGAAAAATGGAGAAAAAAAATATTTTAAAAAACTGAAGAAAAACGGAGGAAAAAAATTGACGAGAAAAACTGAGCAGATAAACTGAGAAAAAAAATATTTAAAAAACGGAGAAAAAAAACGGAGGAAAAAAATTGACGAGAAAAACTGAGAAGAAAACTGAGAAAAAAAGAACTGAGGAGAAAAACTGAGAAAAAACTGACTAGAAAAACTGAGCAGAAAAACTGAGAAAAAAAATATTTAAAAAACGGAGAAAAAAAACGGAGGAAAAAAATTGACGAGAAAAGCTGAGCAGAAAAATGGAGAAAAAATATATTTAAAAAAACTGAAGAAAAACGGAGGAAAAAAACTGAGAAGAAAACTGAGAAAAAAAGAACTGAGGAGAAAAACTGAGAAAAAAACTGACTAGAAAAACTGAGCAGAAAAACTGAGAAAAAAAATATTTAAAAAACGGAGAAAAAAAACGGAGGAAAAAAATTGACGAGAAAAACTGAGCAGAAAAACTGAGAAAAAAAATATTTAAAAAACGGAGAAAAAAAACGGAGGAAAAAAATTGCCGAGAAAAACTGAGCAGAAAAACTGAGAAAAAAAATATTTAAAAAACGGAGAAAAAAAACGGAGGAAAAAAATTGACGAGAAAAACTGAGCAGAAAAATGGAGAAAAAAAATATTTAAAAAAACTGAAGAAAAACGGAGGGAAAAAACTGAGAAGAAAAACTGTGAAAAAAAGACTGAAAAAATTGAAGAAAAACTTAGAAAAAAACTGTGAAAAAAAAGAACTGAGAAAAAAAACTGAAGAAAAACGGAGGGAAAAAACTGAGAAGAAAAACTGTGAAAAAAAGACTGAAAAAATTGAAGAAAAACTTAGAAAAAAACTGTGAAAAAAAAGAACTGAGAAAAAAAACTGAAGAAAAACGGAGGGAAAAAACTGAGAAGAAAAACTGTGAAAAAAAGACTGAAAAAATTGAAGAAAAACTTAGAAAAAAACTGTGAAAAAAAAGAACTGAGAAAAAAAACTGAAGAAAAACGGAGGAAAAAAACTGAGAAGAAAACTGAGAAAAAAAGAACTGCGGAGAAAAACTGAGAAAAAAACTGACTAGAAAAACTGAGCAGAAAAACTGAGAAAAAAAATATTTAAAAAACGGAGAAAAAAAACGGAGGAAAAAAATTGACGAGAAAAACTGAGCAGAAAAATGGAGAAAAAAAATATTTAAAAAAACTGAAGAAAAACGGAGGAAAAAAACTGAGAAAAAAAGAACTGAGCAGAAAAACTGAGAAAAAAAATATTTAAAAAACGGAGAAAAAAAACGGAGGAAAAAAATTGACGAGAAAAACTGAGCAGAAAAACTGAGAAAAAATATATTTAAAAAAACTGAAGAAAAACGGAGGGAAAAAACTGAGAAGAAAAACTGTGAAAAAAAGACTGAAAAAATTGAAGAAAAACTTAGAAAAAAACTGTGACAAAAAAGAACTGAGAAAAAAAACTGAAGAAAAACGGAGGGAAAAAACTGAGAAGAAAAACTGTGAAAAAAAGACTGAAAAAATTGAAGAAAAACTTAGAAAAAAACTGTAAAAAAAAAGAACTGAGAAAAAAAACTGAAGAAAAAGGGAGGAAAAAAACTGAGAAGAAAACTGAGAAAAAAAGAACTGCGGAGACAAACTGAGAAAAAAACTGACTAGAAAAACTGAGCAAAAAAACTTAGAAAAAAAATATTTAAAAAACGGAGAAAAAAAATGGAGGAAAAAAATTGACGAGAAAAACTGAGCAGAAAAATGGAGAAAAAAAATATTTTAAAAAACTGAAGAAAAACGGAGGAAAAAAATTGACGAGAAAAACTGAGCAGAAAAACTGAGAAAAAAAATATTTAAAAAACGGAGAAAAAAAACGGAGGAAAAAAATTGACGAGAAAAACTGAGAAGAAAACTGAGAAAAAAAGAACTGAGGAGAAAAACTGAGAAAAAAACTGACTAGAAAAACTGAGCAGAAAAACTGAGAAAAAAAAAATTTAAAAAACGGAGAAAAAAAACGGAGGAAAAAAATTGACGAGAAAAACTGAGCAGAAAAATGGAGAAAAAATATATTTAAAAAAACTGAAGAAAAACGGAGGAAAAAAACTGAGAAGAAAACTGAGAAAAAAAGAACTGAGGAGAAAAACTGAGAAAAAACTGACTAGAAAAACTGAGCAGAAAAACTGAGAAAAAAAATATTTAAAAAACGGAGAAAAAAAACGGAGGAAAAAAATTGACGAGAAAAACTCAGCAGAAAAACTGAGAAAAAAAATATTTAAAAAACGGAGAAAAAAAACGGAGGAAAAAAATTGCCGAGAAAAACTGAGCAGAAAAACTGAGAAAAAAAATATTTAAAAAACGGAGAAAAAAAACGGAGGAAAAAAATTGACGAGAAAAACTGAGCAGAAAAACTGAGAAAAAAAATATTTAAAAAAACTGAAGAAAAACGGAGGGAAAAAACTGAGAAGAAAAACTGTGCAAAAAAGACTGAATAAATTGAAGAAATACTTAGAAAAAAACTGTGAAAAAAAGAACTGAGAAAAAAAACTGAAGAAAAACGGAGGAAAAAAACTGAGAAGAAAACTGAGAAAAAAAGAACTGCGGAGAAAAACTGAGAAAAAAACTGACTAGAAAAACTGAGCAAAAAATCTTAGAAAAAAAATATTTAAAAAACGGAGAAAAAAAATGGAGGAAAAAAATTGACGAGAAAAACTGAGCAGAAAAATGGAGAAAAAAAATATTTTAAAAAACTGAAGAAAAACGGAGGAAAAAAACTGAGAAAAAAAGAACTGAGGAGAAAAACTGAGAAAAAAAATATTTAAAAAACGGAGAAAAAAAACGGAGGAAAAAAATTGACGAGAAAAACTGAGCAGAAAAATGGAGAAAAAATATATTTCAAAAAACTGAAGCAAAACGGAGGAAAAAAACTGAGAAGAAAACAGAGAAAAAAAGAACTGAGGAGAAAAACTGAGAAAAAAACTGACTAGAAAAACTGAGCAGAAAAACTGAGATAAAAAATATTTAAAAAACGGAGAAAAAAAACGGAGGAAAAAAATTGACGAGAAAAACTGAGCAGAAAAACTGAGAAAAAAAATATTTAAAAAAACTGAAGAAAAACGGAGGGAAAAAACTGAGAAGAAAAACTGTGAAAAAAAGACTGAAAATATTGAAGAAAAACTTAGAAAAAAACTGTAAAAAAAAAGAACTGAGAAAAAAAACTGAAGAAAAACGGAGGAAAAAAACTGAGAAGAAAACTGAGAAAAAAAGAACTGCGGAGAAAAACTGAGAAAAAAACTGACTAGAAAAACTGAGCAAAAAAACTTAGAAAAAAAATATTTAAAAAACGGAGAAAAAAAATGGAGGAAAAAAATTGACGAGAAAAACTGAGCAGAAAAATGGAGAAAAAAAATATTTTAAAAAACTGAAGAAAAACGGAGGAAAAAAATTGACGAGAAAAACTGAGCAGAAAAACTGAGAAAAAAAATATTTAAAAAACGGAGAAAAAAAACGGAGGAAAAAAATTGACGAGAAAAACTGAGAAGAAAACTGAGAAAAAAAGAACTGAGGAGAAAAACTGAGAAAAAAACTGACTAGAAAAACTGAGCAGAAAAACTGAGATAAAAAATATTTAAAAAACGGAGAAAAAAAACGGAGGAAAAAAATTGACGAGAAAAACTGAGCAGAAAAACTGAGAAAAAAAATATTTAAAAAAACTGAAGAAAAACGGAGGGAAAAAACTGAGAAGAAAAACTGTGAAAAAAAGACTGAAAATATTGAAGAAAAACTTAGAAAAAAACTGTAAAAAAAAAGAACTGAGAAAAAAAACTGAAGAAAAACGGAGGAAAAAAACTGAGAAGAAAACTGAGAAAAAAAGAACTGCGGAGAAAAACTGAGAAAAAAACTGACTAGAAAAACTGAGCAAAAAAACTTAGAAAAAAAATATTTAAAAAACGGAGAAAAAAAATGGAGGAAAAAAATTGACGAGAAAAACTGAGCAGAAAAATGGAGAAAAAAAATATTTTAAAAAACTGAAGAAAAACGGAGGAAAAAAATTGACGAGAAAAACTGAGCAGAAAAACTGAGAAAAAAAATATTTAAAAAACGGAGAAAAAAAACGGAGGAAAAAAATTGACGAGAAAAACTGAGCAGAAAAACTGAGAAAAAAAATATTTAAAAAACGGAGAAAAAAAACGGAGGAAAAAAATTGACGAGAAAAACTGAGCAGAAAAACTGAGAAAAAAACTATTTAAAAAAACTGAAGAAAAACGGAGGGAAAAAACTGAGAAGAAAAACTGTGAAAAAAAGACTGAAAAAATTGAAGAAAAACTTAGAAAAAAACTGTGACAAAAAAGAACTGAGAAAAAAAACTGAAGAAAAACGGAGGGAAAAAACTGAGAAGAAAAACTGTGAAAAAAAGACTGAAAAAATTGAAGAAAAACTTAGAAAAAAACTGTAAAAAAAAAGAACTGAGAAAAAAAACTGAAGAAAAACGGAGGAAAAAAACTGAGAAGAAAACTGAGAAAAAAAGAACTGCGGAGAAAAACTGAGAAAAAAACTGACTAGAAAAACTGAGCAAAAAAACTTAGAAAAAAAATATTTAAAAAACGGAGAAAAAAAATGGAGGAAAAAAATTGACGAGAAAAACTGAGCAGAAAAATGGAGAAAAAAAATATTTTAAAAAACTGAAGAAAAACGGAGGAAAAAAATTGACGAGAAAAACTGAGCAGAAAAACTGAGAAAAAAAATATTTAAAAAACGGAGAAAAAAAACGGAGGAAAAAAATTGACGAGAAAAACTGAGAAGAAAACTGAGAAAAAAAGAACTGAGGAGAAAAACTGAGAAAAAAACTGACTAGAAAAACTGAGCAGAAAAACTGAGAAAAAAAATATTTAAAAAACGGAGAAAAAAAACGGAGGAAAAAAATTGACGAGAAAAACTGAGCAGAAAAATGGAGAAAAAATATATTTAAAAAAACTGAAGAAAAACGGAGGGAAAAAACTGAGAAGAAAAACTGTGAAAAAAAGACTGAAAATATTGAAGAAAAACTTAGAAAAAAACTGTAAAAAAAAAGAACTGAGAAAAAAAACTGAAGAAAAACGGAGGAAAAAAACTGAGAAGAAAACTGAGAAAAAAAGAACTGCGGAGAAAAACTGAGAAAAAAACTGACTAGAAAAACTGAGCAAAAAAACTTAGAAAAAAAATATTTAAAAAACGGAGAAAAAAAATGGAGGAAAAAAATTGACGAGAAAAACTGAGCAGAAAAATGGAGAAAAAAAATATTTTAAAAAACTGAAGAAAAACGGAGGAAAAAAATTGACGAGAAAAACTGAGCAGAAAAACTGAGAAAAAAAATATTTAAAAAACGGAGAAAAAAAACGGAGGAAAAAAATTGACGAGAAAAACTGAGCAGAAAAACTGAGAAAAAAAATATTTAAAAAACGGAGAAAAAAAACGGAGGAAAAAAATTGACGAGAAAAACTGAGCAGAAAAACTGAGAAAAAAAATATTTAAAAAAACTGAAGAAAAACGGAGGGAAAAAACTGAGAAGAAAAACTGTGAAAAAAAGACTGAAAAAATTGAAGAAAAACTTAGAAAAAAACTGTGACAAAAAAGAACTGAGAAAAAAAACTGAAGAAAAACGGAGGGAAAAAACTGAGAAGAAAAACTGTGAAAAAAAGACTGAAAAAATTGAAGAAAAACTTAGAAAAAAACTGTAAAAAAAAAGAACTGAGAAAAAAAACTGAAGAAAAACGGAGGAAAAAAACTGAGAAGAAAACTGAGAAAAAAAGAACTGCGGAGAAAAACTGAGAAAAAAACTGACTAGAAAAACTGAGCAAAAAAACTTAGAAAAAAAATATTTAAAAAACGGAGAAAAAAAATGGAGGAAAAAAATTGACGAGAAAAACTGAGCAGAAAAATGGAGAAAAAAAATATTTTAAAAAACTGAAGAAAAACGGAGGAAAAAAATTGACGAGAAAAACTGAGCAGAAAAACTGAGAAAAAAAATATTTAAAAAACGGAGAAAAAAAACGGAGGAAAAAAATTGACGAGAAAAACTGAGAAGAAAACTGAGAAAAAAAGAACTGAGGAGAAAAACTGAGAAAAAAACTGACTAGAAAAACTGAGCAGAAAAACTGAGAAAAAAAATATTTAAAAAACGGAGAAAAAAAACGGAGGAAAAAAATTGACGAGAAAAACTGAGCAGAAAAATGGAGAAAAAATATATTTAAAAAAACTGAAGAAAAACGGAGGAAAAAAACTGAGAAGAAAACTGAGAAAAAAAGAACTGAGGAGAAAAACTGAGAAAAAACTGACTAGAAAAACTGAGCAGAAAAACTGAGAAAAAAAATATTTAAAAAACGGAGAAAAAAAACGGAGGAAAAAAATTGCCGAGAAAAACTGAGCAGAAAAACTGAGAAAAAAAATATTTAAAAAACGGAGAAAAAAAATGGAGGAAAAAAATTGACGAGAAAAACTGAGCAGAAAAACTGAGAAAAAAAATATTTAAAAAAACCGAAGAAAAACGGAGGGAAAAAACTGAGAAGAAAAACTGTGAAAAAAAGACTGAAAAAATTGAAGAAAAACTTAGAAAAAAACTGTAAAAAAAAAGAACTGAGAAAAAAAACTGAAGAAAAACGGAGGAAAAAAACTGAGAAGAAAACTGAGAAAAAAAGAACTGCGGAGAAAAACTGAGAAAAAAACTGACTAGAAAAACTGAGCAAAAAAACTTAGAAAAAAAATATTTAAAAAACGGAGAAAAAAAATGGAGGAAAAAAATTGACGAGAAAAACTGAGCAGAAAAATGGAGAAAAAAAATATTTTAAAAAACTGAAGAAAAACGGAGGAAAAAAATTGACGAGAAAAACTGAGCAGAAAAACTGAGAAAAAAAATATTTAAAAAACGGAGAAAAAAAACGGAGGAAAAAAATTGACGAGAAAAACTGAGAAGAAAACTGAGAAAAAAAGAACTGAGGAGAAAAACTGAGAAAAAAACTGACTAGAAAAACTGAGCAGAAAAACTGAGAAAAAAAATATTTAAAAAACGGAGAAAAAAAACGGAGGAAAAAAATTGACGAGAAAAACTGAGCAGAAAAATGGAGAAAAAATATATTTAAAAAAACTGAAGAAAAACGGAGGAAAAAAACTGAGAAGAAAACTGAGAAAAAAAGAACTGAGGAGAAAAACTGAGAAAAAACTGACTAGAAAAACTGAGCAGAAAAACTGAGAAAAAAAATATTTAAAAAACGGAGAAAATAAACGGAGGAAAAAAATTGCCGAGAAAAACTGAGCAGAAAAACTGAGAAAAAAAATATTTAAAAACGGAGAAAAAAAATGGAGGAAAAAAATTGACGAGAAAAACTGAGCAGAAAAACTGAGAAAAAAAATATTTAAAAAAACTGAAGAAAAACGGAGGGAAAAAACTGAGAAGAAAAACTGTGAAAAAAAGACTGAAAAAATTGAAGAAAAACTTAGAAAAAAACTGTGAAAAAAAAGAACTGAGAAAAAAAACTGAAGAAAAACGGAGGAAAAAAACTGAGAAGAAAACTGAGAAAAAAAGAACTGCGGAGAAAAACTGAGAAAAAAACTGACTAGAAAAACTGAGCAAAAAAACTTAGAAAAAAAATATTTAAAAAACGGAGAAAAAAAATGGAGGAAAAAAATTGACGAGAAAAACTGAGCAGAAAAATGGAGAAAAAAAATATTTTAAAAACCTGAAGAAAAACGGAGGAAATAAATTGACGAGAAAAACTGAGCAGAAAAACTGAGAAAAAAAATATTTAAAAAACGGAGAAAAAAAACGGAGGAAAAAAATTGCCGAGAAAAACTGAGCAGAAAAACTGAGAAAAAAAATATTTAAAAAACGGAGAAAAAAAACGGAGGAAAAAAATTGACGAGAAAAACTGAGCAGAAAAACTGAGAAAAAAAATATTTAAAAAAACTGAAGAAAAACGGAGGGAAAAAACTGAGAAGAAAAACTGTGAAAAAAAGACTTAAAAAATTGAAGAAAAACTTAGAAAAAAACTGTTAAAAAAAGAACTGAGAAAAAAAACTGAAGAAAAACGGAGGAAAAAAACTGAGAAGAAAACTGAGAAAAAAAGAACTGCGGAGAAAAACTGAGAAAAAAACTGACTAGAAAAACTGAGCAGAAAAACTGAGAAAAAAAATATTTAAAAAACGGAGAAAAAAAACGGAGGAAAAAAATTGACGAGAAAAACTGAGCAGAAAAATGGAGAAAAAAAATATTTAAAAAAACTGAAGAAAAACGGAGGGAAAAAACTGAGAAGAAAACTGAAAAAAAAAGAACTGAGGAGAAAAACTGAGAAAAAAACTGACTAGAAAAACTGAGCAGAAAAACTGAGAAAAAAAATATTTAAAAAACGGAGAAAAAAAACGGAGGAAAAAAATTGACGAGAAAAACTGAGCAGAAAAATGGAGAAAAAATATATTTAAAAAAACTGAAGAAAAACGGAGGAAAAAAACTGAGAAGAAAACTGAGAAAAAAGAACTGAGGAGAAAAACTGAGAAAAAAACTGACTAGAAAAACTGAGCAGAAAAACTGAGAAAAAAAATATTTAAAAACGGAGAAAAAAAATGGAGGAAAAAAATTGACGAGAAAAACTGAGCAGAAAAACTGAGAAAAAAAATATTTAAAAAAACTGAAGAAAAACGGAGGGAAAAAACTGAGAAGAAAAACTGTGAAAAAAAGACTGAAAAAATTGAAGAAAAACTTAGAAAAAAACTGTGAAAAAAAAGAACTGAGAAAAAAAACTGAAGAAAAACGGAGGAAAAAAACTGAGAAGAAAACTGAGAAAAAAAGAACTGCGGAGAAAAACTGAGAAAAAAACTGACTAGAAAAACTGAGCAAAAAAACTTAGAAAAAAAATATTTAAAAAACGGAGAAAAAAAATGGAGGAAAAAAATTGACGAGAAAAACTGAGCAGAAAAATGGAGAAAAAAAATATTTTAAAAACCTGAAGAAAAACGGAGGAAATAAATTGACGAGAAAAACTGAGCAGAAAAACTGAGAAAAAAAATATTTAAAAAACGGAGAAAAAAAACGGAGGAAAAAAATTGCCGAGAAAAACTGAGCAGAAAAACTGAGAAAAAAAATATTTAAAAAACGGAGAAAAAAAACGGAGGAAAAAAATTGACGAGAAAAACTGAGCAGAAAAACTGAGAAAAAAAATATTTAAAAAAACTGAAGAAAAACGGAGGGAAAAAACTGAGAAGAAAAACTGTGAAAAAAAGACTTAAAAAATTGAAGAAAAACTTAGAAAAAAACTGTTAAAAAAAGAACTGAGAAAAAAAACTGAAGAAAAACGGAGGAAAAAAACTGAGAAGAAAACTGAGAAAAAAAGAACTGCGGAGAAAAACTGAGAAAAAAACTGACTAGAAAAACTGAGCAGAAAAACTGAGAAAAAAAATATTTAAAAAACGGAGAAAAAAAACGGAGGAAAAAAATTGACGAGAAAAACTGAGCAGAAAAATGGAGAAAAAAAATATTTAAAAAAACTGAAGAAAAACGGAGGGAAAAAACTGAGAAGAAAACTGAAAAAAAAAGAACTGAGGAGAAAAACTGAGAAAAAAACTGACTAGAAAAACTGAGCAGAAAAACTGAGAAAAAAAATATTTAAAAAACGGAGAAAAAAAACGGAGGAAAAAAATTGACGAGAAAAACTGAGCAGAAAAATGGAGAAAAAATATATTTAAAAAAACTGAAGAAAAACGGAGGAAAAAAACTGAGAAGAAAACTGAGAAAAAAGAACTGAGGAGAAAAACTGAGAAAAAAACTGACTAGAAAAACTGAGCAGAAAAACTGAGAAAAAAAATATTTAAAAAAAGGAGAAAAAAAACGGAGGAAAAAAATTGACGAGAAAAACAGCAGAAAAACTGAGAAAAAAAATATTTAAAAAAACTGAAGAAAAACGGAGGGAAAAAACTGAGAAGAAAAACTGTGAAAAAAAGACTGAAAAAATTGAAGAAAAACTTAGAAAAAAACTGTGAAAAAAAAGAACTGAGAAAAAAAACTGAAGAAAAATGGAGAAAAAAAACATTTTAAAAAACTGAAGAAAAACGGAGGAAAAAAATTGACGAGAAAAACTGAGCAGAAAAACTGAGAAAAAAAATATTTAAAAAACGGAGAAAAAAAACGGAGGAAAAAAATTGCCGAGAAAAACTGAGCAGAAAAACTGAGAAAAAAATATTTAAAAAAACTGAAGAAAAACGGAGGGGAAAAACTGAGAAGAAAAACTGTGAAAAAAAGACTGAAAAAATTGAAGAAAAACTTAGAAAAAAACTGTGAAAAAAAAGAACTGAGAAAAAAAGCTGAAGAAAAACGGAGGAAAAAAACTGAGAAGAAAACTGAGAAAAAAAGAACTGCGGAGAAAAACTGAGAAAAAAACTGACTAGAAAAACTGAGCAGAAAAACTGAGAAAAAAAATATTTAAAAAACGGAGAAAAAAAACGGAGGAAAAAAATTGACGAGAAAAACTGAGCAGAAAAATGGAGAAAAAAAATATTTTAAAAAACTGAAGAAAAACGGAGGAAAAAAACTGAGAAGAAAACTGAGAAAAAAAGAACTGAGTAGAAAAACTGAGAAAAAAACTGACTCGAAAAACTGAGCAGAAAAACTGAGAAAAAAAATATTTAAAAAACGGAGAAAAAAAACGGAGGAAAAAAATTGACGAGATAAACTGAGCAGAAAAATGGAGAAAAAATATATTTTAAAAAACTGAAGAAAAACGGAGGAAATAAACTGAGAAGAAAACTGAGAAAAAAAGAACTGAGGAGAAAAACTGAGAAAAAAACTGACTAGAAAAACTGAGCAGAAAAACTGAGAAAAAAAATATTTAAAAAACGGAGAAAAAAAACGGAGGAAAAAAATTGACGAGAAAAACTGAGCAGAAAAACTGAGAAAAAAAATATTTTAAAAAACTGAAGAAAAACGGAGGGAAAAAACTGAGAAGAAAAACTGTGAAAAAAAGACTGAAAAAATTGAAGAAAAACTTAGAAAAAAACTGTGAAAAAAAAGAACTGAGAAAAAAAACTGAAGAAAAACGGAGGGAAAAAACTGAGAAGAAAAACTGTGAAAAAAAGACTGAAAAAATTGAAGAAAAACTTAGAAAAAAACTGTGAAAAAAAAGAACTGAGAAAAAAAACTGAAGAAAAACGGAGGGAAAAAACTGAGAAGAAAAACTGTGAAAAAAAGACTGAAAAAATTGAAGAAAAACTTAGAAAAAAACTGTGAAAAAAAAGAACTGAGAAAAAAACTGAAGAAAAACGGAGGAAAAAAACTGAGAAGAAAACTGAGAAAAAAAGAACTGCGGAGAAAAACTGAGAAAAAAACTGACTAGAAAAACTGAGCAAAAAAACTTAGAAAAAAAATATTTAAAAAACGGAGAAAAAAAATGGAGGAAAAAAATTGACGAGAAAAACTGAGCAGAAAAATGGAGAAAAAAAATATTTTAAAAAACTGAAGAAAAACGGAGGAAAAAAATTGACGAGAAAAACTGAGCAGATAAACTGAGAAAAAAAATATTTAAAAAACGGAGAAAAAAAACGGAGGAAAAAAATTGACGAGAAAAACTGAGAAGAAAACTGAGAAAAAAAGAACTGAGGAGAAAAACTGAGAAAAAAACTGACTAGAAAAACTGAGCAGAAAAACTGAGAAAAAAAATATTTAAAAAACGGAGAAAAAAAACGGAGGAAAAAAATTGACGAGAAAAACTGAGCAGAAAAACTGAGAAAAAAAATATTTAAAAAACGGAGAAAAAAAACGGAGGAAAAAAATTGCCGAGAAAAACTGAGCAGAAAAACTGAGAAAAAAAATATTTAAAAAACGGAGAAAAAAAACGGAGGAAAAAAATTGACCAGAAAAACTGAGAAATAAAATATTTTAAAAAACTGAAGAAAAACGGAGGGAAAAAACTGAGAAGAAAAACTGTGAAAAAAAGACTGAAAAAATTGAAGAAAAACTTAGAAAAAAACTGTGAAAAAAAAGAACTGAGAAAAAAAACTGAAGAAAAACGGAGGAAAAAAACTGAGAAGAAAACTGAGAAAAAATGAACTGCGGAGAAAAACTGAGAAAAAAACTGACTAGAAAAACTGAGCAAAAAAACTTAGAAAAAAAATATTTAAAAAACGGAGAAATAAAATGGAGGAAAAAAATTGACGAGAAAAACTGAGCAGAAAAATGGAGAAAAAAAATATTTTAACAAACTGAAGAAAAACGGAGGAAAAAAATTGACGAGAAAAACTGAGCAGAAAAACTGAGAAAAAAAATATTTAAAAAACGGAGAAAAAAAACGGAGGAAAAAAATTGCCGAGAAAAACTGAGCAGAAAAACTGAGAAAAAAAATATTTAAAAAACGGAGAAAAAAAACGGAGGAAAAAAATTGACGAGAAAAACTGAGCAGAAAAACTGAGAAAAAAAATATTTAAAAAACGGAGAAAAAAAACGGAGGAAAAAAATTGCCGAGAAAAACTGAGCAGAAAAACTGAGAAAAAAAATATTTAAAAAACGGAGAAAAAAAACGGAGGAAAAAAATTGACCAGAAAAACTGAGAAATAAAATATTTAAAAAAACTGAAGAAAAACGGAGGGAAAAAACTGAGAAGAAAAACTGTGAAAAAAAGACTGAAAAAATTGAAGAAAAACTTCGAAAAAAACTGTGAAAAAAAAGAACTGAGAAAAAAAACTGAAGAAAAACGGAGGAAAAAAACTGAGAAGAAAACTGAGAAAAAATGAACTGCGGAGAAAAACTGAGAAAAAAACTGACTAGAAAAACTGAGCAAAAAAACTTAGAAAAAAAATATTTAAAAAACGGAGAAAAAAAATGGAGGAAAAAAATTGACGAGAAAAACTGAGCAGAAAAATGGAGAAAAAAAATATTTTAAAAAACTGAAGAAAAACGGAGGAAAAAAATTGACGAGAAAAACTGAGCAGAAAAACTGAGAAAAAAAATATTTAAAAAACGGAGAAAAAAACGGAGGAAAAAAATTGCCGAGAAAAACTGAGCAGAAAAACTGAGAAAAAAAATATTTAAAAAACGGAGAAAAAAAACGGAGGAAAAAAATTGACGAGAAAAACTGAGCAGAAAAACTGAGAAAAAAAATATTTAAAAAACGGAGAAAAAAAACGGAGGAAAAAAATTGCCGAGAAAAACTGAGCAGAAAAACTGAGAAAAAAAATATTTAAAAAACGGAGAAAAAAAACGGAGGAAAAAAATTGACCAGAAAAACTGAGAAATAAAATATTTAAAAAAACTGAAGAAAAACGGAGGGAAAAAACTGAGAAGAAAAACTGTGAAAAAAAGACTGAAAAAATTGAAGAAAAACTTCGAAAAAAACTGTGAAAAAAAAGAACTGAGAAATAAAACTGAAGAAAAACGGAGGAAAAAAACTGAGAAGAAAACTGAGAAAAAAAGAACTGCGGAGAAAAACTGAGAAAAAAACTGACTAGAAAAACTGAGCAAAAAAACTTAGAAAAAAAATATTTAAAAAACGGAGAAAAAAAATGGAGGAAAAAAATTGACGAGAAAAACTGAGCAGAAAAATGGAGAAAAAAAATATTTTAAAAAACTGAAGAAAAATGGAGGAAAAAAATTGACGAGAAAAACTGAGCAGAAAAACTGAGAAAAAAAATATTTAAAAAACGGAGAAAAAAAACGGAGGAAAAAAATTGCCGAGAAAAACTGAGCAGAAAAACTGAGAAAAAAAATATTTGAAAAACGGAGAAAAAAAACGGAGGAAAAAAATTGACGAGAAAAAGCTGAGCAGAAAAACTGAGAAAAAAAATATTTAAAAAACTGAAGAAAAACGGAGGGAAAAAACTGAGAAGAAAAACTGTGAAAAAAAGACTGAAAAAATTGAAGAAAAACTTAGAAAAAAACTGTGAAAAAAAAGAACTGAGAAAAAAAACTGAAGAAAAATTTGGAAAAAAACTGAAAAAAACTGAAAAAAAAGAACTGAGAAAAAAAACTGAGAAAAAACTGACTAGAAAAACTGAGCAAAAAAACTTAGAAAAAAAAAATTTAAAAAACGGAGAAAAAAAAGGGAGGAAAAAAATTGACGAGAAAAACTGAGCAGAAAAACTGAGAAAAAATATATTTAAAAAACGGAGAAAAAAAACGGAGGAAAAAAATTGACGAGAAAAACTGAGCAGAAAAACTGAGAAAAAAAATATTTAAAAAACGGAGAAAAAAAACGGAGGAAAAAAATTGACGAGAAAAACTGAGCAGAAAAACTGAGACAAAAAATATTTTAAAAAACTGAAGAAAAACGGAGGGAAAAAACTGAGAAGAAAAACTGTGAAAAAAAGACTGAAAAAATTGAAGAAAAACTTAGAAAAAAACTGTGAAAAAAAAGAACTGAGAAAAAAAACTGAAGAAAAACGGAGGAAAAAAACTGAGAAGAAAAACTGTGAAAAAAAGACTGAAAAAATTGAAGAAAAACTTAGAAAAAAACTGTGAAAAAAAAAAACTGAGAAAAAAAACTGAAGAAAAACGGAGGAAAAAAACTGAGAAGAAAAACTGTGAAAAAAAGACTGAAAAAATTGAAGAAAAACTTAGAAAAAAACTGTGAAAAAAAAGAACTGAGAAAAAAACTGAAGAAAAACGGAGGAAAAAAACTGAGGAAAAAAATATTTTAAAAACTGAAGAAAAACGGAGGAAAAAATCTGAGAAGAAAACTGAGAAAAAAAGAACTGAGGAGAAAAACTGAGAAAAAAAACTGACTAGAAAAACTGAGCAGAAAAATTGAGAAACAAAACATTTAAAAAACGGAGAAAAAAAACGGAGGAAAAAAATTGACGAGAAAAACTGAGCAGAAAAACTGAGAAAAAAAATATTTAAAAAACGGAGAAAAAAAACGGAGGAAAAAAATTGACCAGAAAAACTGAGCAGAAAAACTGAGAAAAAAAATATTTAAAAAACGGAGAAAAAAAACGGAGGAAAAAAATTGACCAGAAAAACTGAGAAATAAAATATTTTAAAAAACTGAAGAAAAACGGAGGGAAAAAACTGAGAAGAAAAACTGTGAAAAAAAGACTGAAAAAATTGAAGAAAAACTTCGAAAAAAACTGTGAAAAAAAAGAACTGAGAAAAAAAACTGAAGAAAAACGGAGGAAAAAAACTGAGAAGAAAACTGAGAAAAAAAGAACTGCGGAGAAAAACTGAGAAAAAAACTGACTAGAAAAACTGAGCAAAAAAACTTAGAAAAAAAATATTTAAAAAACGGAGAAAAAAAATGGAGGAAAAAAATTGACGAGAAAAACTGAGCAGAAAAATGGAGAAAAAAAATATTTTAAAAAACTGAAGAAAAATGGAGGAAAAAAATTGACGAGAAAAACTGAGCAGAAAAACTGAGAAAAAAAATATTTAAAAAACGGAGAAAAAAAACGGAGGAAAAAAATTGCCGAGAAAAACTGAGCAGAAAAACTGAGAAAAAAAATATTTAAAAAACGGAGAAAAAAAACGGAGGAAAAAAATTGACGAGAAAAACTGAGCAGAAAAACTGAGAAAAAAAATATTTAAAAAACTGAAGAAAAACGGAGGGAAAAAACTGAGAAGAAAAACTGTGAAAAAAAGACTGAAAAAATTGAAGAAAAACTTAGAAAAAAACTGTGAAAAAAAAGAACTGAGAAAAAAAACTGAAGAAAAATTTGGAAAAAAACTGAAAAAAACTGAAAAAAAAGAACTGAGAAAAAAAACTGAGAAAAAACTGACTAGAAAAACTGAGCAAAAAAACTTAGAAAAAAAAAATTTAAAAAACGGAGAAAAAAAAGGGAGGAAAAAAATTGACGAGAAAAACTGAGCAGAAAAACTGAGAAAAAATATATTTAAAAAACGGAGAAAAAAAACGGAGGAAAAAAATTGACGAGAAAAACTGAGCAGAAAAACTGAGAAAAAAAATATTTAAAAAACGGAGAAAAAAAACGGAGGAAAAAAATTGACGAGAAAAACTGAGCAGAAAAACTGAGACAAAAAATATTTTAAAAAACTGAAGAAAAACGGAGGGAAAAAACTGAGAAGAAAAACTGTGAAAAAAAGACTGAAAAAATTGAAGAAAAACTTAGAAAAAAACTGTGAAAAAAAAGAACTGAGAAAAAAAACTGAAGAAAAACGGAGGAAAAAAACTGAGAAGAAAAACTGTGAAAAAAAGACTGAAAAAATTGAAGAAAAACTTAGAAAAAAACTGTGAAAAAAAAAAACTGAGAAAAAAAACTGAAGAAAAACGGAGGAAAAAAACTGAGAAGAAAAACTGTGAAAAAAAGACTGAAAAAATTGAAGAAAAACTTAGAAAAAAACTGTGAAAAAAAAGAACTGAGAAAAAAACTGAAGAAAAACGGAGGAAAAAAACTGAGGAAAAAAATATTTTAAAAACTGAAGAAAAACGGAGGAAAAAAACTGAGAAGAAAACTGAGAAAAAAAGAACTGAGGAGAAAAACTGAGAAAAAAAACTGACTAGAAAAACTGAGCAGAAAAATTGAGAAACAAAACATTTAAAAAACGGAGAAAAAAAACGGAGGAAAAAAATTGACGAGAAAAACTGAGCAGAAAAACTCAGAAAAAAAATATTTAAAAAACGGAGAAAAAAAACGGAGGAAAAAAATTGACGAGAAAAACTGAGCAGAAAAACTGAGAAAAAAAATATTTTAAAAAACTGAAGAAAAACGGAGGAAAAAAACTGAGAAGAAAACTGAGAAAAAAAGAACTGAGGAGAAAAACTGAGAAAAAAACTGACTAGAAAAACTGAGCAGAAAAACTGAGAAAAAAAATATTTAAAAAACGGAGAAAAAAAACGGAGGAAAAAAATTGACGAGAAAAACTGAGAAAAAAAATATTTAAAAAACGGAGAAAAAAAACGGAGGAAAAAAATTAACGAGAAAAACTGAGCAGAAAAACTGAGAAAAAAAATATTTGAAAAAACTGAAGAAAAATTTAGAAAAAAACTGTGAAAAAAACTGTGAAAAAAAAGAAGAACTGAGAAAAAAACTTAGAAAAAACTGATTATAAAAACTGAAGAAAAAATTAGAAAAAAACTGTGAAAAAAAACTGAAGAAAAATTTAGAAAAAAACTGAAAAAAACTGAAAAAAAAGAACTGAGAAAAAAAACTGAAGAAAAACGGACGAAAAAAACTGAGAAGAAAACTGAGAAAAAAAGAACTGAGGAGAAAAACTGAGAAAAAAACTGACTAGAAAAACTGAGCAGAAAAACTGAGAAAAAAAATATTTAAAAAACGGAGAAAAAAAACGGAGGAAAAAAATTGACGAGGAAAACTGAGCAGAAAAATGGAGAGAAAAAATATTTTAAAAAACTGAAGAAAAACGGAGGAAAAAAACTGAGAAGAAAACTGAGAAAAAAAGAACTGAGGAGAAAAACTGAGAAAAAAACTGACTAGAAAAACTGAGCAGAAAAACTGAGAAACAAAATATTTAAAAAACGGAGAAAAAAAACGGAGGAAAAAAATTGACGAGAAAAACTGAGCAGAAAAATGGAGAAAAAAAATATTTAAAAACCGGCGAAAAAAAACGGAGGAAAAAAATTGGCGAGAAAAACTGAGCAGAAAAACTGAGAAAATAAATATTTAAAAAACGGAGGAAAAAAATTGACGAGAAAAACTGAGCAGAAAAACTGAGAAAAAAAATATTTAAAAAAACGGAGGAAAAAAATTGACGAGAAAAACTGAGCAGAAAAACTGAGAAAAAAAATATTTAAAAAAACTGAAGAAAAACGGAGGAAAAAAACTGAGAAGAAAACTGAGAAAAAAAGAACTGAGGAGAAAAACTGAGAAAAAAACTGACTAGAAAAACTGAGCAGAAAAACTGAGAAAAAAAATAGTTAAAAAACGGAGAAAAAAAACGGAGGAAAAAAATTGACAAGAAAAATTAAGCAGAAAAACTGAGAAAAAAAATATGTAAAAACCGGAGAAAAAAAACGGAGGAAAAAAATTGGCGAGAAAAATTGAGCAGAAAAACTGAAAAAAAATATTTAAAAAACGGAGGAAAAAAATTGACGAGAAAAACTGAGCAGAAAAACTGAGAAAAAAAATATTTAAAAAAACTGAAGAAAAACGGATGGAAAAAACTGAGAAGAAAAACTGTGAAAAAAAGACTGAAAAAATTGAAGAAAAACTTAGAAAAAAACTGTGAAAAAAAAGAACTGAGAAAAAAAACTGAAGAAAAATTTAGAACAAAACTGAAAAAAACTGAAAAAAAAGAATTGAGAAAAAAAACTGAAAAAAAACTGACTAGAAAAACTGAGCAGAAAAATGGAGAAAAAAAATATTTTAAAAAACTGAAGAAAAATGGTGGAAAAAAACTGAGAAGAAAACTGAGAAAAAAAGAACTGAGGAGAAAAACTGAGAAAAAAACTGACTAGAAAAACTGAGCAGAAAAACTGAGAAAAAAAATATTTAAAAAACGGAGAAAAAAAACGGAGGAAAAAAATTGACGAGAAAAACTGAGCAGAAAAACAGAGAAAAAAAATATTTTAAAAAACTGAAGAAAAACGGAGGAAAAAAATTGACGAGAAAAACTGAGCAGAAAAACTGAGAAAAAAAATATTTAAAAAACGGAGAAAAAAAACGGAGGAAAAAAATTGACGAGAAAAACTGAGAAGAAAACTGAGAAAAAAAGAACTGAGGAGAAAAACTGAGAAAAAAACTGACTAGAAAAACTGAGCAGAAAAACTGAGAAAAAAAATATTTTAAAAACGGAGAAAAAAAACGGAGGAAAAAAATTGACGAGAAAAACTGAGCAGAAAAACTGAGAAAAAAAATATTTAAAAAACGGAGAAAAAAAACGGAGGAAAAAAATTGACGAGAAAAACTGAGCAGAAAAACTGAGAAAAAAAATATTTTAAAAAACTGAAGAAAAACGGAGGGAAAAAACTGAGAAGAAAAACTGTGAAAAAAGACTGAAAAAATTGAAGCAAAACTTCGAAAAAAACTGTGAAAAAAAAGAACTGAGAAAAAAAACTGAAGAAAAATTTAGAAAAAAACTGAGAAGAAAACTGGGAAAAAAAGAACTGAGGAGAAAAACTGAGAAAAAACTGACTAGAAAAACTGAGCAGAAAAACTGAGAAAAAAAATATTTAAAAAACGGAGCAAAAAAACGGAGGAAAAAAATTGACGAGAAAAGCTGAGCAGAAAAACTGAGAAAAAAAACATTTAAAAAACGGAGAAAAAAAACGGAGGAAAAAAATTGCCCAGAAAAACTGAGCAGAAAAACTGAGAAAAAAAATATTTAAAAAACGGAGAAAAAAAACGGAGGAAAAAAATTGACGAGAAAAACTGAGCAGAAAAACTGAGAAAAAAAATATTTAACAAAACTGAAGAAAAACGGAGGAATAAAATTGACGAGAAAAACTGAGCAGAAAAACTGAGAAAAAAAATATTTAAAAAACGGAGAAAAAAAACGGAGGAAAAAAACGGAGGAAAAAAACTGAGAAGAAAACTGAGAAAAAAAGAACTGAGGAGAAAAACTGAGAAAAAAACTGACTAGAAAAACTGAGCAGAAAAACTGAGAAAAAAAATATTTAAAAAACGGAGAAAAAAAACGGAGGAAAAAAATTGACGAGAAAAACTGAGCAGAAAAATGGAGAAAAAAAATATTTAAAATAACTGAAGAAAAACGCAGCAAAAAAACTGAGAAGAAAACTGAGAAAAAAAGAACTGAGGAGAAAAACTGAGAAAAAAACTGACTAGAAAAACTGAGCAGAAAAACTGAGAAAAAAAATATTTAAAAAACGGAGAAAAAAAACGGAGGAAAACAATTGACGAGAAAAACTGAGCAGAAAAACTGAGAAAAAAAATATTTAAAAAACGGAGAAAAAAAACGGAGGAAAAAAATTGCCGAGAAAAACTGAGCAGAAAAACTGAGAAAAAAAATATTTAAAAAACTGAGAAAAAAGAAGGAGGAAAAAAATTGACGAGAAAAACTGAGCAGAAAAACTGAGAAAAAAAATATTTAAAAAAACTGAAGAAAAACGGAGGGAAAAAACTGAGAAGAAAAACTGTGAAAAAAAGACTGAAAAAATTGAAGAAAAACTTAGAAAAAAACTGAAAAAAAAGAACTGAGAAAAAAAACTGAAGAAAAACGGAGGAAAAAAACTGAGAAGAAAACTGAGAAAAAAAGAACTGAGGAGAAAAACTGAGAAAAAAACTGACGAGAAAAACTGAGCAGAAAAATGGAGAAAAAAAATATTTCAAAAAACTGAAGAAAAACGGAGGAAAAAAATTGACGAGAAAAACTGAGCAGAAAAACTGAGAAAAAAAATATTTAACAAATGGAGAAAAAAAACGGAGGAAAAAAATTGACCAGCAAAACTGAGAATAAAACTGAGAAAAAAAGAACTGAGGAGAAAAACTGAGAAAAAAAACTGACTAGAAAAACTGAGCAGAAAAACTGAGAAAAAAAATATTTAAAAAGCGGAGAAAAAAAACGGAGGAAAAAAATTGACGAGAAAAACTGAGCAGAAAAACTGAGAAAAAAAATATTTTAAAAAACTGAAGAAAAACGGAGGGAAAAAACTGAGAAGAAAAACTGTGAAAAAAAGACTGAAAAAATTGAAGAAAAACTTAGAAAAAAACTGTGAAAAAAAAGAACTGAGAAAAAAAACTGAAGAAAAATTTAGAAAAAAACTGAAAAAAACTGAAAAAAAAGAACTGAGAAAAAAAACTGACAAAAAACTGACTAGAAAAACTGAGCAGAAAAATGGAGAAAAAAATATTTTAAAAAACTGAAGAAAAACGGAGGAAAAAAACTGAGAAGAAAACTGAGAAAAAAAGAACTGAGGAGAAAAACTGAGAAAAAAACTGACTAGAAAAACTGAGCAGAAAAACTGAGAAAAAAAATATTTAAAAAACGGAGAAAAAAAACGGAGGAAAAAAATTGACGAGAAAAACTGAGCAGAAAAACTGAGAAAAAAAATATTTAAAAAACGGAGAAAAAAAACGGAGGAAAAAAATTGCCGAGAAAAACTGAGCAGAAAAACTGAGAAAAAAAATATTTAAAAAACTGAGAAAAAAGAAGGAGGAAAAAAATTGACGAGAAAAACTGAGCAGAAAAACTGAGAAAAAAAATATTTAAAAAAACTGAAGAAAAACGGAGGGAAAAAACTGAGAAGAAAAACTGTGAAAAAAAGACTGAAAAAATTGAAGAAAAACTTAGAAAAAAACTGAAAAAAAAGAACTGAGAAAAAAAACTGAAGAAAAACGGAGGAAAAAAACTGAGAAGAAAACTGAGAAAAAAAGAACTGAGGAGAAAAACTGAGAAAAAAACTGACGAGAAAAACTGAGCAGAAAAATGGAGAAAAAAAATATTTCAAAAAACTGAAGAAAAACGGAGGAAAAAAATTGACGAGAAAAACTGAGCAGAAAAACTGAGAAAAAAAATATTTAACAAATGGAGAAAAAAAACGGAGGAAAAAAATTGACCAGCAAAACTGAGAATAAAACTGAGAAAAAAAGAACTGAGGAGAAAAACTGAGAAAAAAAACTGACTAGAAAAACTGAGCAGAAAAACTGAGAAAAAAAATATTTAAAAAGCGGAGAAAAAAAACGGAGGAAAAAAATTGACGAGAAAAACTGAGCAGAAAAACTGAGAAAAAAAATATTTTAAAAAACTGAAGAAAAACGGAGGGAAAAAACTGAGAAGAAAAACTGTGAAAAAAAGACTGAAAAAATTGAAGAAAAACTTAGAAAAAAACTGTGAAAAAAAAGAACTGAGAAAAAAAACTGAAGAAAAATTTAGAAAAAAACTGAAAAAAACTGAAAAAAAAGAACTGAGAAAAAAAACTGACAAAAAACTGACTAGAAAAACTGAGCAGAAAAATGGAGAAAAAAATATTTTAAAAAACTGAAGAAAAACGGAGGAAAAAAACTGAGAAGAAAACTGAGAAAAAAAGAACTGAGGAGAAAAACTGAGAAAAAAACTGACTAGAAAAACTGAGCAGAAAAACTGAGAAAAAAAATATTTAAAAAACGGAGAAAAAAAACGGAGGAAAAAAATTGACGAGAAAAACTGAGCAGAAAAACTGAGAAAAAAAATATTTAAAAAAACTGAAGAAAAACGGAGGACAAAAACTGAGAAGAAAATTGAGAAAAAAAGAACTGAGGAGAAAAACTGAGAAAAAAACTGACTAGAAAAACTGAGCAGAAAAACTGAGAAAAAAAATATTTAAAAAACGGAGAAAAAAAACGGAGGAAAACAATTGACGAGAAAAACTGAGCAGAAAAACTGAGAAAAAAAATATTTAAAAAACGGAGAAAAAAAACGGAGGAAAAAAATTGCCGAGAAAAACTGAGCAGAAAAACTGAGAAAAAAAATATTTAAAAAACTGAGAAAAAAGAAGGAGGAAAAAAATTGACGAGAAAAACTGAGCAGAAAAACTGAGAAAAAAAATATTTAAAAAAACTGAAGAAAAACGGAGGGAAAAAACTGAGAAGAAAAACTGTGAAAAAAAGACTGAAAAAATTGAAGAAAAACTTAGAAAAAAACTGAAAAAAAAGAACTGAGAAAAAAAACTGAAGAAAAACGGAGGAAAAAAACTGAGAAGAAAACTGAGAAAAAAAGAACTGAGGAGAAAAACTGAGAAAAAAACTGACGAGAAAAACTGAGCAGAAAAATGGAGAAAAAAAATATTTCAAAAAACTGAAGAAAAACGGAGGAAAAAAATTGACGAGAAAAACTGAGCAGAAAAACTGAGAAAAAAAATATTTAACAAATGGAGAAAAAAAACGGAGGAAAAAAATTGACCAGCAAAACTGAGAATAAAACTGAGAAAAAAAGAACTGAGGAGAAAAACTGAGAAAAAAAACTGACTAGAAAAACTGAGCAGAAAAACTGAGAAAAAAAATATTTAAAAAGCGGAGAAAAAAAACGGAGGAAAAAAATTGACGAGAAAAACTGAGCAGAAAAACTGAGAAAAAAAATATTTTAAAAAACTGAAGAAAAACGGAGGGAAAAAACTGAGAAGAAAAACTGTGAAAAAAAGACTGAAAAAATTGAAGAAAAACTTAGAAAAAAACTGTGAAAAAAAAGAACTGAGAAAAAAAACTGAAGAAAAATTTAGAAAAAAACTGAAAAAAACTGAAAAAAAAGAACTGAGAAAAAAAACTGACAAAAAACTGACTAGAAAAACTGAGCAGAAAAATGGAGAAAAAAATATTTTAAAAAACTGAAGAAAAACGGAGGAAAAAAACTGAGAAGAAAACTGAGAAAAAAAGAACTGAGGAGAAAAACTGAGAAAAAAACTGACTAGAAAAACTGAGCAGAAAAACTGAGAAAAAAAATATTTAAAAAACGGAGAAAAAAAACGGAGGAAAAAAATTGACGAGAAAAACTGAGCAGAAAAACTGAGAAAAAAAATATTTAAAAAAACTGAAGAAAAACGGAGGACAAAAATTGAGAAGAAAACTGAGAAAAAAAGAACTGAGGAGAAAAACTGAGAAAAAAACTGACTAGAAAAACTGAGCAGAAAAACTGAGAAAAAAAATATTTAAAAAACGGAGAGAAAAAACGGAGGAAAAATATTGACGAGAAAAACTGAGCAGAAAAACTGAGAAAAAAAATATTTAAAAAACGGAGAAAAAAAACGGAGGCAAAAAATTGACGAGAAAAACTGAGCAGAAAAACTGAGAAAAAAAATATTTAAAAAAACTGAAGAAAAACGGAGGGAAAAAACTGAGAAGAAAAACTGTGAAAAAAAGACTTAAAAAATTGAAGAAAAACTTAGAAAAAAACTGTGAAAAAAAAGAACTGAGAAAAAAAACTGACGAAAAATGGTGGAAAAAACTGAGAAGGAAACTGAGAAAAAAAGAACTGAGGAGAAAAACTGAGAAAAAAACTGACGAGAAAAACTGAGCAGAAAAATGGAGAAAAAAAATATTTCAAAAAACTGAAGAAAAACGGAGGAAAAAAATTGACGAGAAAAACTGAGCAGAAAAGCTGAGAAAAAAAATATTAAAAAAATGGAGAAAAAAAACGGAGGAAAAAAATTGACCAGCAAAACTGAGAATAAAACTGAGAAAAAAAGAACTGAGAAAAAAAACTGAAGAAAAATTTAGAAAAAAACTGAAAAAAACTGAAAAAAAAGAACTGAGAAAAAAAACTGACAAAAAACTGACTAGAAAAACTGAGCAGAAAAATGGAGAAAAAAATATTTTAAAAAACTGAAGAAAAACGGAGGAAAAAACTGAGAAGAAAACTGAGAAAAAAAGAACTGAGGAGAAAAACTGAGAAAAAAACTGACTAGAAAAACTGAGAAAAAAAATATTTATAAAACGGAGAAAAAAAACGGAGGAAAAAAATTGACGAGAAAACCTGAGCAGAAAAACTGAGAAAAAAAATATTTTAAAAAACTGAAGAAAAACGGAGGAAAAAAACTGAGAAGAAAACTGAGAAAAAAAGAACTGAGGAGAAAAACTGAGAAAAAAACTGACTAGAAAATCTGAGCAGAAAAACTGAGAAAAAAAATATTTAATAAACGGAGAAAAAAAACGGAGGAAAAAAATTGATGAGAAAAACTGAGCAGAAAAATGGAGAAAAAAAATATTTAAAATAACTGAAGAAAAACGCAGCAAAAAAACTGAGAAGAAAACTGAGAAAAAAAGAACTGAGGAGAAAAACTGAGAAAAAAACTGACTAGAAAAACTGAGCAGAAAAACTGAGAAAAAAAATATTTAAAAAACGGAGAAAAAAAACGGAGGAAAAAAATTGACGAGAAAAACTGAGCAGAAAAACTGATAAAAAAAAATTTAAAAAACGGAGAAAAAAAACGGAGGAAAAAAATTGACGAGAAAAACTGAGCAGAAAAACTGAGAAAAAAAATATTTTAAAAAACTGAAGAAAAACGGAGGAAAAAAAGTGAGAAGAAAACTGAGAAAAAAAGAACTGAGGAGAAAAACTGAGAAAAAAACTGACTAGAAAAACTGAGCAGAAAAACTGAGAAAAAAAATATTTAAAAAACAGAGAAAAAAAACGGAGGAAAAAAATTGACGAGAAAAACTGAGCAGAAAAACTGAGAAAAAAAAATTTAAAAAACGGAGAAAAAAAACGGAGGAATAAAATTGCCGAGAAAAACTGAGCAGAACAACTGAGAAAAAAAATATTTAAAAAGCGGAGAAAAAAAACGGAGGAAAAAAATTGACGAGAAAAACTGAGCAGAAAAACTGAGAAAAAAAATATTTTAAAAAACTGAAGAAAAACGGAGGGAAAAAACTGAGAAGAAAAACTGTGAAAAAAAGACTGAAAAAATTGAAGAAAAACTTAGAAAAAAACTGTGAAAAAAAAGAACTGAGAAAAAAAACTGAAGAAAAATTTAGAAAAAAACTGAAAAAAACTGAAAAAAAAGAACTGAGAAAAAAAACTGACAAAAAACTGACTAGAAAAACTGAGCAGAAAAATGGAGAAAAAAATATTTTAAAAAACTGAAGAAAAACGGAGGAAAAAAACTGAGAAGAAAACTGAGAAAAAAAGAACTGAGGAGAAAAACTGAGAAAAAAACTGACTAGAAAAACTGAGCAGAAAAACTGAGAAAAAAAATATTTAAAAAACGGAGAAAAAAAACGGAGGAAAAAAATTGACGAGAAAAACTGAGCAGAAAAACTGAGAAAAAAAATATTTTAAAAAACTGAAGAAAAACGGAGGAAAAAAATTGAGAAGAAAACTGAGAAAAAAAGAACTGAGGAGAAAAACTGAGAAAAAAACTGACTAGAAAAACTGAGCAGAAAAACTGAGAAAAAAAATATTTAAAAAACGGAGAAAAAAAACGGAGGAAAAAAATTGACGAGAAAAACTGAGCAGAAAAACTGAGAAAAAAAATATTTAAAAAACGGAGAAAAAAAACGGAGGACAAAAATTGACGAGAAAAACTGAGCAGAAAAACTGAGAAAAAAAATATTTTAAAAAACTGAAGAAAAACGGAGGGAAAAAACTGAGAAGAAAAACTGTGAAAAAAAGACTGAAAAAATTGAAGAAAAACTTAGAAAAAAACTGTGAAAAAAAAGAACTGAGAAAAAAAACTGAAGAAAAATGGTGGAAAAAAACTGAGAAGGAAACTGAGAAAAAAAGAACTGAGGAGAAAAACTGAGAAAAAAACTGACGAGAAAAACTGAGCAGAAAAATGGAGAAAAAAAATATTTCAAAAAACTGAAGAAAAACAGAGGAAAAAAACTGAGAAGAAAACTGAGAAAAACAGAACTGAGGAGAAAAACTGAGAAAAAAACTGACGAGAAAAACTGAGCAGAAAAATGGAGAAAAAAAATATTTCAAAAAACTGAAGAAAAACGGAGGAAAAAAATTGACGAGAAAAACTGAGCAGAAAAACTGAGAAAAAAAATATTTAAAAAATGGAGAAAAAAAACGGAGGAAAAAAATTGACCAGCAAAACTGAGAATAAAACTGAGAAAAAAAGAACTGAGAAAAAAAACTGAAGAAAAATTTAGAAAAAAACTGAAAAAAACTGAAAAAAAAGAACTAAGAAAAAAATCTGACAAAAAACTGACTAGAAAAACAGAGCAGAAAAATGGAGAAAAAAATATTTTAAAAAACTGAAGAAAAACGGAGGAAAAAACTGAGAAGAAAACTGAGAAAAAAAGAACTGAGGAGAAAAACTGAGAAAAAAACTGACTAGAAAAACTGAGAAAAAAAATATTTAAAAAACGGAGAAAAAAAACGGAGGAAAAAAATTGACGAGAAAAACTGAGCAGAAAAACTGAGAAAAAAAATATTTTAAAAAACTGAAGAAAAACGGAGGAAAAAAACTGAGAAGAAAACTGAGAAAAAAAGAACTGAGGAGAAAAACTGAGAAAAAAACTGACTAGAAAATCTGAGCAGAAAAACTGAGAAAAAAAATATTTAAAAAACGGAGAAAAAAAACGGAGGAAAAAAATTGACGAGAAAAACTGAGCAGAAAAATGGAGAAAAAAAATATTTAAAATAACTGAAGAAAAACGCAGCAAAAAAACTGAGAAGAAAACTGAGAAAAAAAGAACTGAGGAGAAAAACTGAGAAAAAAACTTACTAGAAAAACTGAGCAGAAAAACTGAGAAAAAAAATATTTAAAAAACGGAGAAAAAAAACGGAGGAAAAAAATTGACGAGAAAAACTGAGCAGAAAAACTGAGAAAAAAAATATTTAAAAAACGGAGAAAAAAAACGGAGGAAAAAAATTGCCGAGAAAAACTGAGCAGAAAAACTGAGAAAAAAAATATTTAAAAAACGCAGAAAAAAAACGGTGGAAAAAAATTGACGAGAAAAACTGAGCAGAAAAACTGAGAAAAAAAATATTTTAAAAAACTGAAGAAAAACGGAGGAAAAAAACTGAGAAGAAAACTGAGAAAAAAAGAACTGAGGAGAAAAACTGAGAAAAAAACTGACTAGAAAAACTGAGCAGAAAAACTGAGAAAAAAAATATTTAAAAAACAGAGAAAAAAAACGGAGGAAAAAAATTGACGAGAAAAACTGAGCAGAAAAACTGAGAAAAAAAAATTTAAAAAACGGAGAAAAAAAACGGAGGAATAAAATTGCCGAGAAAAACTGAGCAGAAAAACTGAGAAAAAAAATATTTAAAAAGCGGAGAAAAAAAACGGAGGAAAAAAATTGACGAGAAAAACTGAGCAGAAAAACTGAGAAAAAAAATATTTTAAAAAACTGAAGAAAAACGGAGGGAAAAAACTGAGAAGAAAAACTGTGAAAAAAAGACTGAAAAAATTGAAGAAAAACTTAGAAAAAAACTGTGAAAAAAAAGAACTGAGAAAAAAAACTGAAGAAAAATTTAGAAAAAAACTGAAAAAAACTGAAAAAAAAGAACTGAGAAAAAAAACTGACAAAAAACTGACTAGAAAAACTGAGCAGAAAAATGGAGAAAAAAATATTTTAAAAAACTGAAGAAAAACGGAGGGAAAAAACTGAGAAGAAAAACTGTGAAAAAAAGACTGAAAAAATTGAAGAAAAACTTAGAAAAAAACTGTGAAAAAAAAGAACTGAGAAAAAAAACTGAAGAAAAATTTAGAAAAAAACTGAAAAAAACTGAAAAAAAAGAACTGAGAAAAAAAACTGACAAAAAACTGACTAGAAAAACTGAGCAGAAAAATGGAGAAAAAAATATTTTAAAAAACTGAAGAAAAACGGAGGAAAAAAACTGAGAAGAAAACTGAGAAAAAAAGAACTGAGGAGAAAAACTGAGAAAAAAACTGACTAGCAAAACTAAGCAGAAAAACTGAGAAAAAAAATATTTAAAAAACGGAGAAAAAAAACGGAGGAAAAAAATTGACGAGAAAAACTGAGCAGAAAAACTGAGAAAAAAAATATTTTAAAAAACTGAAGAAAAACGGAGGAAAAAAATTGAGAAGAAAACTGAGAAAAAAAGAACTGAGGAGAAAAACTGAGAAAAAAACTGACTAGAAAAACTGAGCAGAAAAACTGAGAAAAAAAATATTTAAAAAACGGAGAAAAAAAACGGAGGAAAAAAATTGACGAGAAAAACTGAGCAGAAAAACTGAGAAAAAAAATATTTAAAAAACGGAGAAAAAAAACGGAGGAAAAAAATTGACGAGAAAAACTGAGCAGAAAAACTGAGAAAAAAAATATTTAAAAAACTGAAGAAAAACGGAGGGAAAAAACTGAGAAGAAAAACTGTGAAAAAAAGACTGAAAAAATTGAAGAAAAACTTAGAAAAATACTGTGAAAAAAAAGAACTGAGAAAAAAAACTGAAGAAAAATGGTGGAAAAAAACTGAGAAGGAAACTGAGAAAAAAAGAACTGAGGAGAAAAACTGAGAAAAAAACTGACGAGAAAAACTGAGCAGAAAAATGGAGAAAAAAAATATTTCAAAAAACTGAAAAACAGAGGAAAAAAACTGAGAAGAAAACTGAGAAAAACAGAACTGAGGAGAAAAACTGAGAAAAAAACTGACGAGAAAAACTGAGCAGAAAAATGGAGAAAAAAAATATTTAAAAAAACTGAAGAAAAACGGAGGGAAAAAATTGACGAGAAAAACTGAGCAGAAAAACTGAGAAAAAAAATATTAAAAAAATGGAGAAAAAAAACGGAGGAAAAAAATTGACCAGCAAAACTGAGAATAAAACTGAGAAAAAAAGAACTGAGAAAAAAAACTGAAGAAAAATTTAGAAAAAAACTGAAAAAAACTGAAAAAAAAGAACTGAGAAAAAAAACTGACAAAAAACTGACTAGAAAAACTGAGCAGAAAAATGGAGAAAAAAATATTTTAAAAAACTGAAGAAAAACGGAGGAAAAAACTGAGAAGAAAACTGAGAAAAAAAGAACTGAGGAGAAAAACTGAGAAAAAAACTGACTAGAAAAACTGAGAAAAAAAATATTTAAAAAACGGAGAAAAAAAACGGAGGAAAAAAATTGACGAGAAAAACTGAGCAGAAAAACTGAGAAAAAAAATATTTTAAAAAACTGAAGAAAAACGGAGGAAAAGAACTGAGGAGAAAAACTGAGAAAAAAACTGACTAGAAAATCTGAGCAGAAAAACTGAGAAAAAAAATATTTAAAAAACGGAGAAAAAAAACGGAGGAAAAAAATTGACGAGAAAAACTGAGCAGAAAAATGGAGAAAAAAAATATTTAAAATAACTGAAGAAAAACGCAGCAAAAAAACTGAGAAGAAAACTGAGAAAAAAAGAACTGAGGAGAAAAACTGAGAAAAAAACTGACTAGAAAAACTGAGCAGAAAAACTGAGAAAAAAAATATTTAAAAAACGGAGAAAAAAAACAGAGGAAAAAAATTGACGAGAAAAACTGAGCAGAAAAACTGAGAAAAAAAATATTTAAAAAACGGAGAAAAAAAACGGAGGAAAAAAATTGACGAGAAAAACTGAGCAGAAAAATGGAGAAAAAAAATATTTCAAAAAACTGAAGAAAAGCAGAGGAAAAAAACTGAGAAGAAAACTGAGAAAAACAGAACTGAGGAGAAAAACTGAGAAAAAAACTGACGAGAAAAACTGAGCAGAAAAATGGAGAAAAAAAATATTTCAAAAAACTGAAGAAAAACGGAGGAAAAAAATTGACGAGAAAAACTGAGCAGAAAAACTGAGAAAAAAAATATTTAAAAAATGGAGAAAAAAAACGGAGGAAAAAAATTGACCAGCAAAACTGAGAATAAAACTGAGAAAAAAAGAACTGAGAAAAAAAACTGAAGAAAAATTTAGAAAAAAACTGAAAAAAACTGAAAAAAAAGAACTGAGAAAAAAAACTGAAGAAAAATGGTGGAAAAAAACTGAGAGGGAAACTGAGAAAAAAAGAACTGAGGAGAAAAACTGAGAAAAAAACTGACGAGAAAAACTGAGCAGAAAAATGGAGAAAAAAAATATTTCAAAAAACTGAAGAAAAACAGAGGAAAAAAACTGAGAAGAAAACTGAGAAAAACAGAACTGAGGAGAAAAACTGAGAAAAAAACTGACGAGAAAAACTGAGCAGAAAAATGGAGAAAAAAAATATTTCAAAAAACTGAAGAAAAACGGAGGAAAAAAATTGACGAGAAAAACTGAGCAGAAAAACTGAGAAAAAAAATATTTAAAAAATGGAGAAAAAAAACGGAGGAAAAAAATTGACCAGCAAAACTGAGAATAAAACTGAGAAAAAAAGAACTGAGAAAAAAAACTGAAGAAAAATTTAGAAAAAAACTGAAAAAAACTGAAAAAAAAGAACTGAGAAAAAAAACTGACAAAAAACTGACTAGAAAAACTGAGCAGAAAAATGGAGAAAAAAATATTTTAAAAAACTGAAGAAAAACGGAGGAAAAAAACTGAGAAGAAAACTGAGAAAAAAAGAACTGAGGAGAAAAACTGAGAAAAAAACTGACTAGAAAAACTGAGCAGAAAAACTGAGAAAAAAAATATTTAAAAAACGGAGAAAAAAAACGGAGGAAAAAAATTGACGAGAAAAACTGAGCAGAAAAACTGAGAAAAAAAATATTTTAAAAAACTGAAGAAAAACGGAGGAAAAAAATTGAGAAGAAAACTGAGAAAAAAAGAACTGAGGAGAAAAACTGAGAAAAAAACTGACTAGAAAAACTGAGCAGAAAAACTGAGAAAAAAAATATTTAAAAAACGGAGAAAAAAAACGGAGGAAAAAAATTGACGAGAAAAACTGAGCAGAAAAACTGAGAAAAAAAATATTTAAAAAACGGAGAAAAAAAACGGAGGACAAAAATTGACGAGAAAAACTGAGCAGAAAAACTGAGAAAAAAAATATTTAAAAAAACTGAAGAAAAACGGAGGGAAAAAACTGAGAAGAAAAACTGTGAAAAAAAGACTGAAAAAATTGAAGAAAAACTTAGAAAAAAACTGTGAAAAAAAAGAACTGAGAAAAAAAACTGAAGAAAAATGGTGGAAAAAAACTGAGAAGGAAACTGAGAAAAAAAGAACTGAGGAGAAAAACTGAGAAAAAAACTGACGAGAAAAACTGAGCAGAAAAATGGAGAAAAAAAATATTTCAAAAAACTGAAGAAAAACAGAGGAAAAAAACTGAGAAGAAAACTGAGAAAAACAGAACTGAGGAGAAAAACTGAGAAAAAAACTGACGAGAAAAACTGAGCAGAAAAATGGAGAAAAAAAATATTTCAAAAAACTGAAGAAAAACGGAGGAAAAAAATTGACGAGAAAAACTGAGCAGAAAAACTGAGAAAAAAAATATTTAAAAAATGGAGAAAAAAAACGGAGGAAAAAAATTGACCAGCAAAACTGAGAATAAAACTGAGAAAAAAAGAACTGAGAAAAAAAACTGAAGAAAAATTTAGAAAAAAACTGAAAAAAACTGAAAAAAAAGAACTAAGAAAAAAATCTGACAAAAAACTGACTAGAAAAACAGAGCAGAAAAATGGAGAAAAAAATATTTTAAAAAACTGAAGAAAAACGGAGGAAAAAACTGAGAAGAAAACTGAGAAAAAAAGAACTGAGGAGAAAAACTGAGAAAAAAACTGACTAGAAAAACTGAGAAAAAAAATATTTAAAAAACGGAGAAAAAAAACGGAGGAAAAAAATTGACGAGAAAAACTGAGCAGAAAAACTGAGAAAAAAAATATTTTAAAAAACTGAAGAAAAACGGAGGAAAAAAACTGAGAAGAAAACTGAGAAAAAAAGAACTGAGGAGAAAAACTGAGAAAAAAACTGACTAGAAAATCTGAGCAGAAAAACTGAGAAAAAAAATATTTAAAAAACGGAGAAAAAAAACGGAGGAAAAAAATTGACGAGAAAAACTGAGCAGAAAAATGGAGAAAAAAAATATTTAAAATAACTGAAGAAAAACGCAGCAAAAAAACTGAGAAGAAAACTGAGAAAAAAAGAACTGAGGAGAAAAACTGAGAAAAAAACTTACTAGAAAAACTGAGCAGAAAAACTGAGAAAAAAAATATTTAAAAAACGGAGAAAAAAAACGGAGGAAAAAAATTGACGAGAAAAACTGAGCAGAAAAACTGAGAAAAAAAATATTTAAAAAACGGAGAAAAAAAACGGAGGAAAAAAATTGCCGAGAAAAACTGAGCAGAAAAACTGAGAAAAAAAATATTTAAAAAACGCAGAAAAAAAACGGTGGAAAAAAATTGACGAGAAAAACTGAGCAGAAAAACTGAGAAAAAAAATATTTTAAAAAACTGAAGAAAAACGGAGGAAAAAAACTGAGAAGAAAACTGAGAAAAAAAGAACTGAGGAGAAAAACTGAGAAAAAAACTGACTAGAAAAACTGAGCAGAAAAACTGAGAAAAAAAATATTTAAAAAACAGAGAAAAAAAACGGAGGAAAAAAATTGACGAGAAAAACTGAGCAGAAAAACTGAGAAAAAAAAATTTAAAAAACGGAGAAAAAAAATGGAGGAATAAAATTGCCGAGAAAAACTGAGCAGAACAACTGAGAAAAAAAATATTTAAAAAGCGGAGAAAAAAAACGGAGGAAAAAAATTGACGAGAAAAACTGAGCAGAAAAACTGAGAAAAAAAATATTTTAAAAAACTGAAGAAAAACGGAGGGAAAAAACTGAGAAGAAAAACTGTGAAAAAAAGACTGAAAAAATTGAAGAAAAACTTAGAAAAAAACTGTGAAAAAAAAGAACTGAGAAAAAAAACTGAAGAAAAATTTAGAAAAAAACTGAAAAAAACTGAAAAAAAAGAACTGAGAAAAAAAACTGACAAAAAACTGACTAGAAAAACTGAGCAGAAAAATGGAGAAAAAAATATTTTAAAAAACTGAAGAAAAACGGAGGGAAAAAACTGAGAAGAAAAACTGTGAAAAAAAGACTGAAAAAATTGAAGAAAAACTTAGAAAAAAACTGTGAAAAAAAAGAACTGAGAAAAAAAACTGAAGAAAAATTTAGAAAAAAACTGAAAAAAACTGAAAAAAAAGAACTGAGAAAAAAAACTGACAAAAAACTGACTAGAAAAACTGAGCAGAAAAATGGAGAAAAAAATATTTTAAAAAACTGAAGAAAAACGGAGGAAAAAAACTGAGAAGAAAACTGAGAAAAAAAGAACTGAGGAGAAAAACTGAGAAAAAAACTGACTAGCAAAACTAAGCAGAAAAACTGAGAAAAAAAATATTTAAAAAACGGAGAAAAAAAACGGAGGAAAAAAATTGACGAGAAAAACTGAGCAGAAAAACTGAGAAAAAAAATATTTTAAAAAACTGAAGAAAAACGGAGGAAAAAAATTGAGAAGAAAACTGAGAAAAAAAGAACTGAGGAGAAAAACTGAGAAAAAAACTGACTAGAAAAACTGAGCAGAAAAACTGAGAAAAAAAATATTTAAAAAACGGAGAAAAAAAACGGAGGAAAAAAATTGACGAGAAAAACTGAGCAGAAAAACTGAGAAAAAAAATATTTAAAAAACGGAGAAAAAAAACGGAGGAAAAAAATTGACGAGAAAAACTGAGCAGAAAAACTGAGAAAAAAAATATTTAAAAAACTGAAGAAAAACGGAGGGAAAAAACTGAGAAGAAAAACTGTGAAAAAAAGACTGAAAAAATTGAAGAAAAACTTAGAAAAATACTGTGAAAAAAAAGAACTGAGAAAAAAAACTGAAGAAAAATGGTGGAAAAAAACTGAGAAGGAAACTGAGAAAAAAAGAACTGAGGAGAAAAACTGAGAAAAAAACTGACGAGAAAAACTGAGCAGAAAAATGGAGAAAAAAAATATTTCAAAAAACTGAAAAACAGAGGAAAAAAACTGAGAAGAAAACTGAGAAAAACAGAACTGAGGAGAAAAACTGAGAAAAAAACTGACGAGAAAAACTGAGCAGAAAAATGGAGAAAAAAAATATTTCAAAAAACTGAAGAAAAACGGAGGGAAAAAATTGACGAGAAAAACTGAGCAGAAAAACTGAGAAAAAAAATATTAAAAAAATGGAGAAAAAAAACGGAGGAAAAAAATTGACCAGCAAAACTGAGAATAAAACTGAGAAAAAAAGAACTGAGAAAAAAAACTGAAGAAAAATTTAGAAAAAAACTGAAAAAAACTGAAAAAAAAGAACTGAGAAAAAAAACTGACAAAAAACTGACTAGAAAAACTGAGCAGAAAAATGGAGAAAAAAATATTTTAAAAAACTGAAGAAAAACGGAGGAAAAAACTGAGAAGAAAACTGAGAAAAAAAGAACTGAGGAGAAAAACTGAGAAAAAAACTGACTAGAAAAACTGAGAAAAAAAATATTTAAAAAACGGAGAAAAAAAACGGAGGAAAAAAATTGACGAGAAAAACTGAGCAGAAAAACTGAGAAAAAAAATATTTTAAAAAACTGAAGAAAAACGGAGGAAAAGAACTGAGGAGAAAAACTGAGAAAAAAACTGACTAGAAAATCTGAGCAGAAAAACTGAGAAAAAAAATATTTAAAAAACGGAGAAAAAAAACGGAGGAAAAAAATTGACGAGAAAAACTGAGCAGAAAAATGGAGAAAAAAAATATTTAAAATAACTGAAGAAAAACGCAGCAAAAAAACTGAGAAGAAAACTGAGAAAAAAAGAACTGAGGAGAAAAACTGAGAAAAAAACTGACTAGAAAAACTGAGCAGAAAAACTGAGAAAAAAAATATTTAAAAAACGGAGAAAAAAAACAGAGGAAAAAAATTGACGAGAAAAACTGAGCAGAAAAACTGAGAAAAAAAATATTTAAAAAACGGAGAAAAAAAACGGAGGAAAAAAATTGACGAGAAAAACTGAGCAGAAAAATGGAGAAAAAAAATATTTCAAAAAACTGAAGAAAAGCAGAGGAAAAAAACTGAGAAGAAAACTGAGAAAAACAGAACTGAGGAGAAAAACTGAGAAAAAAACTGACGAGAAAAACTGAGCAGAAAAATGGAGAAAAAAAATATTTCAAAAAACTGAAGAAAAACGGAGGAAAAAAATTGACGAGAAAAACTGAGCAGAAAAACTGAGAAAAAAAATATTTAAAAAATGGAGAAAAAAAACGGAGGAAAAAAATTGACCAGCAAAACTGAGAATAAAACTGAGAAAAAAAGAACTGAGAAAAAAAACTGAAGAAAAATTTAGAAAAAAACTGAAAAAAACTGAAAAAAAAGAACTGAGAAAAAAAACTGAAGAAAAATGGTGGAAAAAAACTGAGAAGGAAACTGAGAAAAAAAGAACTGAGGAGAAAAACTGAGAAAAAAACTGACGAGAAAAACTGAGCAGAAAAATGGAGAAAAAAAATATTTCAAAAAACTGAAGAAAAACAGAGGAAAAAAACTGAGAAGAAAACTGAGAAAAACAGAACTGAGGAGAAAAACTGAGAAAAAAACTGACGAGAAAAACTGAGCAGAAAAATGGAGAAAAAAAATATTTCAAAAAACTGAAGAAAAACGGAGGAAAAAAATTGACGAGAAAAACTGAGCAGAAAAACTGAGAAAAAAAATATTTAAAAAATGGAGAAAAAAAACGGAGGAAAAAAATTGACCAGCAAAACTGAGAATAAAACTGAGAAAAAAAGAACTGAGAAAAAAAACTGAAGAAAAATTTAGAAAAAAACTGAAAAAAACTGAAAAAAAAGAACTGAGAAAAAAAACTGACAAAAAACTGACTAGAAAAACTGAGCAGAAAAATGGAGAAAAAAATATTTTAAAAAACTGAAGAAAAACGGAGGAAAAAACTGAGAAGAAAACTGAGAAAAAAAGAACTGAGGAGAAAAACTGAGAAAAAAACTGACTAGAAAAACTGAGAAAAAAAATATTTAAAAAACGGAGAAAAAAAACGGAGGAAAAAAATTGACGAGAAAAACTGAGCAGAAAAACTGAGAAAAAAAATATTTTAAAAAACTGAAGAAAAACGGAGGAAAAAAACTGAGAAGAAAACTGAGAAAAAAAGAACTGAGGAGAAAAACTGAGAAAAAAACTGACTAGAAAATCTGAGCAGAAAAACTGAGAAAAAAAATATTTAAAAAACGGAGAAAAAAAACGGAGGAAAAAAATTGACGAGAAAAACTGAGCAGAAAAATGGAGAAAAAAAATATTTAAAATAACTGAAGAAAAACGCAGCAAAAAAACTGAGAAGAAAACTGAGAAAAAAAGAACTGAGGAGAAAAACTGAGAAAAAAACTGACTAGAAAAACTGAGCAGAAAAACTGAGAAAAAAAATATTTAAAAAACGGAGAAAAAAAACGGAGGAAAAAAATTGACGAGAAAAACTGAGCAGAAAAACTGAGAAAAAAAATATTTAAAAAACGGAGAAAAAAAACGGAGGAAAAAAATTGCCGAGAAAAACTGAGCAGAAAAACTGAGAAAAAAAATATTTTAAAAAACTGAAGAAAAACGGAGGAAAAAAACTGAGAAGAAAACTGAGAAAAAAAGAACTGAGGAGAAAAACTGAGAAAAAAACTGACTAGAAAAACTGAGCAGAAAAACTGAGAAAAAAAATATTTAAAAAACAGAGAAAAAAAACGGAGGAAAAAAATTGACGAGAAAAACTGAGCAGAAAAACTGAGAAAAAAAAATTTAAAAAACGGAGAAAAAAAATGGAGGAATAAAATTGCCGAGAAAAACTGAGCAGAACAACTGAGAAAAAAAATATTTAAAAAGCGGAGAAAAAAAACGGAGGAAAAAAATTGACGAGAAAAACTGAGCAGAAAAACTGAGAAAAAAAATATTTTAAAAAACTGAAGAAAAACGGAGGGAAAAAACTGAGAAGAAAAACTGTGAAAAAAAGACTGAAAAAATTGAAGAAAAACTTAGAAAAAAACTGTGAAAAAAAAGAACTGAGAAAAAAAACTGAAGAAAAATTTAGAAAAAAACTGAAAAAAACTGAAAAAAAAGAACTGAGAAAAAAAACTGACAAAAAACTGACTAGAAAAACTGAGCAGAAAAATGGAGAAAAAAATATTTTAAAAAACTGAAGAAAAACGGAGGAAAAAAACTGAGAAGAAAACTGAGAAAAAAAGAACTGAGGAGAAAAACTGAGAAAAAAACTGACTAGAAAAACTGAGCAGAAAAACTGAGAAAAAAAATATTTAAAAAACGGAGAAAAAAAACAGAGGAAAAAAATTGACGAGAAAAACTGAGCAGAAAAACTGAGAAAAAAAATATTTAAAAAACGGAGAAAAAAAACGGAGGAAAAAAATTGACGAGAAAAACTGAGCAGAAAAATGGAGAAAAAAAATATTTCAAAAAACTGAAGAAAAACAGAGGAAAAAAACTGAGAAGAAAACTGAGAAAAACAGAACTGAGGAGAAAAACTGAGAAAAAAACTGACTAGAAAATCTGAGCAGAAAAACTGAGAAAAAAAATATTTAAAAAACGGAGAAAAAAAACGGAGGAAAAAAATTGACGAGAAAAACTGAGCAGAAAAATGGAGAAAAAAAATATTTAAAATAACTGAAGAAAAACGCAGCAAAAAAACTGAGAAGAAAACTGAGAAAAAAAGAACTGAGGAGAAAAACTGAGAAAAAAACTGACTAGAAAAACTGAGCAGAAAAACTGAGAAAAAAAATATTTAAAAAACGGAGAAAAAAAACGGAGGAAAAAAATTGACGAGAAAAACTGAGCAGAAAAACTGAGAAAAAAAATATTTAAAAAACGGAGAAAAAAAACGGAGGAAAAAAATTGCCGAGAAAAACTGAGCAGAAAAACTGAGAAAAAAAATATTTTAAAAAACTGAAGAAAAACGGAGGAAAAAAACTGAGAAGAAAACTGAGAAAAAAAGAACTGAGGAGAAAAACTGAGAAAAAAACTGACTAGAAAAACTGAGCAGAAAAACTGAGAAAAAAAATATTTAAAAAACAGAGAAAAAAAACGGAGGAAAAAAATTGACGAGAAAAACTGAGCAGAAAAACTGAGAAAAAAAATTTTAAAAAACGGAGAAAAAAAATGGAGGAATAAAATTGCCGAGAAAAACTGAGCAGAACAACTGAGAAAAAAAATATTTAAAAAGCGGAGAAAAAAAACGGAGGAAAAAAATTGACGAGAAAAACTGAGCAGAAAAACTGAGAAAAAAAATATTTTAAAAAACTGAAGAAAAACGGAGGGAAAAAACTGAGAAGAAAAACTGTGAAAAAAAGACTGAAAAAATTGAAGAAAAACTTAGAAAAAAACTGTGAAAAAAAAGAACTGAGAAAAAAAACTGAAGAAAAATTTAGAAAAAAACTGAAAAAAACTGAAAAAAAAGAACTGAGAAAAAAAACTGACAAAAAACTGACTAGAAAAACTGAGCAGAAAAATGGAGAAAAAAATATTTTAAAAAACTGAAGAAAAACGGAGGAAAAAAACTGAGAAGAAAACTGAGAAAAAAAGAACTGAGGAGAAAAACTGAGAAAAAAACTGACTAGAAAAACTGAGCAGAAAAACTGAGAAAAAAAATATTTAAAAAACGGAGAAAAAAAACAGAGGAAAAAAATTGACGAGAAAAACTGAGCAGAAAAACTGAGAAAAAAAATATTTAAAAAACGGAGAAAAAAAACGGAGGAAAAAAATTGACGAGAAAAACTGAGCAGAAAAATGGAGAAAAAAAATATTTCAAAAAACTGAAGAAAAACAGAGGAAAAAAACTGAGAAGAAAACTGAGAAAAACAGAACTGAGGAGAAAAACTGAGAAAAAAACTGACGAGAAAAACTGAGCAGAAAAATGGAGAAAAAAAATATTTCAAAAAACTGAAGAAAAACGGAGGAAAAAAATTGACGAGAAAAACTGAGCAGAAAAACTGAGAAAAAAAATATTTAAAAAATGGAGAAAAAAAACGGAGGAAAAAAATTGACCAGCAAAACTGAGAATAAAACTGAGAAAAAAAGAACTGAGAAAAAAAACTGAAGAAAAATTTAGAAAAAAACTGAAAAAAACTGAAAAAAAAGAACTGAGAAAAAAAACTGAAGAAAAATGGTGGAAAAAAACTGAGAAGGAAACTGAGAAAAAAAGAACTGAGGAGAAAAACTGAGAAAAAAACTGACGAGAAAAACTGAGCAGAAAAATGGAGAAAAAAAATATTTCAAAAAACTGAAGAAAAACAGAGGAAAAAAACTGAGAAGAAAACTGAGAAAAACAGAACTGAGGAGAAAAACTGAGAAAAAAACTGACGAGAAAAACTGAGCAGAAAAATGGAGAAAAAAAATATTTCAAAAAACTGAAGAAAAACGGAGGAAAAAAATTGACGAGAAAAACTGAGCAGAAAAACTGAGAAAAAAAATATTTAAAAAATGGAGAAAAAAAACGGAGGAAAAAAATTGACCAGCAAAACTGAGAATAAAACTGAGAAAAAAAGAACTGAGAAAAAAAACTGAAGAAAAATTTAGAAAAAAACTGAAAAAAACTGAAAAAAAAGAACTGAGAAAAAAAACTGACAAAAAACTGACTAGAAAAACTGAGCAGAAAAATGGAGAAAAAAATATTTTAAAAAACTGAAGAAAAACGGAGGAAAAAACTGAGAAGAAAACTGAGAAAAAAAGAACTGAGGAGAAAAACTGAGAAAAAAACTGACTAGAAAAACTGAGAAAAAAAATATTTAAAAAACGGAGAAAAAAAACGGAGGAAAAAAATTGACGAGAAAAACTGAGCAGAAAAACTGAGAAAAAAAATATTTTAAAAAACTGAAGAAAAACGGAGGAAAAAAACTGAGAAGAAAACTGAGAAAAAAAGAACTGAGGAGAAAAACTGAGAAAAAAACTGACTAGAAAATCTGAGCAGAAAAACTGAGAAAAAAAATATTTAAAAAACGGAGAAAAAAAACGGAGGAAAAAAATTGACGAGAAAAACTGAGCAGAAAAATGGAGAAAAAAAATATTTAAAATAACTGAAGAAAAACGCAGCAAAAAAACTGAGAAGAAAACTGAGAAAAAAAGAACTGAGGAGAAAAACTGAGAAAAAAACTGACTAGAAAAACTGAGCAGAAAAACTGAGAAAAAAAATATTTAAAAAACGGAGAAAAAAAACGGAGGAAAAAAATTGACGAGAAAAACTGAGCAGAAAAACTGAGAAAAAAAATATTTAAAAAACGGAGAAAAAAAACGGAGGAAAAAAATTGCCGAGAAAAACTGAGCAGAAAAACTGAGAAAAAAAATATTTTAAAAAACTGAAGAAAAACGGAGGAAAAAAACTGAGAAGAAAACTGAGAAAAAAAGAACTGAGGAGAAAAACTGAGAAAAAAACTGACTAGAAAAACTGAGCAGAAAAACTGAGAAAAAAAATATTTAAAAAACAGAGAAAAAAAACGGAGGAAAAAAATTGACGAGAAAAACTGAGCAGAAAAACTGAGAAAAAAAAATTTAAAAAACGGAGAAAAAAAATGGAGGAATAAAATTGCCGAGAAAAACTGAGCAGAACAACTGAGAAAAAAAATATTTAAAAAGCGGAGAAAAAAAACGGAGGAAAAAAATTGACGAGAAAAACTGAGCAGAAAAACTGAGAAAAAAAATATTTTAAAAAACTGAAGAAAAACGGAGGGAAAAAACTGAGAAGAAAAACTGTGAAAAAAAGACTGAAAAAATTGAAGAAAAACTTAGAAAAAAACTGTGAAAAAAAAGAACTGAGAAAAAAAACTGAAGAAAAATTTAGAAAAAAACTGAAAAAAACTGAAAAAAAAGAACTGAGAAAAAAAACTGACAAAAAACTGACTAGAAAAACTGAGCAGAAAAATGGAGAAAAAAATATTTTAAAAAACTGAAGAAAAACGGAGGAAAAAAACTGAGAAGAAAACTGAGAAAAAAAGAACTGAGGAGAAAAACTGAGAAAAAAACTGACTAGCAAAACTGAGCAGAAAAACTGAGAAAAAAAATATTTAAAAAACGGAGAAAAAAAACGGAGGAAAAAAATTGACGAGAAAAACTGAGCAGAAAAACTGAGAAAAAAAATATTTTAAAAAACTGAAGAAAAACGGAGGAAAAAAATTGAGAAGAAAACTGAGAAAAAAAGAACTGAGGAGAAAAACTGAGAAAAAAACTGACTAGAAAAACTGAGCAGAAAAACTGAGAAAAAAAATATTTAAAAAACGGAGAAAAAAAACGGAGGAATAAAATTGACGAGAAAAACTGAGCAGAAAAACTGAGAAAAAAAATATTTAAAAAACGGAGAAAAAAAACGGAGGAAAAAAATTGACGAGAAAAACTGAGCAGAAAAACTGAGAAAAAAAATATTTAAAAAACTGAAGAAAAACGGAGGGAAAAAACTGAGAAGAAAAACTGTGAAAAAAAGACTGAAAAAATTGAAGAAAAACTTAGAAAAAAACTGTGAAAAAAAAGAACTGAGAAAAAAAACTGAAGAAAAATGGTGGAAAAAAACTGAGAAGGAAACTGAGAAAAAAAGAACTGAGGAGAAAAACTGAGAAAAAAACTGACGAGAAAAACTGAGCAGAAAAATGGAGAAAAAAAATATTTCAAAAAACTGAAAAACAGAGGAAAAAAACTGAGAAGAAAACTGAGAAAAACAGAACTGAGGAGAAAAACTGAGAAAAAAACTGACGAGAAAAACTGAGCAGAAAAATGGAGAAAAAAAATATTTCAAAAAACTGAAGAAAAACGGAGGAAAAAAATTGACGAGAAAAACTGAGCAGAAAAACTGAGAAAAAAAATATTAAAAAAATGGAGAAAAAAAACGGAGGAAAAAAATTGACCAGCAAAACTGAGAATAAAACTGAGAAAAAAAGAACTGAGAAAAAAAACTGAAGAAAAATTTAGAAAAAAACTGAAAAAAACTGAAAAAAAAGAACTGAGAAAAAAAACTGACAAAAAACTGACTAGAAAAACTGAGCAGAAAAATGGAGAAAAAAATATTTTAAAAAACTGAAGAAAAACGGAGGAAAAAACTGAGAAGAAAACTGAGAAAAAAAGAACTGAGGAGAAAAACTGAGAAAAAAACTGACTAGAAAAACTGAGAAAAAAAATATTTAAAAAACGGAGAAAAAAAACGGAGGAAAAAAATTGACGAGAAAAACTGAGCAGAAAAACTGAGAAAAAAAATATTTTAAAAAACTGAAGAAAAACGGAGGAAAAAAACTGAGAAGAAAACTGAGAAAAAAAGAACTAAGGAGAAAAACTGAGAAAAAAACTGACTAGAAAATCTGAGCAGAAAAACTGAGAAAAAAAATATTTAAAAAACGGAGAAAAAAAACGGAGGAAAAAAATTGACGAGAAAAACTGAGCAGAAAAATGGAGAAAAAAAATATTTAAAATAACTGAAGAAAAACGCAGCAAAAAAACTGAGAAGAAAACTGAGAAAAAAAGAACTGAGGAGAAAAACTGAGAAAAAAACTGACTAGAAAAACTGAGCAGAAAAACTGAGAAAAAAAATATTTAAAAAACGGAGAAAAAAAACGGAGGAAAAAAATTGACGAGAAAAACGGAGCAGAAAAACTGAGAAAAAAAATATTTAAAAAACGGAGAAAAAAAACGGAGGAAAAAAATTGACGAGAAAAACTGAGCAGAAAAACTGAGAAAAAAAATATTTTAAAAAACTGAAGAAAAACGGAGGAAAAAAACTGAGAAGAAAACTGAGAAAAAAAGAACTGAGGAGAAAAACTGAGAAAAAAACTGACTAGAAAAACTGAGCAGAAAAACTGAGAAAAAAAATATTTAAAAAACAGAGAAAAAAAACGGAGGAAAAAAATTGACGAGAAAAACTGAGCAGAAAAACTGAGAAAAAAAAATTTAAAAAACGGAGAAAAAAAACGGAGGAATAAAATTGCCGAGAAAAACTGAGCAGAACAACTGAGAAAAAAAATATTTAAAAAGCGGAGAAAAAAAACGGAGGAAAAAAATTGACGAGAAAAACTGAGCATAAAAACTGAGAAAAAAAATATTTTAAAAAACTGAAGAAAAACGGAGGGAAAAAACTGAGAAGAAAAACTGTGAAAAAAAGACTGAAAAAATTGAAGAAAAACTTAGAAAAAAACTGTGAAAAAAAAGAACTGAGAAAAAAAACTGAAGAAAAATTTAGAAAAAAACTGAAAAAAACTGAAAAAAAAGAACTGAGAAAAAAAACTGAGAAAAAACTGACTAGAAAAACTGAGCAGAAAAATGGAGAAAAAAATATTTTAAAAAACTGAAGAAAAACGGAGGAAAAAAACTGAGAAGAAAACTGAGAAAAAAGAACTGAGGAGAAAAACTGAGAAAAAAACTGACTAGAAAAACTGAGCAGAAAAACTGAGAAAAAAAATATTTAAAAAACGGAGAAAAAAAACGGAGGAAAAAAATTGACGAGAAAAACTGAGCAGAAAAACTGAGAAAAAAAATATTTTAAAAAACTGAAGAAAAACGGAGGAAAAAAATTGAGAAGAAAACTGAGAAAAAAAGAACTGAGGAGAAAAACTGAGAAAAAAACTGACTAGAAAAACTGAGCAGAAAAACTGAGAAAAAAAATATTTAAAAAACGGAGAAAAAAAACGGAGGAAAAAAATTGACGAGAAAAACTGAGCAGAAAAACTGAGAAAAAAAATATTTAAAAAACGGAGAAAAAAAACGGAGGACAAAAATTGACGAGAAAAACTGAGCAGAAAAACTGAGAAAAAAAATATTTAAAAAAACTGAAGAAAAACGGAGGGAAAAAACTGAGAAGAAAAACTGTGAAAAAAAGACTGAAAAAATTGAAGAAAAACTTAGAAAAAAACTGTGAAAAAAAAGAACTGAGAAAAAAAACTGAAGAAAAATGGTGGAAAAAAACTGAGAAGGAAACTGAGAAAAAAAGAACTGAGGAGAAAAACTGAGAAAAAAACTGACGAGAAAAATTGAGCAGAAAAATGGAGAAAAAAAATATTTCAAAAAACTGAAAAACAGAGGAAAAAAACTGAGAAGAAAACTGAGAAAAACAGAACTGAGGAGAAAAACTGAGAAAAAAACTGACGAGAAAAACTGAGCAGAAAAATGGAGAAAAAAAATATTTCAAAAAACTGAAGAAAAACGGAGGAAAAAAATTGACGAGAAAAACTGAGCAGAAAAACTGAGAAAAAAAATATTAAAAAAATGGAGAAAAAAAACGGAGGAAAAAAATTGACCAGCAAAACTGAGAATAAAACTGAGAAAAAAAGAACTGAGAAAAAAAACTGAAGAAAAATTTAGAAAAAAACTGAAAAAAACTGAAAAAAAAGAACTGAGAAAAAAAACTGACAAAAAACTGACTAGAAAAACTGAGCAGAAAAATGGAGAAAAAAATATTTTAAAAAACTGAAGAAAAACGGAGGAAAAAACTGAGAAGAAAACTGAGAAAAAAAGAACTGAGGAGAAAAACTGAGAAAAAAACTGACTAGAAAAACTGAGAAAAAAAATATTTAAAAAACGGAGAAAAAAAACGGAGGAAAAAAATTGACGAGAAAAACTGAGCAGAAAAACTGAGAAAAAAAATATTTTAAAAAACTGAAGAAAAACGGAGGAAAAAAACTGAGAAGAAAACTGAGAAAAAAAGAACTGAGGAGAAAAACTGAGAAAAAAACTGACTAGAAAATCTGAGCAGAAAAACTGAGAAAAAAAATATTTAAAAAACGGAGAAAAAAAACGGAGGAAAAAAATTGACGAGAAAAACTGAGCAGAAAAATGGAGAAAAAAAATATTTAAAATAACTGAAGAAAAACGCAGCAAAAAAACTGAGAAGAAAACTGAGAAAAAAAGAACTGAGGAGAAAAACTGAGAAAAAAACTGACTAGAAAAACTGAGCAGAAAAACTGAGAAAAAAAATATTTAAAAAACGGAGAAAAAAAACGGAGGAAAAAAATTGACGAGAAAAACTGAGCAGAAAAACTGAGAAAAAAAATATTTAAAAAACGGAGAAAAAAAACGGAGGAAAAAAATTGACGAGAAAAACTGAGCAGAAAAACTGAGAAAAAAAATATTTTAAAAAACTGAAGAAAAACGGAGGAAAAAAACTGAGAAGAAAACTGAGAAAAAAAGAACTGAGGAGAAAAACTGAGAAAAAAACTGACTAGAAAAACTGAGCAGAAAAACTGAGAAAAAAAATATTTAAAAAACAGAGAAAAAAAACGGAGGAAAAAAATTGACGAGAAAAACTGAGCAGAAAAACTGAGAAAAAAAATTTTTAAAAACGGAGAAAAAAAACGGAGGAATAAAATTGCCGAGAAAAACTGAGCAGAACAACTGAGAAAAAAAATATTTAAAAAGCGGAGAAAAAAAACGGAGGAAAAAAATTGACGAGAAAAACTGAGCATAAAAACTGAGAAAAAAAATATTTTAAAAAACTGAAGAAAAACGGAGGGAAAAAACTGAGAAGAAAAACTGTGAAAAAAAGACTGAAAAAATTGAAGAAAAACTTAGAAAAAAACTGTGAAAAAAAAGAACTGAGAAAAAAAACTGAAGAAAAATTTAGAAAAAAACTGAAAAAAACTGAAAAAAAAGAACTGAGAAAAAAAACTGAGAAAAAACTGACTAGAAAAACTGAGCAGAAAAATGGAGAAAAAAATATTTTAAAAAACTGAAGAAAAACGGAGGAAAAAAACTGAGAAGAAAACTGAGAAAAAAGAACTGAGGAGAAAAACTGAGAAAAAAACTGACTAGAAAAACTGAGCAGAAAAACTGAGAAAAAAAATATTTAAAAAACGGAGAAAAAAAACGGAGGAAAAAAATTGACGAGAAAAACTGAGCAGAAAAACTGAGAAAAAAAATATTTTAAAAAACTGAAGAAAAACGGAGGAAAAAAATTGAGAAGAAAACTGAGAAAAAAAGAACTGAGGAGAAAAACTGAGAAAAAAACTGACTAGAAAAACTGAGCAGAAAAACTGAGAAAAAAAATATTTAAAAAACGGAGAAAAAAAACGGAGGAAAAAAATTGACGAGAAAAACTGAGCAGAAAAACTGAGAAAAAAAATATTTAAAAAACGGAGAAAAAAAACGGAGGACAAAAATTGACGAGAAAAACTGAGCAGAAAAACTGAGAAAAAAAATATTTAAAAAAACTGAAGAAAAACGGAGGGAAAAAACTGAGAAGAAAAACTGTGAAAAAAAGACTGAAAAAATTGAAGAAAAACTTAGAAAAAAACTGTGAAAAAAAAGAACTGACAAAAAAAACTGAAGAAAAATGGTGGAAAAAAACTGAGAAGGAAACTGAGAAAAAAAGAACTGAGGAGAAAAACTGAGAAAAAAACTGACGAGAAAAACTGAGCAGAAAAATGGAGAAAAAAAATATTTCAAAAAACTGAAAAACAGAGGAAAAAAACTGAGAAGAAAACTGAGAAAAACAGAACTGAGGAGAAAAACTGAGAAAAAAACTGACGAGAAAAACTGAGCAGAAAAATGGAGAAAAAAAATATTTCAAAAAACTGAAGAAAAACGGAGGAAAAAAATTGACGAGAAAAACTGAGCAGAAAAACTGAGAAAAAAAATATTTAAAAAATGGAGAAAAAAAACGGAGGAAAAAAATTGACCAGCAAAACTGAGAATAAAACTGAGAAAAAAAGAACTGAGAAAAAAAACTGAAGAAAAATTTAGAAAAAAACTGAAAAAAACTGAAAAAAAAGAACTGAGAAAAAAAACTGACAAAAAACTGACTAGAAAAACTGAGCAGAAAAATGGAGAAAAAAATATTTTAAAAAACTGAAGAAAAACGGAGGAAAAAACTGAGAAGAAAACTGAGAAAAAAAGAACTGAGGAGAAAAACTGAGAAAAAAACTGACTAGAAAAACTGAGAAAAAAAATATTTAAAAAACGGAGAAAAAAAACGGAGGAAAAAAATTGACGAGAAAAACTGAGCAGAAAAACTGAGAAAAAAAATATTTTAAAAAACTGAAGAAAAACGGAGGAAAAAAACTGAGAAGAAAACTGAGAAAAAAAGAACTGAGGAGAAAAACTGAGAAAAAAACTGACTAGAAAATCTGAGCAGAAAAACTGAGAAAAAAAATATTTAAAAAACGGAGAAAAAAAACGGAGGAAAAAAATTGACGAGAAAAACTGAGCAGAAAAATGGAGAAAAAAAATATTTAAAATAACTGAAGAAAAACGCAGCAAAAAAACTGAGAAGAAAACTGAGAAAAAAAGAACTGAGGAGAAAAACTGAGAAAAAAACTGACTAGAAAAACTGAGCAGAAAAACTGAGAAAAAAAATATTTAAAAAACGGAGAAAAAAAACGGAGGAAAAAAATTGACGAGAAAAACTGAGCAGAAAAACTGAGAAAAAAAATATTTAAAAAACGGAGAAAAAAAACGGAGGAAAAAAATTGACGAGAAAAACTGAGCAGAAAAACTGAGAAAAAAAATATTTTAAAAAACTGAAGAAAAACGGAGGAAAAAAACTGAGAAGAAAACTGAGAAAAAAAGAACTGAGGAGAAAAACTGAGAAAAAAACTGACTAGAAAAACTGAGCAGAAAAACTGAGAAAAAAAATATTTAAAAAACAGAGAAAAAAAACGGAGGAAAAAAATTGACGAGAAAAACTGAGCAGAAAAACTGAGAAAAAAAAATTTAAAAAACGGAGAAAAAAAACGGAGGAATAAAATTGCCGAGAAAAACTGAGCAGAACAACTGAGAAAAAAAATATTTAAAAAGCGGAGAAAAAAAACGGAGGAAAAAAATTGACGAGAAAAACTGAGCAGAAAAACTGAGAAAAAAAATATTTTAAAAAACTGAAGAAAAACGGAGGGAAAAAACTGAGAAGAAAAACTGTGAAAAAAAGACTGAAAAAATTGAAGAAAAACTTAGAAAAAAACTGTGAAAAAAAAGAACTGAGAAAAAAAACTGAAGAAAAATTTAGAAAAAAACTGAAAAAAACTGAAAAAAAAGAACTGAGAAAAAAAACTGAGAAAAAACTGACTAGAAAAACTGAGCAGAAAAATGGAGAAAAAAATATTTTAAAAAACTGAAGAAAAACGGAGGAAAAAAACTGAGAAGAAAACTGAGAAAAAAGAACTGAGGAGAAAAACTGAGAAAAAAACTGACTAGAAAAACTGAGCAGAAAAACTGAGAAAAAAAATATTTAAAAAACGGAGATAAAAAACGGAGGAAAAAAATTGACGAGAAAAACTGAGCAGAAAAACTGAGAAAAAAAATATTTTAAAAAACTGAAGAAAAACGGAGGAAAAAAATTGAGAAGAAAACTGAGAAAAAAAGAACTGAGGAGAAAAACTGAGAAAAAAACTGACTAGAAAAACTGAGCAGAAAAACTGAGAAAAAAAATATTTAAAAAACGGAGAAAAAAAACGGAGGAAAAAAATTGACGAGAAAAACTGAGCAGAAAAACTGAGAAAAAAAATATTTAAAAAACGGAGAAAAAAAACGGAGGACAAAAATTGACGAGAAAAACTGAGCAGAAAAACTGAGAAAAAAAATATTTAAAAAAACTGAAGAAAAACGGAGGGAAAAAAACTGAGAAGAAAAACTGTGAAAAAAAGACTGAAAAAATTGAAGAAAAACTTAGAAAAAAACTGTGAAAAAAAAGAACTGAGAAAAAAAACTGAAGAAAAATGGTGGAAAAAAACTGAGAAGGAAACTGAGAAAAAAAGAACTGAGGAGAAAAACTGAGAAAAAAACTGACGAGAAAAACTGAGCAGAAAAATGGAGAAAAAAAATATTTCAAAAAACTGAAAAACAGAGGAAAAAAACTGAGAAGAAAACTGAGAAAAACAGAACTGAGGAGAAAAACTGAGAAAAAAACTGACGAGAAAAACTGAGCAGAAAAATGGAGAAAAAAAATATTTCAAAAAACTGAAGAAAAACGGAGGAAAAAAATTGACGAGAAAAACTGAGCAGAAAAACTGAGAAAAAAAATATTAAAAAAATGGAGAAAAAAAACGGAGGAAAAAAATTGACCAGCAAAACTGAGAATAAAACTGAGAAAAAAAGAACTGAGAAAAAAAACTGAAGAAAAATTTAGAAAAAAACTGAAAAAAACTGAAAAAAAAGAACTGAGAAAAAAAACTGACAAAAAACTGACTAGAAAAACTGAGCAGAAAAATGGAGAAAAAAATATTTTAAAAAACTGAAGAAAAACGGAGGAAAAAAACTGAGAAGAAAACTGAGAAAAAAAGAACTGAGGAGAAAAACTGAGAAAAAAACTGACTAGAAAAACTGAGAAAAAAAATATTTAAAAAACGGAGAAAAAAAACGGAGGAAAAAAATTGACGAGAAAAACTGAGCAGAAAAACTGAGAAAAAAAATATTTTAAAAAACTGAAGAAAAACGGAGGAAAAAAACTGAGAAGAAAACTGAGAAAAAAAGAACTGAGGAGAAAAACTGAGAAAAAAACTGACTAGAAAATCTGAGCAGAAAAACTGAGAAAAAAAATATTTAAAAAACGGAGAAAAAAAACGGAGGAAAAAAATTGACGAGAAAAACTGAGCAGAAAAATGGAGAAAAAAAATATTTAAAATAACTGAAGAAAAACGCAGCAAAAAAACTGAGAAGAAAACTGAGAAAAAAAGAACTGAGGAGAAAAACTGAGAAAAAAACTGACTAGAAAAACTGAGCAGAAAAACTGAGAAAAAAAATATTTAAAAAACGGAGAAAAAAAACGGAGGAAAAAAATTGACGAGAAAAACTGAGCAGAAAAACTGAGAAAAAAAATATTTAAAAAACGGAGAAAAAAAATGGAGGAAAAAAATTGACGAGAAAAACTGAGCAGAAAAACTGAGAAAAAAAATATTTTAAAAAACTGAAGAAAAACGGAGGAAAAAAACTGAGAAGAAAACTGAGAAAAAAAGAACTGAGGAGAAAAACTGAGAAAAAAACTGACTAGAAAAACTGAGCAGAAAAACTGAGAAAAAAAATATTTAAAAAACAGAGAAAAAAAACGGAGGAAAAAAATTGACGAGAAAAACTGAGCAGAAAAACTGAGAAAAAAAAATTTAAAAAACGGAGAAAAAAAACGGAGGAATAAAATTGCCGAGAAAAACTGAGCAGAACAACTGAGAAAAAAAATATTTAAAAAGCGGAGAAAAAAAACGGAGGAAAAAAATTGACGAGAAAAACTGAGCAGAAAAACTGAGAAAAAAAATATTTTAAAAAACTGAAGAAAAACGGAGGGAAAAAACTGAGAAGAAAAACTGTGAAAAAAAGACTGAAAAAATTGAAGAAAAACTTAGAAAAAAACTGTGAAAAAAAAGAACTGAGAAAAAAAACTGAAGAAAAATTTAGAAAAAAACTGAAAAAAACTGAAAAAAAAGAACTGAGAAAAAAACTGAGAAAAAACTGACTAGAAAAACTGAGCAGAAAAATGGAGAAAAAAATATTTTAAAAAACGGAGAAAAAAAACGGAGGAAAAAAATTGACGAGAAAAACTGAGCAGAAAAACTGAGAAAAAAAATATTTTAAAAAACTGAAGAAAAACGGAGGAAAAAAATTGAGAAGAAAACTGAGAAAAAAAGAACTGAGGAGAAAAACTGAGAAAAAAACTGACTAGAAAAACTGAGCAGAAAAACTGAGAAAAAAAATATTTAAAAAACGGAGAAAAAAAACGGAGGAAAAAAATTGACGAGAAAAACTGAGCAGAAAAACTGAGAAAAAAAATATTTAAAAAACGGAGAAAAAAAACGGAGGACAAAAATTGACGAGAAAAACTGAGCAGAAAAACTGAGAAAAAAAATATTTAAAAAAACTGAAGAAAAACGGAGGGAAAAAACTGAGAAGAAAAACTGTGAAAAAAAGACTGAAAAAATTGAAGAAAAACTTAGAAAAAAACTGTGAAAAAAAAGAACTGAGAAAAAAAACTGAAGAAAAATGGTGGAAAAAAACTGAGAAGGAAACTGAGAAAAAAAGAACTGAGGAGAAAAACTGAGAAAAAAAATATTTAAAAAACGGAGAAAAAAAACGGAGGAAAAAAATTGACGAGAAAAACTGAGCAGAAAAACTGAGAAAAAAAATATTTAAAAAACGGAGAAAAAAAACGGAGGAAAAAAATTGCCGAGAAAAACTGAGCAGAAAAACTGAGAAAAAAAATATTTTAAAAACGGAGAAAAAAAACGGAGGAAAATAATTGACGAGAAAAACTGAGCAGAAAAACTGAGAAAAAAAATATTTTAAAAAACTGAAGAAAAACGGAGGAAAAAAACTGAGAAGAAAACTGAGAAAAAAAGAACTGAGGAGAAAAACTGAGAAAAAAACTGACTAGAAAAACTGAGCAGAAAAACTGAGAAAAAAAATATTTAAAAAACAGAGAAAAAAAACGGAGGAAAAAAATTGACGAGAAAAACTGAGCAGAAAAACTGAGAAAAAAAAATTTAAAAAACGGAGAAAAAAAACGGAGGAATAAAATTGCCGAGAAAAACTGAGCAGAAAAACTGAGAAAAAAAATATTTAAAAAGCGGAGAAAAAAAACGGAGGAAAAAAATTGACGAGAAAAACTGAGCAGAAAAACTGAGAAAAAAAATATTTTAAAAAACTGAAGAAAAACGGAGGGAAAAAACTGAGAAGAAAAACTGTGAAAAAAAGACTGAAAAAATTGAAGAAAAACTGAGAAAAAAACTGACTAGAAAAACTGAGCAGAAAAACTGAGAAAAAAAATATTTAAAAAACGGAGAAAAAAAACGGAGGAAAAAAATTGACGAGAAAAACTGAGCAGAAAAACTGAGAAAAAAAATATTTAAAAAACGGAGAAAAAAACGGAGGAAAAAAATTGCCGAGAAAAACTGAGCAGAAAAACTGAGAAAAAAAATATTTAAAAAACGGAGAAAAAAAACGGAGGAAAAAAATTGACGAGAAAAACTGAGCAGAAAAACTGAGAAAAAAAATATTTTAAAAAACTGAAGAAAAACGGAGGAAAAAAACTGAGAAGAAAACTGAGAAAAAAAGAACTGAGGAGAAAAACTGAGAAAAAAACTGACTAGAAAAACTGAGCAGAAAAACTGAGAAAAAAAATATTTAAAAAACAGAGAAAAAAAACGGAGGAAAAAAATTGACGAGAAAAACTGAGCAGAAAAATGGAGAAAAAAAATATTTTAAAAAACTGAAGAAAAACGGAGGAAAAAAACTGAGAAGAAAACTGAGAAAAAAAGAACTGAGGAGAAAAACTGAGAAAAAAACTGACTAGAAAAACTGAGCAGAAAAACTGAGAAAAAAAATATTTAAAAAACGGAGAAAAAAAACGGAGGAAAAAAATTGACGAGAAAAACTGACCAGAAAAACTGAGAAAAAAAATATTTAAAAAACGGAGAAAAAAAACGGAGGAAAAAAATTGACGAGAATAACTGAGCAGAAAAACTGCGAAAAAAAATATTTAAAAAAACTGAAGAAAAACGGAGGGAAAAAACTGAGAAGAAAAACTGTGAAAAAAAGACTGAAAAAATTGAAGAAAAACTTAGAAAATAACTGTGAAAAAAAAGAACTGAGAAAAAAAACTGAAGAAAAACGGAGGAAAAAAACTGAGAAGAAAACTGAGAAAAAAAGAACTGAGGAGAAAAACTGAGAAAAAAACTGACTCGAAAAACTGAGCAAAAAAACTGAGAAAAAAAATATTTAAAAAACGGAGAAAAAAAACGGAGGAAAAAAATTGACGAGAAAAACTGAGCAGAAAAATGGAGAAAAAAAATATTTAAAAAAACTGAAGAAAAACGGAGGAAAAAAATTGACGAGAAAAACTGAGCAGAAAAACTGAGAAAAAAAATATTTAAAAAATGGAGAAAAAAAACGGAGGAAAAAAATTGACCAGAAAAACTGAGAATAAAACTGAGAAAAAAAGAACTGAGGAGAAAAACTGAGAAAAAAAACTGACTAGAAAAACTGAGCAGAAAAACTGAGAAAAAAAATATTTAAAAAACGGAGAAAAAAAACAGAGGAAAAAAATTGACGAGAAAAACTGAGCAGAAAAACTGAGAAAAAAAATATTTAAAAAACGGAGAAAAAAAACGGAGGAAAAAAATTGACGAGAAAAACTGAGCAGAAAAACTGAGAAAAAAAATATTTAAAAAAACTGAAGGAAAACGGAGGGAAAAAACTGAGAAGAAAAACTGTGAAAAAAAGACTGAAAAAATTGAAGAAAAACTTAGAAAAAAACTGTGAAAAAAAAGAACTGAGAAAAAAAACTGAAGAAAAATTTAGAAAAAAACTGAAAAAAACTGAAAAAAAAGAACTGAGAAAAAAAACTGACAAAAAACTGACTAGAAAAACTGAGCAGAAAAATGGAGAAAAAAATATTTTAAAAAACTGAAGAAAAACGGAGGGAAAAAACTGAGAAGAAAAACTGTGAAAAAAAGACTGAAAAAATTGAAGAAAAACTTAGAAAAAAACTGTGAAAAAAAAGAACTGAGAAAAACAACTGAAGAAAAATTTAGAAAAAAACTGAAAAAAACTGAAAAAAAAGAACTGAGAAAAAAAACTGACAAAAAACTGACTAGAAAAACTGAGCAGAAAAATGGAGAAAAAAATATTTTAAAAAACTGAAGAAAAACGGAGGAAAAAAACTGAGAAGAAAACTGAGAAAAAAAGAACTGAGGAGAAAAACTGAGAAAAAAACTGACTAGCAAAACTGAGCAGAAAAACTGAGAAAAAAAATATTTAAAAAAACGGAGAAAAAAAACGGAGGAAAAAAATTGACGAGAAAAACTGAGCAGAAAAACTGAGAAAAAAAATATTTTAAAAAACTGAAGAAAAACGGAGGAAAAAAATTGAGAAGAAAACTGAGAAAAAAAGAACTGAGGAGAAAAACTGAGAAAAAAACTGACTAGAAAAACTGAGCAGAAAAACTGAGAAAAAAAATATTTAAAAAACGGAGAAAAAAAACGGAGGAAAAAAATTGACGAGAAAAACTGAGCAGAAAAACTGAGAAAAAAAATATTTAAAAAACGGAGAAAAAAAACGGACGAAAAAAATTGACGAGAAAAACTGAGCAGAAAAACTGAGAAAAAAAATATTTAAAAAACTGAAGAAAAACGGAGGGAAAAAACTGAGAAGAAAAACTGTGAAAAAAAGACTGAAAAAATTGAAGAAAAACTTAGAAAAAAACTGTGAAAAAAAAGAACTGAGAAAAAAAACTGAAGAAAAATGGTGGAAAAAAACTGAGAAGGAAACTGAGAAAAAAAGAACTGAGGAGAAAAACTGAGAAAAAAACTGACGAGAAAAACTGAGCAGAAAAATGGAGAAAAAAAATATTTCAAAAAACTGAAAAACAGAGGAAAAAAACTGAGAAGAAAACTGAGAAAAACAGAACTGAGGAGAAAAACTGAGAAAAAAACTGACGAGAAAAACTGAGCAGAAAAATGGAGAAAAAAAATATTTCAAAAAACTGAAGAAAAACGGAGGAAAAAAATTGACGAGAAAAACTGAGCAGAAAAACTGAGAAAAAAAATATTAAAAAAATGGAGAAAAAAAACGGAGGAAAAAAATTGACCAGCAAAACTGAGAATAAAACTGAGAAAAAAAGAACTGAGAAAAAAAACTGAAGAAAAATTTAGAAAAAAACTGAAAAAAACTGAAAAAAAAGAACTGAGAAAAAAAACTGACAAAAAACTGACTAGAAAAACTGAGCAGAAAAATGGAGAAAAAAATATTTTAAAAAACTGAAGAAAAACGGAGGAAAAAACTGAGAAGAAAACTGAGAAAAAAAGAACTGAGGAGAAAAACTGAGAAAAAAACTGACTAGAAAAACTGAGAAAAAAAATATTTAAAAAACGGAGAATAAAAACGGAGGAAAAAAATTGACGAGAAAAACTGAGCAGAAAAACTGAGAAAAAAAATATTTTAAAAAACTGAAGAAAAACGGAGGAAAAAAACTGAGAAGAAAACTGAGAAAAAAAGAACTGAGGAGAAAAACTGAGAAAAAAACTGACTAGAAAATCTGAGCAGAAAAACTGAGAAAAAAAATATTTAAAAAACGGAGAAAAAAAACGGAGGAAAAAAATTGACGAGAAAAACTGAGCAGAAAAATGGAGAAAAAAAATATTTAAAATAACTGAAGAAAAACGCAGCAAAAAAACTGAGAAGAAAACTGAGAAAAAAAGAACTGAGGAGAAAAACTGAGAAAAAAACTGACTAGAAAAACTGAGCAGAAAAACTGAGAAAAAAAATATTTAAAAAACGGAGAAAAAAAACGGAGGAAAAAAATTGACGAGAAAAACTGAGCAGAAAAACTGAGAAAAAAAATATTTAAAAAACGGAGAAAAAAAATGGAGGAAAAAAATTGCCGAGAAAAACTGAGCAGAAAAACTGAGAAAAAAAATATTTAAAAAACGGAGAAAAAAAACGGAGGAAAAAAATTGACGAGAAAAACTGAGCAGAAAAACTGAGAAAAAAAATATTTTAAAAACTGAAGAAAAACGGAGGAAAAAAACTGAGAAGAAAACTGAGAAAAAAAGAACTGAGGAGAAAAACTGAGAAAAAAACTGACTAGAAAAACTGAGCAGAAAAACTGAGAAAAAAAATATTTAAAAAACAGAGAAAAAAAAGGAGGAAAAAAATTGACGAGAAAAACTGAGCAGAAAAACTGAGAAAAAAAAATTTAAAAAACGGAGAAAAAAAACGGAGGAATAAAATTGCCGAGAAAAACTGAGCAGAAAAACTGAGAAAAAAAATATTTAAAAAACGGAGAAAAAAAACGGAGGAAAAAAATTGACGAGAAAAACTGAGCAGAAAAACTGAGAAAAAAAATATTTTAAAAAACTGAAGAAAAACGGAGGAAAAAAACTGAGAAGAAAACTGAGAAAAAAAGAACTGAGGAGAAAAACTGAGAAAAAAACTGACTAGAAAAACTGAGCAGAAAAACTGAGAAAAAAAATATTTAAAAAAACTGAAGAAAATGGAGGGAAAAAACTGAGAAGAAAAACTGTGAAAAAAAGACTGAAAAAATTGAAGAAAAACTGAGAAAAAAACTGACTAGAAAAACTGAGCAGAAAAACTGAGAAAAAAAATATTTAAAAAACGGAGAAAAAAAACGGAGGAAAAAAATTGACGAGAAAAACTGAGCAGAAAAACTGAGAAAAAAAATATTTAAAAAACGGAGGAAAAAAATTGACGAGAAAAACTGAGCAGAAAAACTGAGAAAAAAAATATTTTAAAAAACTGAAGAAAAACGGAGGGAAAAAACTGAGAAGAAAAACTGTGAAAAAAAGTCTGAAAAATTTGAAGAAAAACTTAGAAAAAAACTGTTAAAAAAAAGAACTGAGAAAAAAAGAACTGAGGAGAAAAACTGAGAAAAAAACTGACTAGAAAAACTGAGCAGCAAAACTGAGAAAAAAAATATTTAAAAAACGGAGAAAAAAAACGGAGGAAAAAAATTGACGAGAAAAACTGCGCAGAAAAACTGAGAAAAAAAATATTTAAAAAACGGAGAAAAAAAACGGAGGAAAAAAATTGACGAGAAAAACTGAGCAGAAAAACTGAGAAAAAAAATATTTTAAAAAACTGAAGAGAAACGGAGGGAAAAAACTGAGAAGAAAAACTGTGAAAAAAAGACTGAAAAAATTGAAGAAAAACTTAGAAAAAAACTGTTAAAAAAAAGAACTGAGAAAAAAAGAACTGAGGAGAAAAACTGAGAAAAAAACTGACTAGAAAAACTGAGCAGCAAAACTGAGAAAAAAAATATTTAAAAAACGGAGAAAAAAAACGGAGGAAAAAAATTGACGAGAAAAACTGCGCAGAAAAACTGAGAAAAAAAATATTTAAAAAACGGAGAAAAAAAACGGAGGAAAAAAATTGACGAGAAAAACTGAGCAGAAAAACTGAGAAAAAAAATATTTTAAAAAACTGAAGAGAAACGGAGGGAAAAAACTGAGAAGAAAAACTGTGAAAAAAAGACTGAAAAAATTGAAGAAAAACTTAGAAAAAAACTGTGAAAAAAAAGAACTGAGAAAAAAAACTGAAGAAAAATTTAGAAAAAAACTGAAAAGAACTGAAAAAAAAGAACTGAGAAAAAAAACTAAGAAAAAACTGACTAGAAAAACTGAGCAGAAAAATGGAGAAAAAAAATATTTTAAAAAACTGAAGAAAAACGGAGGAAAAAAACTGAGAAGAAAACTGAGAAAAAAAGAACTGAGGAGAAAAACTGAGAAAAAAACTGACTGGAAAAACTGAGCAGAAAAACTGAGAAAAAAAAAATGTAAAAAACGGAGAAAAAAAACGGAGGAAAAAAATTGACGAGAAAAACTGAGCAGAAAAACTGAGAAAAAAAATATTTTAAAAAACTGAAGAAAAACGGAGGGAAAAAACTGAGAAGAAAAACTGTGAAAAAAAGACTGAAAAAATTGAAGAAAACTTAGAAAAAAACTGTGAAAAAAAAGAACTGAGAAAAAAAACTGAAGAAAAACGGAGGAAAAAAACTGAGAAGAAAACTGAGAAAAAAAGAACTGAGGAGAAAAACTGAGAAAAAAACTGACTAGAAAAACTGAGCAAAAAAACTGAGAAAAAAAATATTTAAAAAACGGAGAAAAAAAAGGAGGAAAAAAATTGACGAGAAAAACTGAGCAGAAAAATGGAGAAAAAAAATATTTTAAAAAACTGAAGAAAAACGGAGGAAAAAAACTGAGAAGAAAACTGAGAAAAAAAGAACTGAGGAGAAAAACTGAGAAAAAAACTGACTAGAAAAACTGAGCAGAAAAACTGAGAAAAAAAATATTTAAAAAACGGAGAAAAAAAACGGAGGAAAAAAATTGACGAGAAAAACTGACCAGAAAAACTGAGAAAAAAAATATTTAAAAAACGGAGAAAAAAAACGGAGGAAAAAAATTGACGAGAAAAACTGAGCAGAAAAACTGCGAAAAAAAATATTTAAAAAAACTGAAGAAAAACGGAGGGAAAAAACTGAGAAGAAAAACTGTGAAAAAAAGACTGAAAAAATTGAAGAAAAACTTAGAAAATAACTGTGAAAAAAAAGAACTGAGAAAAAAAACTGAAGAAAAACGGAGGAAAAAAACTGAGAAGAAAACTGAGAAAAAAAGAACTGAGGAGAAAAACTGAGAAAAAAACTGACTCGAAAAACTGAGCAAAAAAACTGAGAAAAAAAATATTTAAAAAACGGAGAAAAAAAACGGAGGAAAAAAATTGACGAGAAAAACTGAGCAGAAAAATGGAGAAAAAAAATATTTAAAAAAACTGAAGAAAAACGGAGGAAAAAAATTGACGAGAAAAACTGAGCAGAAAAACTGAGAAAAAAAATATTTAAAAAATGGAGAAAAAAAACGGAGGAAAAAAATTGACCAGAAAAACTGAGAATAAAACTGAGAAAAAAAGAACTGAGGAGAAAAACTGAGAAAAAAAACTGACTAGAAAAACTGAGCAGAAAAACTGAGAAAAAAAATATTTAAAAAACGGAGAAAAAAAACAGAGGAAAAAAATTGACGAGAAAAACTGAGCAGAAAAACTGAGAAAAAAAATATTTAAAAAACGGAGAAAAAAAACGGAGGAAAAAAATTGACGAGAAAAACTGAGCAGAAAAACTGAGAAAAAAAATATTTTAAAAAACTGAAGGAAAACGGAGGGAAAAAACTGAGAAGAAAAACTGTGAAAAAAAGACTGAAAAAATTGAAGAAAAACTTAGAAAAAAACTGTGAAAAAAAAGAACTGAGAAAAAAAACTGAAGAAAAATTTAGAAAAAAACTGAAAAAAACTGAAAAAAAAGAACTGAGAAAAAAAACTGACAAAAAACTGACTAGAAAAACTGAGCAGAAAAATGGAGAAAAAAATATTTTAAAAAACTGAAGAAAAACGGAGGAAAAAAACTGAGAAGAAAACTGAGAAAAAAAGAACTGAGGAGAAAAACTGAGAAAAAAACTGACTAGAAAAACTGAGCAGAAAAACTGAGAAAAAAAATATTTAAAAAACGGAGAAAAAAAACGGAGGAAAAAAATTGACGAGAAAAACTGAGCAGAAAAACTGAGAAAAAAAATATTTTAAAAAACTGAAGAAAAACGGAGGAAAAAAACTGAGAATAAAACTGAGAAAAAAAGAACTGAGGAGAAAAACTGAGAAAAAAACTGACTAGAAAAACTGAGCAGAAAAACTGAGAAAAAAAATATTTAAAAAACGGAGAAAAAAAACGGAGGAAAAAAATTGACGAGAAAAACTGAGCAGAAAAACTGAGAAAAAAAATATTTAAAAAACGGAGAAAAAAAACGGAGGAAAAAAATTGACGAGAAAAACTGAGCAGAAAAACTGAGAAAAAAAATATTTAAAAAAACTGAAGAAAAACGGAGGGAAAAAACTGAGAAGAAAAACTGTGAAAAAAAGACTGAAAAAATTGAAGAAAAACTTAGAAAAAAACTGTGAAAAAAAAGAACTGAGAAAAAAAACTGAAGAAAAATTTAGAAAAAAACTGAAAAAAACTGAAAAAAAAGAACTGAGAAAAAAAAACTGAGAAAAAACTGACGAGAAAAACTGAGCAGAAAAATGGAGAAAAAAATATTTTAAAAAACTGATTAAAAACGGAGGAAAAAAACTGAGAAGAAAACTGAGAAAAAAAACAATTTAAAAAAAACTGAAGAAAAACGGAGGAAAAAAACTAAGAAAAACTGTGAAAAAAAGACTGAAAAAACTGAAGAAAAACTGACTAGAAAAACTGAGCAGAAAAACTGAGAAACAAAATATTTAAAAAACGGAGAAAAAAAACGGATGAAAAAAATTGACGAGTAAAACTGAGCAGAAAAACTGAGAAAAAAAATATTTAAAAAAACTGAAGAAAAACGGAGGGAAAAAACTGAGAAGAAAAACTGAAAAAAAGACTGAAAAACCTGAAGAAGAAGTTAGAAAAAAACTGTGAAAAAAACTGTGAAAAAAAAGAACTGAGAAAAAAAACTGAAGAAAAATTTAGAAAAAAACTGTGAAAAAAACTGAAAAAAAAGAAGAACTGAGAACAAAACTTAGAAAAAACTGATTAGAAAAACTGAGCAGAAAAACTGAGCAGAAAAACTGAGAAAAAAAACAATTTAAAAAAAACTGAAGAAAAACGGAGGAAAAAAACTAAGAATAACTGTGAAAAAAAGACTGAAAAAACTGAAGAAAAACTGACTAGAAAAACTGAGCAGAAAAACTGAGAAACAAAATATTTAAAAAACGGAGAAAAAAAACGGATGAAAAAAATTGACGAGTAAAACTGAGCAGAAAAACTGAGAAAAAAAATATTTTAAAAAACTGAAGAAAAACGGAGGAAAAAAACTGAGAAGAAAACTGAGAAAAAAAGAACTGAGGAGAAAAACTGAGAAAAAAACTGACTAGAAAAACTGAGCAGAAAAACTGAGAAACAAAATATTTAAAAAACGGAGAAAAAAAACGGAGGAAAAAAATTGACGAGAAAAACTGAGCAGAAAAATGGAGAAAAAAAATATTTAAAAAAACTGAAGAAAAACGGAGGAAAAAAATTGACGAGAAAAACTGAGCAGAAAAACTGAGAAAAAAAATATTTAAAAAATGGAGAAAAAAAACGGAGGAAAAAAATTGACCAGAAAAACTGAGAATAAAACTGAGAAAAAAAGAACTGAGGAGAAAAACTGAGAAAAAAAACTGACTAGAAAAACTGAGCAGAAAAACTGAGAAAAAAAATATTTAAAAAACGGAGAAAAAAAACAGAGGAAAAAAATTGACGAGAAAAACTGAGCAGAAAAACTGAGAAAAAAAATATTTAAAAAACGGAGAAAAAAAACGGAGGAAAAAAATTGACGAGAAAAACTGAGCAGAAAAACTGAGAAAAAAAATATTTAAAAAAACTGAAGGAAAACGGAGGGAAAAAACTGAGAAGAAAAACTGTGAAAAAAAGACTGAAAAAATTGAAGAAAAACTTAGAAAAAAACTGTGAAAAAAAAGAACTGAGAAAAAAAACTGAAGAAAAATTTAGAAAAAAACTGAAAAAAACTGAAAAAAAAGAACTGAGAAAAAAAACTGACAAAAAAGTGACTAGAAAAACTGAGCAGAAAAATGGAGAAAAAAATATTTTAAAAAACTGAAGAAAAACGGAGGAAAAAAACTGAGAAGAAAACTGAGAAAAAAAGAACTGAGGAGAAAAACTGAGAAAAAAACTGACTAGAAAAACTGAGCAGAAAAACTGAGAAAAAAAATATTTAAAAAACGGAGAAAAAAAACGGAGGAAAAAAATTGACGAGAAAAACTGAGCAGAAAAACTGAGAAAAAAAATATTTTAAAAAACTGAAGAAAAACGGAGGAAAAAAACTGAGAATAAAACTGAGAAAAAAAGAACTGAGGAGAAAAACTGAGAAAAAAACTGACTAGAAAAACTGAGCAGAAAAACTGAGAAAAAAAATATTTAAAAAACGGAGAAAAAAAACGGAGGAAAAAAATTGACGAGAAAAACTGAGCAGAAAAACTGAGAAAAAAAATATTTAAAAAACGGAGAAAAAAAACGGAGGAAAAAAATTGACGAGAAAAACTGAGCAGAAAAACTGAGAAAAAAAATATTTAAAAAAACTGAAGAAAAACGGAGGGAAAAAACTGAGAAGAAAAACTGTAAAAAAAAGACTGAAAAAATTGAAGAAAAACTTAGAAAAAAACTGTGAAAAAAAAGAACTGAGAAAAAAAACTGAAGAAAAATTTAGAAAAAAACTGAAAAGAACTGAAAAAAAAGAACTGAGAAAAAAAACTGAGAAAAAACTGACTAGAAAAACTGAGCAGAAAAATGGAGAAAAAAATATTTTAAAAAACTGAAGAAAAACGGAGGAAAAAAACTGAGAAGAAAACTGAGAAAAAAAGAACTGAGGAGAAAAACTGAGAAAAAAACTGACTAGAAAAACTGAGCAGAAAAACTGAGAAAAAAAATATTTAAAAAACGGAGAAAAAAAACGGAGGAAAAAAATTGACGAGAAAAACTGAGCAGAAAAACTGAGAAAAAAAATATTTAAAAAAACTGAAGAAAAACGGAGGGAAAAAACTGAGAAGAAAAACTGTAAAAAAAAGACTGAAAAAATTGAAGAAAAACTTAGAAAAAAACTGTGAAAAAAAAGAACTGAGAAAAAAAACTGAAGAAAAATTTAGAAAAAAACTGAAAAGAACTGAAAAAAAAGAACTGAGAAAAAAAACTGAGAAAAAACTGACTAGAAAAACTGAGCAGAAAAATGGAGAAAAAAAATATTTTAAAAAACTGAAGAAAAACGGAGGAAAAAAACTGAGAATAAAACTGAGAAAAAAAGAACTGAGGAGAAAAACTGAGAAAAAAACTGACTAGAAAAACTGAGCAGAAAAACTGAGAAAAAAAATATTTAAAAAACGGAGAAAAAAAACGGAGGAAAAAAATTGACGAGAAAAACTGAGCAGAAAAACTGAGAAAAAAAATATTTAAAAAACGGAGAAAAAAAACGGAGGAAAAAAATTGACGAGAAAAACTGAGCAGAAAAACTGAGAAAAAAAATATTTAAAAAAACTGAAGAAAAACGGAGGGAAAAAACTGAGAAGAAAAACTGTAAAAAAAAGACTGAAAAAATTGAAGAAAAACTTAGAAAAAAACTGTGAAAAAAAAGAACTGAGAAAAAAAACTGAAGAAAAATTTAGAAAAAAACTGAAAAAAACTGAAAAAAAAGAACTGAGAAAAAAAACTGACAAAAAACTGACTAGAAAAACTGAGCAGAAAAATGGAGAAAAAAATATTTTAAAAAACTGAAGAAAAACGGAGGAAAAAAACTGAGAAGAAAACTGAGAAAAAAAGAACTGAGGAGAAAAACTGAGAAAAAAACTGACTAGAAAAACTGAGCAGAAAAACTGAGAAAAAAAATATTTAAAAAACGGAGAAAAAAAACGGAGGAAAAAAATTGACGAGAAAAACTGAGCAGAAAAACTGAGAAAAAAAATATTTTAAAAAACTGAAGAAAAACGGAGGAAAAAAACTGAGAATAAAACTGAGAAAAAAAGAACTGAGGAGAAAAACTGAGAAAAAAACTGACTAGAAAAACTGAGCAGAAAAACTGAGAAAAAAAATATTTAAAAAACGGAGAAAAAAAACGGAGGAAAAAAATTGACGAGAAAAACTGAGCAGAAAAACTGAGAAAAAAAATATTTAAAAAACGGAGAAAAAAAACGGAGGAAAAAAATTGACGAGAAAAACTGAGCAGAAAAACTGAGAAAAAAAATATTTAAAAAAACTGAAGAAAAACGGAGGGAAAAAACTGAGAAGAAAAACTGTGAAAAAAAGACTGAAAAAATTGAAGAAAAACTTAGAAAAAAACTGTGAAAAAAAAGAACTGAGAAAAAAAACTGAAGAAAAATTTAGAAAAAAACTGAAAAAAACTGAAAAAAAAGAACTGAGAAAAAAAAACTGAGAAAAAACTGACGAGAAAAACTGAGCAGAAAAATGGAGAAAAAAATATTTTAAAAAACTGATTAAAAACGGAGGAAAAAAACTGAGAAGAAAACTGAGAAAAAAAACAATTTAAAAAAAACTGAAGAAAAACGGAGGAAAAAAACTAAGAAAAACTGTGAAAAAAAGACTGAAAAAACTGAAGAAAAACTGACTAGAAAAACTGAGCAGAAAAACTGAGAAACAAAATATTTAAAAAACGGAGAAAAAAAACGGATGAAAAAAATTGACGAGTAAAACTGAGCAGAAAAACTGAGAAAAAAAATATTTAAAAAAACTGAAGAAAAACGGAGGGAAAAAACTGAGAAGAAAAACTGAAAAAAAGACTGAAAAACCTGAAGAAGAAGTTAGAAAAAAACTGTGAAAAAAACTGTGAAAAAAAAGAACTGAGAAAAAAAACTGAAGAAAAATTTAGAAAAAAACTGTGAAAAAAACTGAAAAAAAAGAAGAACTGAGAACAAAACTTAGAAAAAACTGATTAGAAAAACTGAGCAGAAAAACTGAGCAGAAAAACTGAGAAAAAAAACAATTTAAAAAAAACTGAAGAAAAACGGAGGAAAAAAACTAAGAATAACTGTGAAAAAAAGACTGAAAAAACTGAAGAAAAACTGACTAGAAAAACTGAGCAGAAAAACTGAGAAACAAAATATTTAAAAAACGGAGAAAAAAAACGGATGAAAAAAATTGACGAGTAAAACTGAGCAGAAAAACTGAGAAAAAAAATATTTTAAAAAACTGAAGAAAAACGGAGGAAAAAAACTGAGAAGAAAACTGAGAAAAAAAGAACTGAGGAGAAAAACTGAGAAAAAAACTGACTAGAAAAACTGAGCAGAAAAACTGAGAAACAAAATATTTAAAAAACGGAGAAAAAAAACGGAGGAAAAAAATTGACGAGAAAAACTGAGCAGAAAAATGGAGAAAAAAAATATTTAAAAAAACTGAAGAAAAACGGAGGAAAAAAATTGACGAGAAAAACTGAGCAGAAAAACTGAGAAAAAAAATATTTAAAAAATGGAGAAAAAAAACGGAGGAAAAAAATTGACCAGAAAAACTGAGAATAAAACTGAGAAAAAAAGAACTGAGGAGAAAAACTGAGAAAAAAAACTGACTAGAAAAACTGAGCAGAAAAACTGAGAAAAAAAATATTTAAAAAACGGAGAAAAAAAACAGAGGAAAAAAATTGACGAGAAAAACTGAGCAGAAAAACTGAGAAAAAAAATATTTAAAAAACGGAGAAAAAAAACGGAGGAAAAAAATTGACGAGAAAAACTGAGCAGAAAAACTGAGAAAAAAAATATTTAAAAAAACTGAAGGAAAACGGAGGGAAAAAACTGAGAAGAAAAACTGTGAAAAAAAGACTGAAAAAATTGAAGAAAAACTTAGAAAAAAACTGTGAAAAAAAAGAACTGAGAAAAAAAACTGAAGAAAAATTTAGAAAAAAACTGAAAAAAACTGAAAAAAAAGAACTGAGAAAAAAAACTGACAAAAAAGTGACTAGAAAAACTGAGCAGAAAAATGGAGAAAAAAATATTTTAAAAAACTGAAGAAAAACGGAGGAAAAAAACTGAGAAGAAAACTGAGAAAAAAAGAACTGAGGAGAAAAACTGAGAAAAAAACTGACTAGAAAAACTGAGCAGAAAAACTGAGAAAAAAAATATTTAAAAAACGGAGAAAAAAAACGGAGGAAAAAAATTGACGAGAAAAACTGAGCAGAAAAACTGAGAAAAAAAATATTTTAAAAAACTGAAGAAAAACGGAGGAAAAAAACTGAGAATAAAACTGAGAAAAAAAGAACTGAGGAGAAAAACTGAGAAAAAAACTGACTAGAAAAACTGAGCAGAAAAACTGAGAAAAAAAATATTTAAAAAACGGAGAAAAAAAACGGAGGAAAAAAATTGACGAGAAAAACTGAGCAGAAAAACTGAGAAAAAAAATATTTAAAAAACGGAGAAAAAAAACGGAGGAAAAAAATTGACGAGAAAAACTGAGCAGAAAAACTGAGAAAAAAAATATTTAAAAAAACTGAAGAAAAACGGAGGGAAAAAACTGAGAAGAAAAACTGTAAAAAAAAGACTGAAAAAATTGAAGAAAAACTTAGAAAAAAACTGTGAAAAAAAAGAACTGAGAAAAAAAACTGAAGAAAAATTTAGAAAAAAACTGAAAAGAACTGAAAAAAAAGAACTGAGAAAAAAAACTGAGAAAAAACTGACTAGAAAAACTGAGCAGAAAAATGGAGAAAAAAAATATTTTAAAAAACTGAAGAAAAACGGAGGAAAAAAACTGAGAAGAAAACTGAGAAAAAAAGAACTGAGGAGAAAAACTGAGAAAAAAACTGACTGGAAAAACTGAGCAGAAAAACTGAGAAAAAAAAAATGTAAAAAACGGAGAAAAAAAACGGAGGAAAAAAATTGACGAGAAAAACTGAGCAGAAAAACTGAGAAAAAAAATATTTTAAAAAACTGAAGAAAAACGGAGGGAAAAAACTGAGAAGAAAAACTGTGAAAAAAGGACTGAAAAAATTGAAGAAAACTTAGAAAAAAACTGTGAAAAAAAAGAACTGAGAAAAAAAACTGAAGAAAAACGGAGGAAAAAAACTGAGAAGAAAACTGAGAAAAAAAGAACTGAGGAGAAAAACTGAGAAAAAAACTGACTAGAAAAACTGAGCAAAAAAACTGAGAAAAAAAATATTTAAAAAACGGAGAAAAAAAAGGAGGAAAAAAATTGACGAGAAAAACTGAGCAGAAAAATGGAGAAAAAAAATATTTTAAAAAACTGAAGAAAAACGGAGGAAAAAAACTGAGAAGAAAACTGAGAAAAAAAGAACTGAGGAGAAAAACTGAGAAAAAAACTGACTAGAAAAACTGAGCAGAAAAACTGAGAAAAAAAATATTTAAAAAACGGAGAAAAAAAACGGAGGAAAAAAATTGACGAGAAAAACTGACCAGAAAAACTGAGAAAAAAAATATTTAAAAAACGGAGAAAAAAAACGGAGGAAAAAAATTGACGAGAAAAACTGAGCAGAAAAACTGCGAAAAAAAATATTTAAAAAAACTGAAGAAAAACGGAGGGAAAAAACTGAGAAGAAAAACTGTGAAAAAAAGACTGAAAAAATTGAAGAAAAACTTAGAAAATAACTGTGAAAAAAAAGAACTGAGAAAAAAAACTGAAGAAAAACGGAGGAAAAAAACTGAGAAGAAAACTGAGAAAAAAAGAACTGAGGAGAAAAACTGAGAAAAAAACTGACTAGAAAAACTGAGCAGAAAAACTGAGAAAAAAAATATTTAAAAAACGGAGAAAAAAAACGGAGGAAAAAAATTGACGAGAAAAACTGAGCAGAAAAACTGAGAAAAAAAATATTTTAAAAAACTGAAGAAAAACGGAGGAAAAAAACTGAGAATAAAACTGAGAAAAAAAGAACTGAGGAGAAAAACTGAGAAAAAAACTGACTAGAAAAACTGAGCAGAAAAACTGAGAAAAAAAATATTTAAAAAACGGAGAAAAAAAACGGAGGAAAAAAATTGACGAGAAAAACTGAGCAGAAAAACTGAGAAAAAAAATATTTAAAAAACGGAGAAAAAAAACGGAGGAAAAAAATTGACGAGAAAAACTGAGCAGAAAAACTGAGAAAAAAAATATTTAAAAAAACTGAAGAAAAACGGAGGGAAAAAACTGAGAAGAAAAACTGTGAAAAAAAGACTGAAAAAATTGAAGAAAAACTTAGAAAAAAACTGTGAAAAAAAAGAACTGAGAAAAAAAACTGAAGAAAAATTTAGAAAAAAACTGAAAAAAACTGAAAAAAAAGAACTGAGAAAAAAAAACTGAGAAAAAACTGACGAGAAAAACTGAGCAGAAAAATGGAGAAAAAAATATTTTAAAAAACTGATTAAAAACGGAGGAAAAAAACTGAGAAGAAAACTGAGAAAAAAAACAATTTAAAAAAAACTGAAGAAAAACGGAGGAAAAAAACTAAGAAAAACTGTGAAAAAAAGACTGAAAAAACTGAAGAAAAACTGACTAGAAAAACTGAGCAGAAAAACTGAGAAACAAAATATTTAAAAAACGGAGAAAAAAAACGGATGAAAAAAATTGACGAGTAAAACTGAGCAGAAAAACTGAGAAAAAAAATATTTAAAAAAACTGAAGAAAAACGGAGGGAAAAAACTGAGAAGAAAAACTGAAAAAAAGACTGAAAAACCTGAAGAAGAAGTTAGAAAAAAACTGTGAAAAAAACTGTGAAAAAAAAGAACTGAGAAAAAAAACTGAAGAAAAATTTAGAAAAAAACTGTGAAAAAAACTGAAAAAAAAGAAGAACTGAGAACAAAACTTAGAAAAAACTGATTAGAAAAACTGAGCAGAAAAACTGAGCAGAAAAACTGAGAAAAAAAACAATTTAAAAAAAACTGAAGAAAAACGGAGGAAAAAAACTAAGAATAACTGTGAAAAAAAGACTGAAAAAACTGAAGAAAAACTGACTAGAAAAACTGAGCAGAAAAACTGAGAAACAAAATATTTAAAAAACGGAGAAAAAAAACGGATGAAAAAAATTGACGAGTAAAACTGAGCAGAAAAACTGAGAAAAAAAATATTTTAAAAAACTGAAGAAAAACGGAGGAAAAAAACTGAGAAGAAAACTGAGAAAAAAAGAACTGAGGAGAAAAACTGAGAAAAAAACTGACTAGAAAAACTGAGCAGAAAAACTGAGAAACAAAATATTTAAAAAACGGAGAAAAAAAACGGAGGAAAAAAATTGACGAGAAAAACTGAGCAGAAAAATGGAGAAAAAAAATATTTAAAAAAACTGAAGAAAAACGGAGGAAAAAAATTGACGAGAAAAACTGAGCAGAAAAACTGAGAAAAAAAATATTTAAAAAATGGAGAAAAAAAACGGAGGAAAAAAATTGACCAGAAAAACTGAGAATAAAACTGAGAAAAAAAGAACTGAGGAGAAAAACTGAGAAAAAAAACTGACTAGAAAAACTGAGCAGAAAAACTGAGAAAAAAAATATTTAAAAAACGGAGAAAAAAAACAGAGGAAAAAAATTGACGAGAAAAACTGAGCAGAAAAACTGAGAAAAAAAATATTTAAAAAACGGAGAAAAAAAATGGAGGAAAAAAATTGACGAGAAAAACTGAGCAGAAAAACTGAGAAAAAAAATATTTAAAAAAACTGAAGGAAAACGGAGGGAAAAAACTGAGAAGAAAAACTGTGAAAAAAAGACTGAAAAAATTGAAGAAAAACTTAGAAAAAAACTGTGAAAAAAAAGAACTGAGAAAAAAAACTGAAGAAAAATTTAGAAAAAAACTGAAAAAAACTGAAAAAAAAGAACTGAGAAAAAAAACTGACAAAAAAGTGACTAGAAAAACTGAGCAGAAAAATGGAGAAAAAAATATTTTAAAAAACTGAAGAAAAACGGAGGAAAAAAACTGAGAATAAAACTGAGAAAAAAAGAACTGAGGAGAAAAACTGAGAAAAAAACTGACTAGAAAAACTGAGCAGAAAAACTGAGAAAAAAAATATTTAAAAAACGGAGAAAAAAAACGGAGGAAAAAAATTGACGAGAAAAACTGAGCAGAAAAACTGAGAAAAAAAATATTTAAAAAACGGAGAAAAAAAACGGAGGAAAAAAATTGACGAGAAAAACTGAGCAGAAAAACTGAGAAAAAAAATATTTAAAAAAACTGAAGAAAAACGGAGGGAAAAAACTGAGAAGAAAAACTGTGAAAAAAAGACTGAAAAAATTGAAGAAAAACTTAGAAAAAAACTGTGAAAAAAAAGAACTGAGAAAAAAAACTGAAGAAAAATTTAGAAAAAAACTGAAAAGAACTGAAAAAAAAGAACTGAGAAAAAAAACTGAGAAAAAACTGACTAGAAAAACTGAGCAGAAAAATGGAGAAAAAAAATATTTTAAAAAACTGAAGAAAAACGGAGGAAAAAAACTGAGAAGAAAACTGAGAAAAAAAGAACTGAGGAGAAAAACTGAGAAAAAAACTGACTGGAAAAACTGAGCAGAAAAACTGAGAAAAAAAAAATGTAAAAAACGGAGAAAAAAAACGGAGGAAAAAAATTGACGAGAAAAACTGAGCAGAAAAACTGAGAAAAAAAATATTTTAAAAAACTGAAGAAAAACGGAGGGAAAAAACTGAGAAGAAAAACTGTGAAAAAAAGACTGAAAAAATTGAAGAAAACTTAGAAAAAAACTGTGAAAAAAAAGAACTGAGAAAAAAAACTGAAGAAAAACGGAGGAAAAAAACTGAGAAGAAAACTGAGAAAAAAAGAACTGAGGAGAAAAACTGAGAAAAAAACTGACTAGAAAAACTGAGCAAAAAAACTGAGAAAAAAAATATTTAAAAAACGGAGAAAAAAAAGGAGGAAAAAAATTGACGAGAAAAACTGAGCAGAAAAATGGAGAAAAAAAATATTTTAAAAAACTGAAGAAAAACGGAGGAAAAAAACTGAGAAGAAAACTGAGAAAAAAAGAACTGAGGAGAAAAACTGAGAAAAAAACTGACTAGAAAAACTGAGCAGAAAAACTGAGAAAAAAAATATTTAAAAAACGGAGAAAAAAAACGGAGGAAAAAAATTGACGAGAAAAACTGACCAGAAAAACTGAGAAAAAAAATATTTAAAAAACGGAGAAAAAAAACGGAGGAAAAAAATTGACGAGAAAAACTGAGCAGAAAAACTGCGAAAAAAAATATTTAAAAAAACTGAAGAAAAACGGAGGGAAAAAACTGAGAAGAAAAACTGTGAAAAAAAGACTGAAAAAATTGAAGAAAAACTTAGAAAATAACTGTGAAAAAAAAGAACTGAGAAAAAAAACTGAAGAAAAACGGAGGAAAAAAACTGAGAAGAAAACTGAGAAAAAAAGAACTGAGGAGAAAAACTGAGAAAAAAACTGACTCGAAAAACTGAGCAAAAAAACTGAGAAAAAAAATATTTAAAAAACGGAGAAAAAAAACGGAGGAAAAAAATTGACGAGAAAAACTGAGCAGAAAAATGGAGAAAAAAAATATTTAAAAAAACTGAAGAAAAACGGAGGAAAAAAATTGACGAGAAAAACTGAGCAGAAAAACTGAGAAAAAAAATATTTAAAAAATGGAGAAAAAAAACGGAGGAAAAAAATTGACCAGAAAAACTGAGAATAAAACTGAGAAAAAAAGAACTGAGGAGAAAAACTGAGAAAAAAAACTGACTAGAAAAACTGAGCAGAAAAATTGAGAAAAAAAATATTTAAAAAACGGAGAAAAAAAACAGAGGAAAAAAATTGACGAGAAAAACTGAGCAGAAAAACTGAGAAAAAAAATATTTAAAAAACGGAGAAAAAAAACGGAGGAAAAAAATTGACGAGAAAAACTGAGCAGAAAAACTGAGAAAAAAAATATTTAAAAAAACTGAAGGAAAACGGAGGGAAAAAACTGAGAAGAAAAACTGTGAAAAAAAGACTGAAAAAATTGAAGAAAAACTTAGAAAAAAACTGTGAAAAAAAAGAACTGAGAAAAAAAACTGAAGAAAAATTTAGAAAAAAACTGAAAAAAACTGAAAAAAAAGAACTGAGAAAAAAAACTGACAAAAAACTGACTAGAAAAACTGAGCAGAAAAATGGAGAAAAAAATATTTTAAAAAACTGAAGAAAAACGGAGGAAAAAAACTGAGAAGAAAACTGAGAAAAAAAGAACTGAGGAGAAAAACTGAGAAAAAAACTGACTAGAAAAACTGAGCAGAAAAACTGAGAAAAAAAATATTTAAAAAACGGAGAAAAAAAACGGAGGAAAAAAATTGACGAGAAAAACTGAGCAGAAAAACTGAGAAAAAAAATATTTTAAAAAACTGAAGAAAAACGGAGGAAAAAAACTGAGAATAAAACTGAGAAAAAAAGAACTGAGGAGAAAAACTGAGAAAAAAACTGACTAGAAAAACTGAGCAGAAAAACTGAGAAAAAAAATATTTAAAAAACGGAGAAAAAAAACGGAGGAAAAAAATTGACGAGAAAAACTGAGCAGAAAAACTGAGAAAAAAAATATTTAAAAAACGGAGAAAAAAAACGGAGGAAAAAAATTGACGAGAAAAACTGAGCAGAAAAACTGAGAAAAAAAATATTTAAAAAAACTGAAGAAAAACGGAGGGAAAAAACTGAGAAGAAAAACTGTGAAAAAAAGACTGAAAAAATTGAAGAAAAACTTAGAAAAAAACTGTGAAAAAAAAGAACTGAGAAAAAAAACTGAAGAAAAATTTAGAAAAAAACTGAAAAAAACTGAAAAAAAAGAACTGAGAAAAAAAAACTGAGAAAAAACTGACGAGAAAAACTGAGCAGAAAAATGGAGAAAAAAATATTTTAAAAAACTGATTAAAAACGGAGGAAAAAAACTGAGAAGAAAACTGAGAAAAAAAACAATTTAAAAAAAACTGAAGAAAAACGGAGGAAAAAAACTAAGAAAAACTGTGAAAAAAAGACTGAAAAAACTGAAGAAAAACTGACTAGAAAAACTGAGCAGAAAAACTGAGAAACAAAATATTTAAAAAACGGAGAAAAAAAATGGATGAAAAAAATTGACGAGTAAAACTGAGCAGAAAAACTGAGAAAAAAAATATTTAAAAAAACTGAAGAAAAACGGAGGGAAAAAACTGAGAAGAAAAACTGAAAAAAAGACTGAAAAACCTGAAGAAGAAGTTAGAAAAAAACTGTGAAAAAAACTGTGAAAAAAAAGAACTGAGAAAAAAAACTGAAGAAAAATTTAGAAAAAAACTGTGAAAAAAACTGAAAAAAAAGAAGAACTGAGAACAAAACTTAGAAAAAACTGATTAGAAAAACTGAGCAGAAAAACTGAGCAGAAAAACTGAGAAAAAAAACAATTTAAAAAAAACTGAAGAAAAACGGAGGAAAAAAACTAAGAATAACTGTGAAAAAAAGACTGAAAAAACTGAAGAAAAACTGACTAGAAAAACTGAGCAGAAAAACTGAGAAACAAAATATTTAAAAAACGGAGAAAAAAAACGGATGAAAAAAATTGACGAGTAAAACTGAGCAGAAAAACTGAGAAAAAAAATATTTTAAAAAACTGAAGAAAAACGGAGGAAAAAAACTGAGAAGAAAACTGAGAAAAAAAGAACTGAGGAGAAAAACTGAGAAAAAAACTGACTAGAAAAACTGAGCAGAAAAACTGAGAAACAAAATATTTAAAAAACGGAGAAAAAAAACGGAGGAAAAAAATTGACGAGAAAAACTGAGCAGAAAAATGGAGAAAAAAAATATTTAAAAAAACTGAAGAAAAACGGAGGAAAAAAATTGACGAGAAAAACTGAGCAGAAAAACTGAGAAAAAAAATATTTAAAAAATGGAGAAAAAAAACGGAGGAAAAAAATTGACCAGAAAAACTGAGAATAAAACTGAGAAAAAAAGAACTGAGGAGAAAAACTGAGAAAAAAAACTGACTAGAAAAACTGAGCAGAAAAACTGAGAAAAAAAATATTTAAAAAACGGAGAAAAAAAACAGAGGAAAAAAATTGACGAGAAAAACTGAGCAGAAAAACTGAGAAAAAAAATATTTAAAAAACGGAGAAAAAAAACGGAGGAAAAAAATTGACGAGAAAAACTGAGCAGAAAAACTGAGAAAAAAAATATTTAAAAAAACTGAAGGAAAACGGAGGGAAAAAACTGAGAAGAAAAACTGTGAAAAAAAGACTGAAAAAATTGAAGAAAAACTTAGAAAAAAACTGTGAAAAAAAAGAACTGAGAAAAAAAACTGAAGAAAAATTTAGAAAAAAACTGAAAAAAACTGAAAAAAAAGAACTGAGAAAAAAAACTGACAAAAAAGTGACTAGAAAAACTGAGCAGAAAAATGGAGAAAAAAATATTTTAAAAAACTGAAGAAAAACGGAGGAAAAAAACTGAGAAGAAAACTGAGAAAAAAAGAACTGAGGAGAAAAACTGAGAAAAAAACTGACTAGAAAAACTGAGCAGAAAAACTGAGAAAAAAAATATTTAAAAAACGGAGAAAAAAAACGGAGGAAAAAAATTGACGAGAAAAACTGAGCAGAAAAACTGAGAAAAAAAATATTTTAAAAAACTGAAGAAAAACGGAGGAAAAAAACTGAGAATAAAACTGAGAAAAAAAGAACTGAGGAGAAAAACTGAGAAAAAAACTGACTAGAAAAACTGAGCAGAAAAACTGAGAAAAAAAATATTTAAAAAACGGAGAAAAAAAACGGAGGAAAAAAATTGACGAGAAAAACTGAGCAGAAAAACTGAGAAAAAAAATATTTAAAAAACGGAGAAAAAAAACGGAGGAAAAAAATTGACGAGAAAAACTGAGCAGAAAAACTGAGAAAAAAAATATTTAAAAAAACTGAAGAAAAACGGAGGGAAAAAACTGAGAAGAAAAACTGTGAAAAAAAGACTGAAAAAATTGAAGAAAAACTTCGAAAAAAACTGTGAAAAAAAAGAACTGAGAAAAAAAACTGAAGAAAAATTTAGAAAAAAACTGAAAAAAACTGAAAAAAAAGAACTGAGAAAAAAAAACTGAGAAAAAACTGACGAGAAAAACTGAGCAGAAAAATGGAGAAAAAAATATTTTAAAAAACTGATTAAAAACGGAGGAAAAAAACTGAGAAGAAAACTGAGAAAAAAAACAATTTAAAAAAAACTGAAGAAAAACGGAGGAAAAAAACTAAGAAAAACTGTGAAAAAAAGACTGAAAAAACTGAAGAAAAACTGACTAGAAAAACTGAGCAGAAAAACTGAGAAACAAAATATTTAAAAAACGGAGAAAAAAAACGGATGAAAAAAATTGACGAGTAAAACTGAGCAGAAAAACTGAGAAAAAAAATATTTAAAAAAACTGAAGAAAAACGGAGGGAAAAAACTGAGAAGAAAAACTGAAAAAAAGACTGAAAAACCTGAAGAAGAAGTTAGAAAAAAACTGTGAAAAAAACTGTGAAAAAAAAGAACTGAGAAAAAAAACTGAAGAAAAATTTAGAAAAAAACTGTGAAAAAAACTGAAAAAAAAGAAGAACTGAGAACAAAACTTAGAAAAAACTGATTAGAAAAACTGAGCAGAAAAACTGAGCAGAAAAACTGAGAAAAAAAACAATTTAAAAAAAACTGAAGAAAAACGGAGGAAAAAAACTAAGAATAACTGTGAAAAAAAGACTGAAAAAACTGAAGAAAAACTGACTAGAAAAACTGAGCAGAAAACCTGAGAAACAAAATATTTAAAAAACGGAGAAAAAAAACGGATGAAAAAAATTGACGAGTAAAACTGAGCAGAAAAACTGAGAAAAAAAATATTTTAAAAAACTGAAGAAAAACGGAGGAAAAAAACTGAGAAGAAAACTGAGAAAAAAAGAACTGAGGAGAAAAACTGAGAAAAAAACTGACTAGAAAAACTGAGCAGAAAAACTGAGAAACAAAATATTTAAAAAACGGAGAAAAAAAACGGAGGAAAAAAATTGACGAGAAAAACTGAGCAGAAAAATGGAGAAAAAAAATATTTAAAAAAACTGAAGAAAAACGGAGGAAAAAAATTGACGAGAAAAACTGAGCAGAAAAACTGAGAAAAAAAATATTTAAAAAATGGAGAAAAAAAACGGAGGAAAAAAATTGACCAGAAAAACTGAGAATAAAACTGAGAAAAAAAGAACTGAGGAGAAAAACTGAGAAAAAAAACTGACTAGAAAAACTGAGCAGAAAAACTGAGAAAAAAAATATTTAAAAAACGGAGAAAAAAAACAGAGGAAAAAAATTGACGAGAAAAACTGAGCAGAAAAACTGAGAAAAAAAATATTTAAAAAACGGAGAAAAAAAACGGAGGAAAAAAATTGACGAGAAAAACTGAGCAGAAAAACTGAGAAAAAAAATATTTAAAAAAACTGAAGGAAAACGGAGGGAAAAAACTAAGAAAAACTGTGAAAAAAAGACTGAAAAAATTGAAGAAAAACTTAGAAAAAAACTGTGAAAAAAAAGAACTGAGAAAAAAAACTGAAGAAAAATTTAGAAAAAAACTGAAAAAAACTGAAAAAAAAGAACTGAGAAAAAAAACTGACAAAAAACTGACTAGAAAAACTGAGCAGAAAAATGGAGAAAAAAATATTTTAAAAAACTGAAGAAAAACGGAGGAAAAAAACTGAGAAGAAAACTGAGAAAAAAAGAACTGAGGAGAAAAACTGAGAAAAAAACTGACTAGAAAAACTGAGCAGAAAAACTGAGAAAAAAAATATTTAAAAAACGGAGAAAAAAAACGGAGGAAAAAAATTGACGAGAAAAACTGAGCAGAAAAACTGAGAAAAAAAATATTTTAAAAAACTGAAGAAAAACGGAGGAAAAAAACTGAGAATAAAACTGAGAAAAAAAGAACTGAGGAGAAAAACTGAGAAAAAAACTGACTAGAAAAACTGAGCAGAAAAACTGAGAAAAAAAATATTTAAAAAACGGAGAAAAAAAACGGAGGAAAAAAATTGACGAGAAAAACTGAGCAGAAAAACTGAGAAAAAAAATATTTAAAAAACGGAGAAAAAAAACGGAGGAAAAAAATTGACGAGAAAAACTGAGCAGAAAAACTGAGAAAAAAAATATTTAAAAAAACTGAAGAAAAACGGAGGGAAAAAACTGAGAAGAAAAACTGTGAAAAAAAGACTGAAAAAATTGAAGAAAAACTTAGAAAAAAACTGTGAAAAAAAAGAACTGAGAAAAAAAACTGAAGAAAAATTTAGAAAAAAACTGAAAAAAACTGAAAAAAAAGAACTGAGAAAAAAAAACTGAGAAAAAACTGACGAGAAAAACTGAGCAGAAAAATGGAGAAAAAAATATTTTAAAAAACTGATTAAAAACGGAGGAAAAAAACTGAGAAGAAAACTGAGAAAAAAAACAATTTAAAAAAAACTGAAGAAAAACGGAGGAAAAAAACTAAGAAAAACTGTGAAAAAAAGACTGAAAAAACTGAAGAAAAACTGACTAGAAAAACTGAGCAGAAAAACTGAGAAACAAAATATTTAAAAAACGGAGAAAAAAAACGGATGAAAAAAATTGACGAGTAAAACTGAGCAGAAAAACTGAGAAAAAAAATATTTTAAAAAACTGAAGAAAAACGGAGGGAAAAAACTGAGAAGAAAAACTGAAAAAAAGACTGAAAATCCTGAAGAAAAATTTAGAAAAAAACTGAAAAAAACTGAAAAAAAGGAACTGAGAAAAAAACTGAGAAAAAACTGACTAGAAAAACTGAGCAGAAAAATGGAGAAAAAAATATTTTTAAAAACTGAAGAAAAACGGAGGAAAAAACTGAGAAAAAAACTGTGAAAAAAGACTGAAAAACCTGAAGAAAAAGTTAGAAAAAAACTGTGAAAAAAACTGTGAAAAAAAAGAACTGAGAAAAAAAACTGAAGAAAAATTTAGAAAAAAACTGTGAAAAAAACTGAAAAAAAAGAAGAACTGAGAAAAAAAACTTAGAAAAAACTGATTAGAAAAACTGAGCAGAAAAACTGAGCAGAAAAACTGAGAAAAAAATCTATTAAAAAAAAACTGAAGAAAAACGGAGGAAAAATCTAAGAAAAACTGTGAAAAAAAGACTGAAAAAATTGAAGAAAAACTTAGAAAAAAACTGTGAAAAAAAAGAACTGAGAGAAAAAACTGAAGAAAAATTTAGAAAAAAACTGAAAAAAACTGAAAAAAAGGAACTGAGAAAAAAACTGAGAAAAAACTGACTAGAAAAACTGAGCAGAAAAATGGAGAAAAAAATATTTTTAAAAACTGAAGAAAAACGGAGGAAAAAACTGAGAAGAAAACTGAGAAAAAAAGAACTGAGGAGAAAAACTGAGAAAAAAACTGACTAGAAAAACTGAGCAGAAAAACTGAGCAGAAAAACTGAGAAAAAAAATATTTATTAAACGGAGAAAAAAAACGGAGGAAAAAAATTGACGAGAAAAACTGAGCAGAAAAAGGGAGAAAAAAAATATTTAAAAAAACTGAAGAAAAACTGAGAAAAAAAAACTGAGCAGAAAAACTGAGAAAAAAAATATTTTAAAAAACTGAAGAAAAACGGAGGGAAAAAACTGAGAAGAAAAACTGTGAAAAAAAGACTGAAAAACCTGAAGAAAAAGTTAGAAAAAAACTGTGAAAAGAACTGTGAAAGAAAAGAACTGAGAAAAAAAACTGAAGAAAAATTTAGAAAAAAACTGTGAAAAAAACTGAAAAAAAAGAAGAACTGAGAAAAAAACTTAGAAACAACTGATTAGAAAAACTGAGCAGAAAAACTGAGCAGAAAAACTGAGAAAAAAAACTATTAAAAAAAAACTGAAGAAAAACGGAGGAAAAAAACTAAGAAAAACTGTGAAAAAAAGACTGAAAAAACTGAAGAAAAACTTAGAAAAAAACTGTGAAAAAAAAGAACAGAGAAAAAAAACTGAGAAAAAACTGACTAGAAAAACTGAGCAGAAAAATGGAGAAAAAAAATATTTTAAAAAACTGAAGAAAAACGGAGGAAAAAAACTGAGAAGAAAACAGAAAAAAAGAACTGAGGAGAAAAACTGAAAAAAAAACTGACTAGAAAAACTGAGCAGAAAAACTGAGAAAAAAAAATTTAAAAAACGGAGAAAAAAAACGGAGGAAAAAAGTTGACGAGAAAAACTGAGCAGAAAAACTGAGAAAAAAAATATTTAAAAAACGGAGAAACAAAACGGTGGAAAAAAATTGATGAGAAAAACTGAGCAGAAAAATGGAGAAAAAAAATATTTTAAAAAACTGAAGAAAAACGGAGGAAAAAAACTGAGAAGAAAACTGAGAAAAAAAGAACTGAGGAGAAAAACTGAGAAAAAACTGACTAGAAAAACTGAGCAGAAAAACTGAGAAAAAAAAATTTAAAAAACGGAGAAAAAAAACGGAGGAAAAAAATTGACGAGAAAAACTGAGCAGAAAAACTGAGAAAAAAAATATTTTAAAAAACTGAAGAAAAACGGAGGGAAAAAACTGAGAAGAAAAACTGTGAAAAAAAGACTGAAAAACCTGAAGAAAAAGTTAGAAAAAAACTGTGAAAAAAACTGTGAAAGAAAAGAACTGAGAAAAAAAACTGAAGAAAAATTTAGAAAAAAACTGTGAAAAAAACTGAAAAAAAAGAAGAACTGAGAAAAAAACTTAGAAACAACTGATTAGAAAAACTGAGCAGAAAAACTGAGCAGAAAAACTGAGAAAAAAAACTATAAAAAAAAAACTGAAGAAAAACGGAGGAAAAAAACTAAGAAAAACTGTGAAAAAAAGACTGAAAAAACTGAAGAAAAACTTAGAAAAAAACTGTGAAAAAAAAGAACAGAGAAAAAAAACTGAGAAAAAACTGACTAGAAAAACTGAGCAGAAAAATGGAGAGAAAAAATATTTAAAAAAACTGAAGAAAAACGGAGGAAAAAAACTGAGAAGAAAACAGAAAAAAAGAACTGAGGAGAAAAACTGAAAAAAAACTGACTAGAAAAACTGAGCAGAAAAACTGAGAAAAAAAAATTTAAAAAACGGAGAAAAAAAACGGAGGAAAAAAGTTGACGAGAAAAACTGAGCAGAAAAACTGAGAAAAAAAATATTTAAAAAACGGAGAAACAAAACGGTGGAAAAAAATTGATGAGAAAAACTGAGCAGAAAAATGGAGAAAAAAAATATTTTAAAAAACTGAAGAAAAACGGAGGAAAAAAACTGAGAAGAAAACTGAGAAAAAAAGAACTGAGGAGAAAAACTGAGAAAAAACTGACTAGAAAAACTGAGCAGAAAAACTGAGAAAAAAAAAATTTAAAAAACGGAGAAAAAAATGGAGGAAAAAAATTGACGAGAAAAACTGAGCAGAAAAACTGAGAAAAAAAATATTTAAAAAAACTGAAGAAAAACGGAGGGAAAAAACTGAGAAGAAAAACTGTGAAAAAAAGACTGAAAAACCTGAAGAAAATGTTAGAAAAAAACTGTGAAAAAAACTGTGAAAAAAAAGAACTGAGAAAAAAAACTGAAGAAAAATTTAGAAAAAAACTGAAAAAAACTGAAAAAAAAGAACTGAGAAAAAAAAACTGAGAAAAAACTGACGAGAAAAACTGAGCAGAAAAATGGAGAAAAAAATATTTTAAAAAACTGATTAAAAACGGAGGAAAAAAACTGAGAAGAAAACTGAGAAAAAAAACAATTTAAAAAAAACTGAAGAAAAACGGAGGAAAAAAACTAAGAAAAACTGTGAAAAAAAGACTGAAAAAACTGAAGAAAAACTGACTAGAAAAACTGAGCAGAAAAACTGAGAAACAAAATATTTAAAAAACGGAGAAAAAAAACGGATGAAAAAAATTGACGAGTAAAACTGAGCAGAAAAACTGAGAAAAAAAATATTTTAAAAAACTGAAGAAAAACGGAGGAAAAAAACTGAGAAGAAAACTGAGAAAAAAAGAACTGAGGAGAAAAACTGAGAAAAAAACTGACTAGAAAAACTGAGCAGAAAAACTGAGAAACAAAATATTTAAAAAACGGAGAAAAAAAACGGAGGAAAAAAATTGACGAGAAAAACTGAGCAGAAAAACTGAGAAAAAAAATATTTAAAAAACGGAGAAAAAAAACGGAGGTAAAAAATTGACGAGAAAAACTGAGCAGAAAAACTGAGAAAAAAAATATTTAAAAAAACTGAAGAAAAACGGAGGGAAAAAACTGAGAAGAAAAACTGTGAAAAAAAGACTGAAAAAATTGAAGAAAAACTTAGAAAAAAACTGTGAAAAAAAAGAACTGAGAAAAAAAACTGAGGAAAAATTTAGAAAAAAACTGAAAAAACCTGAAAAAAAAGAACTGAGAAAAAAAACTGAGAAAAAACTGACTAGAAAAACTGAGCAGAGAAACTGAGAAAAAAAATATTTAAAAAACGGAGAAAAAAAACGGAGGAAAAAAATTGACGAGAAAAACTGAGAAGAAAAACTGAGAAAAAAAATATTTAAAAAACGGAGAAAAAAAACAGAGGAAAAAAATTGACGAGAAAAACTGAGCAGAAAAACTGAGAAAAAAAATATTTTAAAAAACTGAAGAAAAACGGAGGGAAAAAACTGAGAAGAAAAACTGTGAAAAAAGACTGAAAAACCTGAAGAAAAAGTTAGAAAAAAACTGTGAAAAAAACTGTGAAAAAAAAGAACTGAGAAAAAAAACTGAAGAAAAATTTAGAAAAAAACTGTGAAAAAAACTGAAAAAAAAGAAGAACTGAGAAAAAAAACTTAGAAAAAACTGATTAGAAAAACTGAGCAGAAAAACTGAGCAGAAAAACTGAGAAAAAAATCTATTAAAAAAAAACTGAAGAAAAACGGAGGAAAAATCTAAGAAAAACTGTGAAAAAAAGACTGAAAAAATTGAAGAAAAACTTAGAAAAAAACTGTGAAAAAAAAGAACTGAGAGAAAAAACTGAAGAAAAATTTAGAAAAAAACTGAAAAAAACTGAAAAAAAGGAACTGAGAAAAAAACTGAGAAAAAACTGACTAGAAAAACTGAGCAGAAAAATGGAGAAAAAAATATTTTTAAAAACTGAAGAAAAACGGAGGAAAAAACTGAGAAGAAAACTGAGAAAAAAAGAACTGAGGAGAAAAACTGAGAAAAAAACTGACTAGAAAAACTGAGCAGAAAAACTGAGCAGAAAAACTGAGAAAAAAAATATTTATTAAACGGAGAAAAAAAACGGAGGAAAAAAATTGACGAGAAAAACTGAGCAGAAAAAGGGAGAAAAAAAATATTTAAAAAAACTGAAGAAAAACTGAGAAAAAAAAACTGAGCAGAAAAACTGAGAAAAAAAATATTTTAAAAAACTGAAGAAAAACGGAGGGAAAAAACTGAGAAGAAAAACTGTGAAAAAAAGACTGAAAAACCTGAAGAAAAAGTTAGAAAAAAACTGTGAAAAGAACTGTGAAAGAAAAGAACTGAGAAAAAAAACTGAAGAAAAATTTAGAAAAAAACTGTGAAAAAAACTGAAAAAAAAGAAGAACTGAGAAAAAAACTTAGAAACAACTGATTAGAAAAACTGAGCAGAAAAACTGAGCAGAAAAACTGAGAAAAAAAACTATTAAAAAAAAACTGAAGAAAAACGGAGGAAAAAAACTAAGAAAAACTGTGAAAAAAAGACTGAAAAAACTGAAGAAAAACTTAGAAAAAAACTGTGAAAAAAAAGAACAGAGAAAAAAAACTGAGAAAAAACTGACTAGAAAAACTGAGCAGAAAAATGGAGAAAAAAAATATTTTAAAAAACTGAAGAAAAACGGAGGAAAAAAACTGAGAAGAAAACAGAAAAAAAGAACTGAGGAGAAAAACTGAAAAAAAAACTGACTAGAAAAACTGAGCAGAAAAACTGAGAAAAAAAAATTTAAAAAACGGAGAAAAAAAACGGAGGAAAAAAGTTGACGAGAAAAACTGAGCAGAAAAACTGAGAAAAAAAATATTTAAAAAACGGAGAAACAAAACGGTGGAAAAAAATTGATGAGAAAAACTGAGCAGAAAAATGGAGAAAAAAAATATTTTAAAAAACTGAAGAAAAACGGAGGAAAAAAACTGAGAAGAAAACTGAGAAAAAAAGAACTGAGGAGAAAAACTGAGAAAAAACTGACTAGAAAAACTGAGCAGAAAAACTGAGAAAAAAAAATTTAAAAAACGGAGAAAAAAAACGGAGGAAAAAAATTGACGAGAAAAACTGAGCAGAAAAACTGAGAAAAAAAATATTTAAAAAAACTGAAGAAAAACGGAGGGAAAAAACTGAGAAGAAAAACTGTGAAAAAAAGACTGAAAAACCTGAAGAAAAAGTTAGAAAAAAACTGTGAAAAAAACTGTGAAAGAAAAGAACTGAGAAAAAAAACTGAAGAAAAATTTAGAAAAAAACTGTGAAAAAAACTGAAAAAAAAGAAGAACTGAGAAAAAAACTTAGAAACAACTGATTAGAAAAACTGAGCAGAAAAACTGAGCAGAAAAACTGAGAAAAAAAACTATAAAAAAAAAACTGAAGAAAAACGGAGGAAAAAAACTAAGAAAAACTGTGAAAAAAAGACTGAAAAAACTGAAGAAAAACTTAGAAAAAAACTGTGAAAAAAAAGAACTGAGAAAAAAAACTGAGAAAAAACTGACTAGAAAAACTGAGCAGAAAAATGGAGAAAAAAAATATTTAAAAAAACTGAAGAAAAACGGAGGAAAAAAACTGAGAAGAAAACAGAAAAAAAGAACTGAGAAGAAAAACTGAAAAAAAAACTGACTAGAAAAACTGAGCAGAAAAACTGAGAAAAAAAAATTTAAAAAACGGAGAAAAAAAACGGAGGAAAAAAGTTGACGAGAAAAACTGAGCAGAAAAACTGAGAAAAAAAATATTTAAAAAACGGAGAAACAAAACGGTGGAAAAAAATTGATGAGAAAAACTGAGCAGAAAAATGGAGAAAAAAAATATTTTAAAAAACTGAAGAAAAACGGAGGAAAAAAACTGAGAAGAAAACTGAGAAAAAAAGAACTGAGGAGAAAAACTGAGAAAAAACTGACTAGAAAAACTGAGCAGAAAAAATTTTTTAAAAAACGGAGAAAAAAAACGGAGGAAAAAAATTGACGAGAAAAACTGAGCAGAAAAACTGAGAAAAAAAATATTTTAAAAAACTGAAGAAAAACGGAGGGAAAAAACTGAGAAGAAAAACTGTGAAAAAAAGACTGAAAAACCTGAAGAAAAAGTTAGAAAAAAACTGTGAAAAAAACTGTGAAAGAAAAGAACTGAGAAAAAAAACTGAAGAAAAATTTAGAAAAAAACTGTGAAAAAAACTGAAAAAAAAGAAGAACTGAGAAAAAAAACTTAGAAACAACTGATTAGAAAAACTGAGCAGAAAAACTGAGCAGAAAAACTGAGAAAAAAAACTATAAAAAAAAAACTGAAGAAAAACGGAGAAAAAAAACGGATGAAAAAAATTGACGAGTAAAACTGAGCAGAAAAACTGAGAAAAAAAATATTTTAAAAAACTGAAGAAAAACGGAGGAAAAAAACTGAGAAGAAAACTGAGAAAAAAAGAACTGAGGAGAAAAACTGAGAAAAAAACTGACTAGAAAAACTGAGCAGAAAAACTGAGAAACAAAATATTTAAAAAACGGAGAAAAAAAACGGAGGAAAAAAATTGACGAGAAAAACTGAGCAGGAAAACTGAGAAAAAAAATATTTAAAAAAAGTGAAGAAAAACTTAGAAAAAAACTGTGAAAAAAAAGAACTGAGAAAAAAAACTGAAGAAAAATTTAGAAAAAAACTGAAAAAAAGGAACTGAGAAAAAAAACTGAGAAAAAACTGACTAGAAAAACTGAGCAGAAAAATGGAGAAAAAAATATTTTAAAAAACTGAAGAAAAACGGAGGAAAAAAATTGAGAAGAAAACTGAGAAAAAAAGAACTGAGGAGAAAAACTGAGAAAAAAACTGACTAGAAAAACTGAGCAGAAAAACTGAGCAGAAAAACTGAGAAAAAAAATATTTATTAAACGGAGAAAAAAAACGGAGGAAAAAAATTGACGAGAAAAACTGAGCAGAAAAAGGGAGAAAAAAAATATTTAAAAAAAGTGAAGAAAAACTGAGAAAAAAAAACTGAGCAGAAAAACTGAGAAAAAAAATATTTAAAAAAACTGAAGAAAAACGGAGGGAAAAAACTGAGAAGAAAAACTGTGAAAAAAAGACTGAAAAACCTGAAGAAAAAGTTAGAAAAAAACTGTGAAAAAAACTGTGAAAGAAAAGAACTGAGAAAAAAAACTGAAGAAATATTTAGAAAAAAACTGTGAAAAAAAAGAAGAACTGAGAAAAAAACTTAGAAACAACTGATTAGAAAAACTGAGCAGAAAAACTGAGCAGAAAAACTGAGAAAAAAAACTATTAAAAAAAACTGAAGAAAAACGGAGGAAAAAAACTAAGAAAAACTGTGAAAAAAAGACTGAAAAAACTGAAGAAAAACTTAGAAAAAAACTGTGAAAAAAAAGAACAGAGAAAAAAAACTGAGAAAAAACTGACTAGAAAAACTGAGCAGAAAAATGGAGAAAAAAATATTTAAAAAAACTGAAGAAAAACGGAGGAAAAAAACTGAGAAGAAAACAGAAAAAAAGAACTGAGGAGAAAAACTGAAAAAAAAACTGACTAGAAAAACTGAGCAGAAAAACTGAGAAAAAAAAATTTAAAAAACGGAGAAAAAAAACGGAGGAAAAAAGTTGACGAGAAAAACTGAGCAGAAAAACTGAGAAAAAAAATATTTAAAAAACGGAGAAACAAAACGGTGGAAAAAAATTGATGAGAAAAACTGAGCAGAAAAATGGAGAAAAAAAATATTTTAAAAAACTGAAGAAAAACGGAGGAAAAAAACTGAGAAGAAAACTGAGATAAAAAGAACTGAGGAGAAAAACTGAGAAAAAACTGACTAGAAAAACTGAGCAGAAAAACTGAGAAAAAATTTTTTAAAAAACGGAGAAAAAAAACGGAGGAAAAAAATTGACGAGAAAAACTGAGCAGAAAAACTGAGAAAAAAAATATTTTAAAAAAACTGAAGAAAAACGGAGGGAAAAAACTGAGAAGAAAAACTGTGAAAAAAAGACTGAAAAAATTGAAGAAAAACTTAGAAAAAAACTGTGAAAAAAAAGAACTGAGAAAAAAAACTGAAGAAAAATTTAGAAAAAAACTGAAAAAAACTGAAAAAAAAGAACTGAGAAAAAAAAACTGAGAAAAAACTGACGAGAAAAACTGAGCAGAAAAATGGAGAAAAAAATATTTTAAAAAACTGATTAAAAACGGAGGAAAAAAACTGAGAAGAAAACTGGGAAAAAAAACAATTAAAAAAAAACTGAAGAAAAACGGAGGAAAAAAACTAAGAAAAACTGTGAAAAAAAGACTGAAAAAACTGAAGAAAAACTGACTAGAAAAACTGAGCAGAAAAACTGAGAAACAAAATATTTAAAAAACGGAGAAAAAAAACGGATGAAAAAAATTGACGAGTAAAACTGAGCAGAAAAACTGAGAAAAAAAATATTTTAAAAAACTGAAGAAAAACGGAGGAAAAAAACTGAGAAGAAAACTGAGAAAAAAAGAACTGAGGAGAAAAACTGAGAAAAAAACTGACTAGAAAAACTGAGCAGAAAAACTGAGAAACAAAATATTTAAAAAACGGAGAAAAAAAACGGAGGAAAAAAATTGACGAGAAAAACTGAGCAGAAAAACTGAGAAAAAAAATATTTAAAAAAAGTGAAGAAAAACTTAGAAAAAAACTGTGAAAAAAAAGAACTGAGAAAAAAAACTGAAGAAAAATTTAGAAAAAAACTGAAAAAAACTGAAAAAAAGGAACTGAGAAAAAAAACTGAGAAAAAACTGACTAGAAAAACTGAGCAGAAAAATGGAGAAAAAAATATTTTAAAAAACTGAAGAAAAACGGTGGAAAAAAACTGAGAAGAAAACTGAGAAAAAAAGAACTGAGGAGAAAAACTGAGAAAAAAACTGACTAGAAAAACTGAGCAGAAAAACTGAGCAGAAAAACTGAGAAAAAAAATATTTATTAAACGGAGAAAAAAAACGGAGGAAAAAAATTGACGAGAAAAACTGAGCAGAAAAAGGGAGAAAAAAAATATTTAAAAAAAGTGAAGAAAAACTGAGAAAAAAAAACTGAGCAGAAAAACTGAGAAAAAAAATATTTAAAAAAACTGAAGAAAAACGGAGGGAAAAAACTGAGAAGAAAAACTGTGAAAAAAAGACTGAAAAACCTGAAGAAAAAGTTAGAAAAAAACTGTGAAAAAAACTGTGAAAGAAAAGAACTGAGAAAAAAAACTGAAGAAAAATTTAGAAAAAAACTGTGAAAAAAAAGAAGAACTGAGAAAAAAACTTAGAAACAACTGATTAGAAAAACTGAGCAGAAAAACTGAGCAGAAAAACTGAGAAAAAAAACTATTAAAAAAAAACTGAAGAAAAACGGAGGAAAAAAACTAAGAAAAACTGTGAAAAAAAGACTGAAAAAACTGAAGAAAAACTTAGAAAAAAACTGTGAAAAAAAGAACAGAGAAAAAAAACTGAGAAAAAACTGACTAGAAAAACTGAGCAGAAAAATGGAGAAAAAAAATATTTAAATAAACTGAAGAAAAACGGAGGAAAAAAACTGAGAAGAAAACAGAAAAAAAGAACTGAGGAGAAAAACTGAAAAAAAAACTGACTAGAAAAACTGAGCAGAAAAACTGAGAAAAAAAATATTTAAAAAACGGAGAAAAAAAACGTAGGAAAAAAATTGACGAGAAAAACTGAGCAGAAAAACTGAGAAAAAAAATATTTAAAAAACGGAGAAACAAAACGGTGGAAAAAAATTGATGAGCAAAACTGAGCAGAAAAATGGAGAAAAAAAATATTTTAAAAAACTGAAGAAAAACGGAGGAAAAAAATTGAGAAGAAAACTGAGAAAAAAAGAACTGAGGAGAAAAACTGAGAAAAAACTGACTAGAAAAACTGAGCAGAAAAACTGAGAAAAAAAAAATTTAAAAAACGGAGAAAAAAAACGGAGGAAAAAAATTGACGAGAAAAACTGAGCAGAAAAACTGAGAAAAAAAATATTTTAAAAAACTGAAGAAAAACGGAGGGAAAAAACTGAGAAGAAAAACTGTGAAAAAAAGACTGAAAAAATTGAAGAAAAACTTAGAAAAAAACTGTGAAAAAAAAGAACTGAGAAAAAAAAGTGAAGAAAAATTTAGAAAAAAACTGAAAAAAACTGAAAAAAAAGAACTGAGAAAAAAAAACTGAGAAAAAACTGACGAGAAAAACTGAGCAGAAAAATGGAGAAAAAAATATTTTAAAAAACTGATTAAAAACGGAGGAAAAAAACTGAGAAGAAAACTGAGAAAAAAAGAACTGAGGAGAAAAACTGAGAAAAAAACTGACTAGAAAAACTGAGCAGAAAAACTGAGAAAAAAAATATTTAAAAAACGGAGAAAAAAAACAGAGGAAAAAAATTGACGAGAAAAACTGAGCAGAAAAACTGAGAAAAAAAATATTTAAAAAAACTGAAGAAAAACGGAGGAAAAATCTAAGAAAAACTGTGAAAAAAAGACAGAAAAAATTGAAGAAAAACTTAGAAAAAAACTGTGAAAAAAAAGAACTGAGAAAAAAAACTGAAGAAAAATTTAGAAAAAAACTGAAAAAAACTGAAAAAAAGGAACTGAGAAAAAAACTGAGAAAAAACTGACTAGAAAAACTGAGCAGAAAAATGGAGAAAAAAATATTTTTAAAAACTGAAGAAAAACGGAGGAAAAAAACTGAGAAGAAAACTGAGAAAAAAAGAACTGAGGAGAAAAACTGAGAAAAAAAATATTTAAAAAACGGAGAAAAAAAACGGAGGAAAAAAATTGACGAGAAAAACTGAGCAGAAAAACTGAGAAAAAAAATATTTAAAAAACGGAGAAACAAAACGGTGGAAAAAAATTGATGAGAAAAACTGAGCAGAAAAATGGAGAAAAAAAATATTTTAAAAAACTGAAGAAAAACGGAGGAAAAAAATTGAGAAGAAAACTGAGAAAAAAAGAACTGAGGAGAAAAACTGAGAAAAAACTGACTAGAAAAACTGAGCAGAAAAACTGAGAAAAAAAAAATTTAAAAAACGGAGAAAAAAAACGGAGGAAAAAAATTGACGAGAAAAACTGAGCAGAAAAACTGAGAAAAAAAATATTTTAAAAAACTGAAGAAAAACGGAGGGAAAAAACTGAGAAGAAAAACTGTGAAAAAAAGACTGAAAAAATTGAAGAAAAACTTAGAAAAAAACTGTGAAAAAAAAGAACTGAGAAAAGAAACTGAAGAAAAATTTAGAAAAAAACTGAAAAAAACTGAAAAAAAAGAACTGAGAAAAAAAAACTGAGAAAAAACTGACGAGAAAAACTGAGCAGAAAAATGGAGAAAAAAATATTTTAAAAAACTGATTAAAAACGGAGGAAAAAAACTGAGAAGAAAACTGAGAAAAAAAGAACTGAGGAGAAAAACTGAGAAAAAAACTGACTAGAAAAACTGAGCAGAAAAACTGAGAAAAAAAATATTTAAAAAACGGAGAAAAAAAACGGAGGAAAAAAATTGACGAGAAAAACTGAGCAGAAAAACTGAGAAAAAAAATATTTAAAAAAACTGAAGAAAAACGGAGGAAAAATCTAAGAAAAACTGTGAAAAAAAGACTGAAAAAATTGAAGAAAAACTTAGAAAAAAACTGTGAAAAAAAAGAACTGAGAAAAAAAACTGAAGAAAAATTTAGAAAAAAACTGAAAAAAACTGAAAAAAAGGAACTGAGAAAAAAACTGAGAAAAAACTGACTAGAAAAACTGAGCAGAAAAACTGAGAAAAAAAAATTTAAAAAACGGAGAAAAAAAACGGAGGAAAAAAATTGACGAGAAAAACTGAGCAGAAAAACTGAGAAAAAAAATATTTTAAAAAACTGAAGAAAAACGGAGGGAAAAAACTGAGAAGAAAAACTGTGAAAAAAAGACTGAAAAAATTGAAGAAAAACTTAGAAAAAAACTGTGAAAAAAAAGAACTGAGAAAAAAAACTGAAGAAAAATTTAGAAAAAAACTGAAAAAAACTGAAAAAAAAGAACTGAGAAAAAAAAACTGAGAAAAAACTGACGAGAAAAACTGAGCAGAAAAATGGAGAAAAAAATATTTTAAAAAACTGATTAAAAACGGAGGAAAAAAACTGAGAAGAAAACTGAGAAAAAAAGAACTGAGGAGAAAAACTGAGAAAAAAACTGACTAGAAAAACTGAGCAGAAAAACTGAGAAAAAAAATATTTAAAAAACGGAGAAAAAAAACGGAGGAAAAAAATTGACGAGAAAAACTGAGCAGAAAAACTGAGAAAAAAAATATTTAAAAAAACTGAAGAAAAACGGAGGAAAAATCGAAGAAAAACTGTGAAAAAAAGACAGAAAAAATTGAAGAAAAACTTAGAAAAAAACTGTGAAAAAAAAGAACTGAGAAAAAAAACTGAAGAAAAATTTAGAAAAAAACTGAAAAAAACTGAAAAAAAGGAACTGAGAAAAAAACTGAGAAAAAACTGACTAGAAAAACTGAGCAGAAAAATGGAGAAAAAAATATTTTTAAAAACTGAAGAAAAACGGAGGAAAAAAACTGAGAAGAAAACTGAGAAAAAAAGAACTGAGGAGAAAAACTGAGAAAAAAAATATTTAAAAAACGGAGAAAAAAATCGGAGGAAAAAAATTGACGAGAAAAACTGAGAAAAAAAATATTTAAAAAACGGAGAAAAAAAACGGTGGAAAAAAATTGATGAGAAAAACTGAGCAGAAAAATGGAGAAAAAAAATATTTTAAAAAACTGAAGAAAAACGGAGGAAAAAAATTGAGAAGAAAACTGAGAAAAAAAGAACTGAGGAGAAAAACTGAGAAAAAACTGACTAGAAAAACTGAGCAGAAAAACTGAGAAAAAAAAAATTTAAAAAACGGAGAAAAAAAACGGAGGAAAAAAATTGACGAGAAAAACTGAGCAGAAAAACTGAGAAAAAAAATATTTTAAAAAACTGAAGAAAAACGGAGGGAAAAAACTGAGAAGAAAAACTGTGAAAAAAAGACTGAAAAAATTGAAGAAAAACTTAGAAAAAAACTGTGAAAAAAAAGAACTGAGAAAAAAAACTGAAGAAAAATTTAGAAAAAAACTGAAAAAAACTGAAAAAAAAGAACTGAGAAAAAAAAACTGAGAAAAAACTGACGAGAAAAACTGAGCAGAAAAATGGAGAAAAAAATATTTTAAAAAACTGATTAAAAACGGAGGAAAAAAACTGAGAAGAAAACTGAGAAAAAAAGAACTGAGGAGAAAAACTGAGAAAAAAACTGACTAGAAAAACTGAGCAGAAAAACTGAGAAAAAAAATATTTAAAAAACGGAGAAAAAAAACGGAGGAAAAAAATTGACGAGAAAAACTGAGCAGAAAAACTGAGAAAAAAAATATTTAAAAAAACTGAAGAAAAACGGAGGAAAAATCTAAGAAAAACTGTGAAAAAAAGACTGAAAAAATTGAAGAAAAACTTAGAAAAAAACTGTGAAAAAAAAGAACTGAGAAAAAAAACTGAAGAAAAATTTAGAAAAAAACTGAAAAAAAGGAACTGAGAAAAAAACTGAGAAAAAACTGACTAGAAAAACTGAGCAGAAAAATGGAGAAAAAAATATTTTTAAAAACTGAAGAAAAACGGAGGAAAAAAACTGAGAAGAAAACTGAGAAAAAAAGAACTGAGGAGAAAAACTGAGAAAAAAACTGACTAGAAAAACTGAGCAGAAAAACTGAGCAGAAAAACTGAGAAAAAAAATATTTATTAAACGGAGAAAAAAAACGGAGGAAAAAAATTGACGAGAAAAACTGAGCAGAAAAAGGGAGAAAAAAAATATTTAAAAAAACTGAAGAAAAACTGAGAAAAAAAAACTGAGCAGAAAAACTGAGAAAAAAAATATTTAAAAAAACTGAAGAAAAACGGAGGGAAAAAACTGAGAAGAAAAACTGTGAAAAAAAGACTGAAAAACCTGAAGAAAAAGTTAGAAAAAAACTGTGAAAAGAACTGTGAAAGAAAAGAACTGAGAAAAAAAACTGAAGAAAAATTTAGAAAAAAACTGTGAAAAAAACTGAAAAAAAAGAAGAACTGAGAAAAAAACTTAGAAACAACTGATTAGAAAAACTGAGCAGAAAAACTGAGCAGAAAAACTGAGAAAAAAAACTATAAAAAAAAAACTGAAGAAAAACGGAGGAAAAAAACTAAGAAAAACTGTGAAAAAAAGACTGAAAAAACTGAAGAAAAACTTAGAAAAAAACTGTGAAAAAAAAGAACAGAGAAAAAAAACTGAGAAAAAACTGACTAGAAAAACTGAGCAGAAAAATGGAGAAAAAAAATATTTAAAAAAACTGAAGAAAAACGGAGGAAAAAAACTGAGAAGAAAACAGAAAAAAAGAACTGAGGAGAAAAACTGAAAAAAAAACTGACTAGAAAAACTGAGCAGAAAAACTGAGAAAAAAAAATTTAAAAAACGGAGAAAAAAAACGGAGGAAAAAAGTTGACGAGAAAAACTGAGCAGAAAAACTGAGAAAAAAAATATTTAAAAAACGGAGAAACAAAACGGTGGAAAAAAATTGATGAGAAAAACTGAGCAGAAAAATGGAGAAAAAAAATATTTTAAAAAACTGAAGAAAAACGGAGGAAAAAAACTGAGAAGAAAACTGAGAAAAAAAGAACTGAGGAGAAAAACTGAGAAAAAACTGACTAGAAAAACTGAGCAGAAAAACTGAGAAAAAAAAATTTAAAAAACGGAGAAAAAAAACTGAGGAAAAAAATTGACGAGAAAAACTGAGCAGAAAAACTGAGAAAAAAAATATTTTAAAAAACTGAAGAAAAACGGAGGGAAAAAACTGAGAAGAAAAACTGTGAAAAAAAGACTGAAAAACCTGAAGAAAAAGTTAGAAAAAAACTGTGAAAAAAACTGTGAAAGAAAAGAACTGAGAAAAAAAACTGAAGAAAAATTTAGAAAAAAACTGTGAAAAAAACTGAAAAAAAAGAAGAACTGAGAAAAAAACTTAGAAACAACTGATTAGAAAAACTGAGCAGAAAAACTGAGCAGAAAAACTGAGAAAAAAAACTATAAAAAAAAAACTGAAGAAAAACGGAGGAAAAAAACTAAGAAAAACTGTGAAAAAAAGACTGAAAAAACTGAAGAAAAACTTAGAAAAAAACTGTGAAAAAAAAGAACAGAGAAAAAAAACTGAGAAAAAACTGACTAGAAAAACTGAGCAGAAAAATGGAGAAAAAAAATATTTTAAAAAACTGAAGAAAATCGGAGGAAAAAAACTGAGAAGAAAACAGAAAAAAAGAACTGAGGAGAAAAACTGAAAAAAAAACTGACTAGAAAAACTGAGCAGAAAAACTGAGAAAAAAAATTTAAAAAACGGAGAAAAAAAACGGAGGAAAAAAGTTGACGAGAAAAACTGAGCAGAAAAACTGAGAAAAAAAATATTTAAAAAACGGAGAAACAAAACGGTGGAAAAAAATTGATGAGAAAAACTGAGCAGAAAAATGGAGAAAAAAAATATTTTAAAAAACTGAAGAAAAACGGAGGAAAAAAACTGAGAAGAAAACTGAGAAAAAAAGAACTGAGGAGAAAAACTGAGAAAAAACTGACTAGAAAAACTGAGCAGAAAAACTGAGAAAAAAAATTTTAAAAAACGGAGAAAAAAAACGGAGGAAAAAAATTGACGAGAAAAACTGAGCAGAAAAACTGAGAAAAAAAATATTTTAAAAAACTGAAGAAAAACGGAGGGAAAAAACTGAGAAGAAAAACTGTGAAAAAAAGACTGAAAAAATTGAAGAAAAACTTAGAAAAAAACTGTGAAAAAAAAGAACTGAGAAAAAAAACTGAAGAAAAATTTAGAAAAAAACTGAAAAAAACTGAAAAAAAAGAACTGAGAAAAAAAAACTGAGAAAAAACTGACGAGAAAAACTGAGCAGAAAAATGGAGAAAAAAATATTTTAAAAAACTGATTAAAAACGGAGGAAAAAAACTGAGAAGAAAACTGAGAAAAAAAACAATTTAAAAAAAACTGAAGAAAAACGGAGGAAAAAAACTAAGAAAAACTGTGAAAAAAAGACTGAAAAAACTGAAGAAAAACTGACTAGAAAAACTGAGCAGAAAAACTGAGAAACAAAATATTTAAAAAACGGAGAAAAAAAACGGATGAAAAAAATTGACGAGTAAAACTGAGCAGAAAAACTGAGAAAAAAAATATTTTAAAAAACTGAAGAAAAACGGAGGAAAAAAACTGAGAAGAAAACTGAGAAAAAAAGAACTGAGGAGAAAAACTGAGAAAAAAACTGACTAGAAAAACTGAGCAGAAAAACTGAGAAACAAAATATTTAAAAAACGGAGAAAAAAAACGGAGGAAAAAAATTGACGAGAAAAACTGAGCAGAAAAACTGAGAAAAAAAATATTTAAAAAACTGAAGAAAAACGGAGGAAAAAAACTGAGAAGAAAACTGAGAAAAAAAGAACTGAGGAGAAAAACTGAGAAAAAAACTGACTAGAAAAACTGAGCAGAAAAACTGAGAAAAAAAATATTTAAAAAACGGAGAAAAAATACGGAGGAAAAAAATTGACGAGAAAAACTGAGAATAAAACTGAGAAAAAAAGAACTGAGGAGAAAAACTGAGAAAAAAATTGACGAGAAAAACTGAGCAGAAAAACTGAGAAAAAAAATATTTCAAAAACGGAGAAAAAAAACGGAGGAAAAAAATTGACGAGAAAAACTGAGGAGAAAAACTGAGCAGAAAGATGGAGAAAAAAAATATTTTAAAAAACTGAAGAAAAACGGAGGAAAAAAACTGAGAAGAAAACTGAGAAAATCAGAACTGAGGAGAAAAACTGAGAAAAAAAACTGACTAGAAAAACTGAGCAGAAAAACTGAGAAAAAAATATTTAAAAAACGGAGAAAAAAAACGTAGGAAAAAAATTGACGAGAAAAACTGAGCAGAAAAACTGAGAAAAAAAATATTTAAAAAACGGAGAAACAAAACGGTGGAAAAAAATTGATGAGAAAAACTGAGCAGAAAAATGGAGAAAAAAAATATTTTAAAAAACTGAAGAAAAACGGAGGAAAAAAATTGAGAAGAAAACTGAGAAAAAAAGAACTGAGGAGAAAAACTGAGAAAAAACTGACTAGAAAAACTGAGCAGAAAAACTGAGAAAAAAAAAATTTAAAAAACGGAGGAAAAAAATTGACGAGAAAAACTGAGCAGAAAAACTGAGAAAAAAAATATTTTAAAAAACTGAAGAAAAACGGAGGGAAAAAACTGAGAAGAAAAACTGTGAAAAAAAGACTGAAAAAATTGAAGAAAAACTTAGAAAAAAACTGTGAAAAAAAAGAACTGAGAAAAAAAACTGAAGAAAAATTTAGAAAAAAACTGAAAAAAACTGAAAAAAAAGAACTGAGAAAAAAAAACTGAGAAAAAACTGACGAGAAAAACTGAGCAGAAAAATGGAGAAAAAAATATTTTAAAAAACTGATTAAAAACGGAGGAAAAAAACTGAGAAGAAAACTGAGAAAAAAAGAACTGAGGAGAAAAACTGAGAAAAAAACTGACTAGAAAAACTGAGCAGAAAAACTGAGAAAAAAAATATTTAAAAAACGGAGAAAAAAAACGGAGGAAAAAAATTGACGAGAAAAACTGAGCAGAAAAACTGAGAAAAAAAATATTTAAAAAAACTGAAGAAAAACGGAGGAAAAAAACTGAGAAGAAAACTGAGCAAAAAAGAACTGAGGAGAAAAACTGAGAAAAAAACTGATTGGAAAAACTGAGCAGAAAAACTGAGAAAAAAAGTATTTAAAAAACGGAGAAAAAAAACGGAGGAAAAAAATTGACGAGAAAAACTGAGCAGAAAAATGGAGAAAAAAAATATTTTAAAAAACTGAAGAAAAGCGGAGGAAAAAAACTGAGAAGTAAACTGAGAAAAAAAGAACTGAGGAGAAAAACTGAGAATAAAACTGACTAGAAAAACTGAGCAGAAAAACTGAGAAAAAAAATATTTAAAAAACGGAGAAAAAAAACGGAGGAAAAAAATTGACGAGAAAAACTGAGAAGAAAAACTGAGAAAAAAAATATTTAAAAAACGGAGAAAAAAAACAGAGGACAAAAATTGACGAGAAAAACTGAGCAGAAAAACTGAGAAAAAAAATCTTTTAAAAAACTGAAGAAAAACGGAGGGAAAAAACTGAGAAGAAAAACTGTGAAAAAAGACTGAAAAACCTGAAGAAAAAGTTAGAAAAAAACTGTGAAAAAAACTGAAAAAAAAGAAGAACTGAGAAAAAAAACTTAGAAAAAACTGATTAGAAAAACTGAGCAGAAAAACTGAGCAGAAAAACTGAGAAAAAAATCTATTAAAAAAAAACTGAAGAAAAACGGAGGAAAAATCTAAGAAAAACTGTGAAAAAAAGACTGAAAAAATTGAAGAAAAACTTAGAAAAAAACTGTGAAAAAAAAGAACTGAGAAAAAAAACTGAAGAAAAATTTAGAAAAAAACTGAAAAAAACTGAAAAAAAGGAACTGAGAAAAAAAACTGACAAAAAACTGTCTCGAAAAACTGAGCAGAAAAATGGAGAAAAAAATATTTTAAAAAACTGAAGAAAAACGGAGGAAAAAAACTGAGAAGAAAACTGAGAAAAAAAGAACTGAGGAGAAAAACTGAGAAAAAAACTGACTAGAAAAACTGAGCAGAAAAACTGAGCAGAAAAACTGAGAAAAAAAATATTTATTAAACGGAGAAAAAAAACGGAGGAAAAAAATTGACGAGAAAAACTGAGCAGAAAAAGGGAGAAAAAAAATATTTTAAAAAAGTGAAGAAAAACTGAGAAAAAAAAACTGAGCAGAAAAACTGAGAAAAAAAATATTTAAAAAAACTGAAGAAAAACGGAGGGAAAAAACTGAGAAGAAAAACTGTGAAAAAAAGACTGAAAAACCTGAAGAAAAAGTTAGAAAAAAACTGTGAAAAAAACTGTGAAAGAAAAGAACTGAGAAAAAAAACTGAAGAAAAATTTAGAAAAAAACTGTGAAAAAAACTGAAAAAAAAGAAGAACTGAGAAAAAAACTTAGAAACAACTGATTAGAAAAACTGAGCAGAAAAACTGAGCAGAAAAACTGAGAAAAAAAACTATTAAAAAAAACTGAAGAAAAACGGAGGAAAAAAACTAAGAAAAACTGTGAAAAAAAGACTGAAAAAACTGAAGAAAAACTTAGAAAAAAACTGTGAAAAAAAAGAACAGAGAAAAAAAACTGAGAAAAAACTGACTAGAAAAACTGAGCAGAAAAATGGAGAAAAAAAATATTTAAATAAACTGAAGAAAAACGGAGGGAAAAAACTGAGAAGAAAACAGAAAAAAAGAACTAAGGAGAAAAACTGAAAAAAAAACTGACTAGAAAAACTGAGCAGAAAAACTGAGAAAAAAAAATTTAAAAAACGGAGAAAAAAAACTGAGGAAAAAAGTTGACGAGAAAAACTGAGCAGAAAAACTGAGAAAAAAAAAATTTAAAAAACGGAGAAAAAAAACAGAGGAAAAAAGTTGACGAGAAAAACTGAGCAGAAAAACTGAGAAAAAAAATATTTAAAAAACGGAGAAAAAATACGGAGGAAAAAAATTGACGAGAAAAACTGAGCAGAAAAATGGAGAAAAAAAATATTTTAAAAAACTGAAGAAAAACGGAGGAAAAAAATTGACGAGAAAAACTGAGCAGAAAAACTGAGAAAAAAAATATTTAAAAAACGGAGAAAAAAAACGGAGGAAAAAAATTGACGAGAAAAACTGAGAAGAAAACTGAGAAAAAAAGAACTGAGGAGAAAAACTGAGAAAAAAACTGACTAGAAAAACTGAGCAGAAAAACTGAGAAAAAAAATATTTAAAAAACGGAGAAAAAAAACGGAGGAAAAAAATTGACGAGAAAAACGGAGCAGAAAAACTGAGAAAAAAAATATTTAAAAAACGGAGAAAAAAAACGGAGGGAAAAAATTGACGAGAAAAACTGAGCAGAAAAACTGAGAAAAAAAATATTTAAAAAAACTGAAGAAAAACGGAGGGAAAAAACTGAGAAGAAAAACTGTGAAAAAAAGAACTGAGGAGAAAAACTGAGAAAAAAACTGTGAAAAAAAAGAACTGAGAAAAAAAACTGAAGAAAAATTTAGAAAAAAACTGAAAAAAACTGAAAAAAAGAACTGAGAAAAAAAACTGAGAAAAAACTGACTAGAAAAACTGAGCAGAAAAATGGAGAAAAAAAATATTTTAAAAACGGAGAAAAAAAACGGAGGAAAAAAATTGACGAGAAAAACTGAGCAGAAAAACTGAGAAAAAAAATATTAAAAAAAACTGAAGAAAAACTGAGGGAAAAAACTGAGAAGAAAAACTCTGAAAAAAAGACTGAAAAAATTGAAGAAAACTTAGAAAAAAACTGTGAAAAAAAAGAACTGAGAAAAAAAACTGAAGAAAAACTGAGGAAAAAACTGAGAAGAAAACTGAGAAAAAAAGAACTGAGGAGAAAAACTGAGAAAAAAACTGACTAGAAAAACTGAGCAAAAAAACTGAGAAAAAAAATATTTAAAAAACGGAGAAAAAAAACGGAGGAAAAAAATTGACGTGAAAAACTGAGCAGAAAAATGGAGAAAAAAAATATTTAAAAAAACTGAAGAAAAACGGAGGAAAAAAACTGAGAAGAAAACTGAGATAAAAGAACTGAGGAGAAAAACTGAGAAAAAAACTGACTAGAAAAACTGAGCTGAAAAACTGAGAAAAAAATTTTTAAAAAACGGAGAAAAAAAACGGAGGAAAAAAATTGACGAGAAAAACTGAGCAGAAAAACTGAGAAAAAAAATATTTAAAAAAACTGAAGAAAAACGGAGGGAAAAAACTGAGAAGAAAAACTGTGAAAAAAAGACTGAAAAAATTGAAGAAAAACTTCGAAAAAAACTGTGAAAAAAAAGAACTGAGAAAAAAAACTGAAGAAAAATTTAGAAAAAAACTGAAAAAAACTGAAAAAAAGAACTGAGAAAAAAAACTGAGAAAAAACTGACTAGAAAAACTGAGCAGAAAAATGGAGAAAAAAAATATTTTAAAAAACTGAAGAAAAACGGAGGAAAAAAACTGAGAAGAAAACTGAGAAAAAAAGAACTGAGGAGAAAAACTGAGAAAAAAACTGACTAGAAAAACTGAGCAGAAAAACTGAGAAAAAAAATATTTAAAAAACGGAGAAAAAAAACGGAGGAAAAAAATTGACGAGAAAAACTGAGCAGAAAAACTGAGAAAAAAAATATTAAAAAAAACTGAAGAAAAACTGAGAAGAAAAACTGTGAAAAAAAGACTGAAAAAATTGAAGAAAACTTAGAAAAAAACTGTGAAAAAAAAGAACTGAGAAAAAAAACTGAAGAAAAACGGAGGAAAAAACTGAGAAGAAAACTGAGAAAAAAAGAACTGAGGAGAAAAACTGAGAAAAAAACTGACTAGAAAAACTGAGCAAAAAAACTGAGAAAAAAAATATTTAAAAAACGGAGAAAAAAAACGGAGGAAAAAAATTGACGTGAAAAACTGAGCAGAAAAATGGAGAAAAAAAATATTTAAAAAAACTGAAGAAAAACGGAGGAAAAAAACTGAGAAGAAAACTGAGATAAAAGAACTGAGGAGAAAAACTGAGAAAAAAACTGACTAGAAAAACTGAGCAGAAAAACTGAGAAAAAAAATATTTAAAAAACGGAGAAAAAAAACGGAGGAAAAAAATTGACGAGAAAAACTGAGCAGAAAAACTGAGAAAAAAAATATTTAAAAAAACTGAAGAAAAACGGAGGGAAAAAACTGAGAAGTAAAACTGTGAAAAAAAGACTGAAAAAATTGAAGAAAAACTTAGAAAAAAACTGTGAAAAAAAAGAACTGAGAAAAAAAACTGAAGAAAAATTTTACTAAAAAACTGAAAAAAACTGAAAAAAAAGAACTGAGAAAAAAAACTGAGAAAAAACTGACTAGAAAAACTGAGCAGAAAAATGGAGAAAAAAATATTTTAAAAAACTGAAGAAAAACGGAGGAAAAAAACTGAGAAGAAAACTGAGAAAAAAAGAACTGAGGAGAAAAACTGAGCAAAAAACTGACTAGAAAAACTGAGCAGAAAAACTGAGAAAAAAAATATTTAAAAAACGGAGAAAAAAAACGGAGGAAAAAAATTGCCGAGAAAAACTGAGCAGAAAAACTGAGAAAAAAAATATTTAAAAAACGGAGAAAAAAAACGGAGGAAAAAAATTGACGAGAAAAACTGAGCAGAAAAATGGAGAAAAAAAATATTTCAAAAAACTGAAGAAAAACGGAGGAATAAAATTGACGAGAAAAACTGAGCAGAAAAACTGAGAAAAAAAATATTTAAAAAACGGAGAAAAAAAACGGAGGAAAAAAATTGATGAGAAAAACTGAGCAGAAAAACTGAGAAAAAAAATATTGAAAAAACGGAGAAAAAAAACGGAGGAAAAAAATTGACGAGAAAAACTGAGCAGAAAAACTGAGAAAAAAAATATTTTAAAAAACTGAAGAAAAACGGAGGGAAAAAACTGAGAAGAAAAACTGTGAAAAAAAGACTGAAAAAATAAAAGAAAAACTTAGAAAAAAACTGTGAAAAAAAAGAACTGAGAAAAAAAACTGAAGAAAAACGGAGGAAAAAAACTGAGAAGAAAACTGAGAAAAAAAGAACTGAGGAGAAAAACTGAGCAAAAAACTGACTAGAAAAACTGAGCAGAAAAACTGAGAAAAAAAATATTTTAAAAACGGAGAAAAAAAACGGAGGAAAAAAATTGACGAGAAAAACTGAGCAGAAAAACTGAGAAAAAAAATATTTAAAAAAACTGAAGAAAAACGGAGGGAAAAAACTGAGAAGAAAACTGAGAAAAAAAGAACTGAGGAGAAAAACTGAGCAAAAAACTGACTAGAAAAACTGAGCAGAAAAACTGAGAAAAAAAATATTTAAAAAACGGAGAAAAAATACGGAGGAAAAAAATTGACGAGAAAAACTGAGCAGAAAAATGGAGAAAAAAAATATTTTAAAAAACTGAAGAAAAACGGAGGAAAAAAATTGACGAGAAAAACTGAGCAGAAAAACTGAGAAAAAAAATATTTAAAAAACGGAGAAAAAAAACGGAGGAAAAAAATTGACGAGAAAAACTGAGAAGAAAACTGAGAAAAAAAGAACTGAGGAGAAAAACTGAGAAAAAAACTGACTAGAAAAACTGAGCAGAAAAACTGAGAAAAAAAATATTTAAAAAACGGAGAAAAAAAACGGAGGAAAAAAATTGACGAGAAAAACGGAGCAGAAAAACTGAGAAAAAAAATATTTAAAAAACGGAGAAAAAAAACGGAGGGAAAAAATTGACGAGAAAAACTGAGCAGAAAAACTGAGAAAAAAAATATTTAAAAAAACTGAAGAAAAACGGAGGGAAAAAACTGAGAAGAAAAACTCTGAAAAAAAGACTGAAAAAATTGAAGAAAACTTAGAAAAAAACTGTGAAAAAAAAGAACTGAGAAAAAAAACTGAAGAAAAATGGAGGAAAAAACTGAGAAGAAAACTGAGAAAAAAAGAACTGAGGAGAAAAACTGAGAAAAAAACTGACTAGAAAAACTGAGCAAAAAAACTGAGAAAAAAAATATTTAAAAAACGGAGAAAAAAAACGGAGGAAAAAAATTGACGTGAAAAACTGAGCAGAAAAATGGAGAAAAAAAATATTTAAAAAAACTGAAGAAAAACGGAGGAAAAAAACTGAGAAGAAAACTGAGATAAAAGAACTGAGGAGAAAAACTGAGAAAAAAACTGACTAGAAAAACTGAGCAGAAAAACTGAGAAAAAAAATATTTTAAAAACGGAGAAAAAAAACGGAGGAAAAAAATTGACGAGAAAAACTGAGCAGAAAAACTGAGAAAAAAAATATTTAAAAAAACTGAAGAAAAACGGAGGGAAAAAACTGAGAAGTAAAACTGTGAAAAAAAGACTGAAAAAATTGAAGAAAAACTTAGAAAAAAACTGTGAAAAAAAAGAACTGAGAAAAAAAACTGAAGAAAAATTTAGAAAAAAACTGAAAAAAACTGAAAAAAAAGAACTGAGAAAAAAAACTGAGAAAAAACTGACTAGAAAAACTGAGCAGAAAAATGGAGAAAAAAATATTTTAAAAAACTGAAGAAAAACGGAGGAAAAAAACTGAGAAGAAAACTGAGAAAAAAAGAACTGAGGAGAAAAACTGAGAAAAAAACTGAGTAGAAAAACTGAGCAGAAAAACTGAGAAAAAAAATATTTAAAAAACGGAGAAAAAAAACGGAGGAAAAAAATTGACGAGAAAAACTGAGCAGAAAAACTGAGAAAAAAAATATTTAAAAAAACTGAAGAAAAACGGAGGGAAAAAACTGAGAAGCAAAACTGTGAAAAAAAGACTGAAAAAATTAAAGAAAAACTTAGAAAAAAACTGAAAAAAAAGAACTGAGAAAAAAAACTGAAGAAAAATTTAGAAAAAAACTGAAAAAAACTGAAGAAAAACGGAGGAAGAAAACTGAGAAGAAAACTGAGAAAAAAAGAACTGAGGAGAAAAACTGAGAAAAAAACTGACTAGAAAAACTGAGCAAATAAACTGAGAAAAAAAATATTTAAAAAACGGAGAAAAAAAAGGACGAAAAAAATTGACGAGAAAAACTGAGCAGAAAAATGGAGAAAAAAAATATTTTAAAAAACTGAAGAAAAACAGAGGAAAAAAATTGACGAGAAAAACTGAGCAGAAAAACTGAGAAAAAAAATATTTAAAAAACGGAGAAAAAAAACGGAGGAAAAAAATTGACGAGAAAAACTGAGCAGAAAAATGGAGAAAAAAAATATTTAAAAAAACTGAAGAAAAACGGAGGAAAAAAACTGAGAAGAAAACTGAGAAAAAAAGAACTGAGGAGACAAACTGAGAAAAAAACTGACTAGAAAAACTGAGCAGAAAAACTGAGAAAAAAAATATTTAAAAAACGGAGAAAAAAAACGGAGGAAAAAAATTGACGAGAAAAACTGAGCAGAAAAACTGAGAAAAAAAATATTTAAAAAACGGAGAAAAAAAACGGAGGAAAAAAATTGACGAGAAAAACTGAGCAGAAAAACTGAGAAAAAAAATATTTTAAAAAACTGAAGAAAAACGGAGGTAAAAAACTGAGAAGAAAAACTGAAAAAAAGACTGAAAAAATTGAAGAAAAACTTCGAAAAAAACTGTGAAAAAAAAGAACTGAGAAAAAAAACTGAAGAAAAATTTAGAAAAAAACTGAAAAAAACTGAAAAAAAAGAACTGAGAAAAAAAACTGAGAAAAAACTGACTAGAAAAACTGAGCAGAAAAATGGAGAAAAAAAATATTTAAAAAAACTGAAGAAAAACGGAGGAAAAAAACTGAGAAGAAAACTGAGAAAAAAAGAACTGAGGAGAAAACCTGAGAAAAAAACTGACTAGAAAAACTGAGCAGAAAAACTGAGAAAAAAAATATTTAAAAAACGGAGAAAAAAAATGGAGGAAAAAAATTGCCGCGAAAAACTGAGCAGAAAAACTGAGAAAAAAAATATTAAAAAAAACTGAAGAAAAACGGAGGAAAAAAATTGAGAAGAAAACTGAGAAAAAAAGAACTGAGGAGAAAAACTGAGAAAAAAACTGACTAGAAAAACTGAGCAAAAAAACTGAGAAAAAAAATATTTAAAAAACGGAGAAAAAAAACGGAGGGAAAAAACTGAGAAGAAAAACTGTGAAAAAAAGACTGAAAAAATTGAAGGAAAACTTAGAAAAAAACTGTGAAAAAAAAGAACTGAGAAAAAAAACTGAAGAAAAATTTAGAAAAAAACTGAAAAAAACTGAAAAAAAAGAACTGAGAAAAAAAACTGAGAAAAAACTGACTAGAAAAACTGAGCAGAAAAATGGAGAAAAAAAATATTTAAAAAAACTGAAGAAAAACGGAGGAAAAAAACTGAGAAGAAAACTGAGAAAAAAAGAACTGAGGAGAAAAACTGAGAAAAAAACTGACTAGAAAAACTGAGCAGAAAAACTGAGAAAAAAAATATTTAAAAAACGGAGGAAAAAAATTGACGAGAAAAACTGAGCAGAAAAACTGAGAAAAAAAATATTTAAAAAAACTGAAGAAAAACGGAGGAAAAAAACTGAAAAGAAAACTGAGAAAAAAAGAACTGAGGAGAAAAACTGAGAAAAAAACTGACTAGAAAAACTGAGCAGAAAAACTGAGAAAAAAAATATTTAAAAAACGGAGAAAAAAAACGGAGGAAAAAAATTGACGAGAAAAACTGAGCAGAAAAATGGAGAAAAAAAATATTTTAAAAAACTGAAGAAAAACGGAGGAAAAAAATTGACGAGAAAAACTGAGCAGAAAAACTGAGAAAAAAAATATTTAAAAAAGGGAGAAAAAAAACGGAGGAAAAAAATTGACGAGAAAAACTGAGAAAAAAACTGACTAGAAAAACTGAGCAGAAAAACTGAGAAAAAAAATATTTAAAAAACGGAGGAAAAAAATTGACGAGAAAAACTGAGCAGAAAAACTGAGAAAAAAAATATTTAAAAAAACTGAAGAAAAACGGAGGAAAAAAACTGAAAAGAAAACTGAGAAAAAAAGAACTGAGGAGAAAAACTGAGAAAAAAACTGACTAGAAAAACTGAGCAGAAAAACTGAGAAAAAAAATATTTAAAAAACGGAGAAAAAAAACGGAGGAAAAAAATTGACGAGAAAAACTGAGCAGAAAAACTGAGAAAAAAAATATTTAAAAAACGGAGAAAAAAAACGGAGGAAAAAAATTGACGAGAAAAACTGAGCAGAAAAACTGAGAAAAAAAATATTTAAAAAAACTGAAGAAAAACGGAGGGAAAAAACTGAGAAGAAAAACTGTGAAAAAAAGACTGAAAAAATTGAAGAAAAACTTCGAAAAAAACTGTGAAAAAAAAGAACTGAGAAAAAAAACTGAAGAAAAATTTTGAAAAAAACTGAAAAAAACTGAAAAAAAGAACTGAGAAAAAAAACTGAGAAAAAACTGACTAGAAAAACTGAGCAGAAAAATGGAGAAAAAAAATATTTAAAAAAACTGAAGAAAAACGGAGGAAAAAAACTGAGAAGAAAACTGAGAAAAAAAGAACTGAGGAGAAAAACTGAGAAAAAAACTGACTAGAAAAACTGAGCAGAAAAACTGAGAAAAAAAATATTTAAAAACAGAGAAAAAAAACGGAGGAAAAAAATTGACGAGAAAAACTGAGCAGAAAAACTGAGAAAAAAAATATTAAAAAAAACTGAAGAAAAACTGAGGGAAAAAACTGAGAAGAAAAACTGTGAAAAAAAGACTGAAAAAATTGAAGAAAACTTAGAAAAAAACTGTGAAAAAAAAGAACTGAGAAAAAAAACTGAAGAAAAACGGAGGAGAAAACTGAGAAGAAAACTGAGAAAAAAAGAACTGAGGAGAAAAACTGAGAAAAAAACTGACTAGAAAAACTGAGCAAAAAAACTGAGAACAAAAATATTTAAAAAACGGAGAAAAAAAACGGAGGAAAAAAATTGACGAGAAAAGCTGAGCAGAAAAATGGAGAAAAAAAATATTTTAAAAAACTGAAGAAAAACGGAGGAAAAAAACTGAGAAGAAAACTGAGAAAAAAAGAACTGAAGAGAAAAACTGAGAAAAAAAACTGACTAGAAAAACTGAGCAGAAAAACTGAGAAAAAAAATATTTAAAAAACGGAGGAAAAAAATTGACGAGAAAAACTGAGCAGAAAAACTGAGAAAAAAAATATTTAAAAAAACTGAAGAAAAACGGAGGAAAAAAACTGAGAAGAAAACTGAGAAAAAAAGAACTGAGGAGAAAAACTGAGAAAAAAACTGACTAGAAAAACTGAGCAGAAAAACTGAGAAAAAAAATATTTAAAAAACGGAGAAAAAAAACGGAGGAAAAAAATTGACGAGAAAAACTGAGCAGAAAAATGGAGAAAAAAAATATTTTAAAAAACTGAAGAAAAACGGAGGAAAAAAATTGACGAGAAAAACTGAGCAGAAAAACTGAGAAAAAAAATATTTAAAAAAGGGAGAAAAAAAACGGAGGAAAAAAATTGACGAGAAAAACTGAGAAGAAAACTGAGAAAAAAAGAACTGAGGAGAAAAACTGAGAAAAAAACTGACTAGAAAAACTGAGCAGAAAAACTGAGAAAAAAAATATTTAAAAAACGGAGAAAAAAAACGGAGGAAAAAAATTGACGAGAAAAACTGAGCAGAAAAACTGAGAAAAAAAATATTTAAAAAACGGAGAAAAAAAACGGAGGAAAAAAATTGACGAGAAAAACTGAACAGAAAAACTGAGAAAAAAAATGTTTAAAAAAACTGAAGAAAAACGGAGGGAAAAAACTGAGAAGTAAAACTGTGAAAAAAAGACTGAAAAAATTGAAGAAAAACTTAGAAAAAAACTGTGAAAAAAAAGAACTGAGAAAAAAAACTGAAGAAAAATTTAGAAAAAAACTGAAAAAAACTGAAAAAAAAGAACTGAGAAAAAAAACTGAGAAAAAACTGACTAGAAAAACTGAGCAGAAAAATGGAGAAAAAAATATTTTAAAAAACTGAAGAAAAACGGAGGAAAAAAACTGAGAAGAAAACTGAGAAAAAAAGAACTGAGGAGAAAAACTGAGAAAAAAACTGACTAGAATAACTGAGCAGAAAAACTGAGAAAAAAAATATTTAAAAACAGAGAAAAAAAACGGAGGAAAAAAATTGACGAGAAAAACTGAGCAGAAAAACTGAGAAAAAAAATATTTAAAAAACGGAGAAAAAAAACGGAGGAAAAAAATTGACGAGAAAAACTGAGCAGAAAAACTGAGAAAAAAAATGTTTAAAAAAACTGAAGAAAAACGGAGGGAAAAAACTGAGAAGTAAAACTGTGAAAAAAAGACTGAAAAAATTGAAGAAAAACTTAGAAAAAAACTGTGAAAAAAAAGAACTGAGAAAAAAAACTGAAGAAAAATTTAGAAAAAAACTGAAAAAAACTGAAAAAAAAGAACTGAGAAAAAAAACTGAGAAAAAACTGACTAGAAAAACTGAGCAGAAAAATGGAGAAAAAAATATTTTAAAAAACTGAAGAAAAACGGAGGAAAAAAACTGAGAAGAAAACTGAGAAAAAAAGAACTGAGGAGAAAAACTGAGAAAAAAACTGACTAGAATAACTGAGCAGAAAAACTGAGAAAAAAAATATTTAAAAACAGAGAAAAAAAACGGAGGAAAAAAATTGACGAGAAAAACTGAGCAGAAAAACTGAGAAAAAAAATATTTAAAAAAACTGAAGAAAAACTGAGGGAAAAAACTGAGAAGAAAAACTGTGAAAAAAAGACTGAAAAAATTGAAGAAAACTTAGAAAAAAACTGTGAAAAAAAAGAACTGAGAAAAAAAACTGAAGAAAAACGGAGGAAAAAACTGAGAAGAAAACTGAGAAAAAAAGAACTGAGGAGAAAAACTGAGAAAAAAACTGACTAGAAAAACTGAGCAAAAAAACTGAGAAAAAAAATATTTAAAAAAACGGAGAAAAAAAACGGAGGAAAAAAATTGACGAGAAAAACTGAGCAGAAAAATGGAGAAAAAAAATATTTTAAAAAACTGAAGAAAAACGGAGGAAAAAAACTGAGAAGAAAACTGAGAAAAAAAGAACTGAAGAGAAAAACTGAGAAAAAAAACTGACTAGAAAAACTGAGCAGAAAAACTGAGAAAAAAAATATTTAAAAAACGGAGAAAAAAAACGGAGGAAAAAAATTGACGAGAAAAACTGAGCAGAAAAACTGAGAAAAAAAATATTTAAAAAAACTGAAGAAAAACGGAGGGAAAAAACTGAGAAGAAAAACTGAAAAAAAGACTGAAAAAATTGAAGAAAAACTTAGAAAAAATCTGTGAAAAAAAAGAACTGAGAAAAAAAACTGAAGAAAAACGGAGGAAAAAAACTGAGAAGAAAACTGAGAAAAAAAGAACTGAGGAGAAAAGCTGAGAAAAAAACTGACTAGAAAAACTGAGCAAAAAAACTGAGAAAAAAAATATTTAAAAAACGGAGAAAAAAAACGGAGGAAAAAAATTGACGAGAAAAACTGAGCAGAAAAATGGAGAAAAAAAATATTTCAAAAAGCTGAAGAAAAACGGAGGAATAAAATTGACGAGAAAAACTGAGCAGAAAAACTGAGAAAAAAAATATTTAAAAAACGGAGAAAAAAAACGGAGGAAAAAAATTGATGAGAAAAACTGAGCAGAAAAACTGAGAAAAAAAATATTGAAAAAACGGAGAAAAAAAACGGAGGAAAAAAATTGACGAGAAAAACTGAGCAGAAAAACTGAGAAAAAAAATATTTAAAAAAACTAAAGAAAAACGGAGGGAAAAAACTGAGAAGAAAAACTGTGAAAAAAAGACTGAAAAAATTAAAGAAAAACTTAGAAAAAAACTGAAAAAAAAGAACTGTGAAAAAAAACTGAAGAAAAATTTAGAAAAAAACTGAAAAAAACTGAAAAAAAAGAACTGAGAAAAAAAACTGAGAAAAAACTGACTAAAAAAACTGAGCAGAAAAATGGAGAAAAAAATATTTTAAAAAACTGAAGAAAAACGGAGGAAAAAAACTGAGAAGAAAACTGAGAAAAAAAGAACTGAGGAGAAAAACTGAGCAAAAAACTGACTAGAAAAACTGAGCAGAAAAACTGAGAAAAAAAATATTTAAAAAACGGAGAAAAAAAACGGAGGAAAAAAATTGACGAGAAAAACTGAGCAGAAAAATGGAGAAAAAAAATATTTTAAAAAACTGAAGAAAAACGGAGGAAAAAAATTGACGAGAAAAACTGAGCAGAAAAACTGAGACAAAAAATATTTAAAAAACGGAGAAAAAAAAGGAGGAAAAAAATTGACGAGAAAAACTGAGAAGAAAACTGAGAAAAAAAGAACTGAGGAGAAAAACTGAGAAAAAAACTGACTAGAAAAACTGAGCATAAAAACTGAGAAAAAAAATATTTAAAAAACGGAGAAAAAAAACGGAGGAAAAAAATTGACGAGAAAAACTGAGCAGAAAAACTGAGAAAAAAAATATTTAAAAAACGGAGAAAAAAAACGGAGGAAAAAAATTGACGAGAAAAACTGAGCAGAAAAACTGAGAAAAAAAATATTTAAAAAAACTGAAGAAAAACGGAGGGAAAAAACTGAGAAGAAAAACTGTGAAAAAAAGACTGAAAAAATTAAAGAAAAACTTAGAAAAAAACTGAAAAAAAAGAACTGAGAAAAAGAACTGAAGAAAAATTTAGAAAAAAACTGAAAAAAACTGAAAAAAAAGAACTGAGAAAAAAAACTGAGAAAAAACTGACTAAAAAACTGAGCAGAAAAATGGAGAAAAAAATATTTTAAAAAACTGAAGAAAAACGGAGGAAAAAAACTGAGAAGAAAACTGAGAAAAAAAGAACTGAGGAGAAAAACTGAGCAAAAAACTGACTAGAAAAACTGAGCAGAAAAACTGAGAAAAAAAATATTTAAAAAACGGAGAAAAAAAACGGAGGAAAAAAATTGACGAGAAAAACTGAGCAGAAAAACTGAGAAAAAAAATATTTTAAAAAACTGAAGAAAAACGGAGGAAAAAAACTGAGAAGAAAACTGAGAAAAAAAGAACTGAGGAGAAAAACTGAGCAAAAAACTGACTAGAAAAACTGAGCAGAAAAACTGAGAAAAAAAATATTTAAAAAACGGAGAAAAAAAACGGAGGAAAAAAATTGACGAGAAAAACTGAGCAGAAAAATGGAGAAAAAAAATATTTTAAAAAACTGAAGAAAAACGGAGGAAAAAAATTGACGAGAAAAACTGAGCAGAAAAACTGAGAAAAAAAATATTTAAAAAACGGAGAAAAAAAACGGAGGAAAAAAATTGACGAGAAAAACTGAGAAGAAAACTGAGAAAAAAAGAACTGAGGAGAAAAACTGAGAAAAAAACTGACTAGAAAAACTGAGCAGAAAAACTGAGAAAAAAAATATTTAAAAAACGGAGAAAAAAAACGGAGGAAAAAAATTGACGAGAAAAACTGAGCAGAAAAACTGAGAAAAAAAATATTTAAAAAACGGAGAAAAAAAACGGAGGAAAAAAATTGACGAGAAAAACTGAGCAGAAAAACTGAGAAAAAAAATATTTAAAAAAACTGAAGAAAAACGGAGGGAAAAAACTGAGAAGAAAAACTGTGAAAAAAAGACTGAAAAAATTGAAGAAAAACTTCGAAAAAAACTGTGAAAAAAAAGAACTGAGAAAAAAAACTGAAGAAAAATTTAGAAAAAAACTGAAAAAAACTGAAAAAAAGAACTGAGAAAAAAAACTGAGAAAAAACTGACTAGAAAAACTGAGCAGAAAAATGGAGAAAAAAAATATTTAAAAAAACTGAAGAAAAACGGAGGAAAAAAACTGAGAAGAAAACTGAGAAAAAAAGAACTGAGGAGAAAAACTGAGAAAAAAACTGACTAGAAAAACTGAGCAGAAAAACTGAGAAAAAAAATATTTAAAAAACGGAGGAAAAAAATTGACGAGAAAAACTGAGCAGAAAAACTGAGAAAAAAAATATTTAAAAAAACTGAAGAAAAACGGAGGTAAAAAACTGAGAAGAAAAACTGAAAAAAAGACTGAAAAAATTGAAGAAAAACTTCGAAAAAAACTGTGAAAAAAAAGAACTGAGAAAAAAAACTGAAGAAAAATTTAGAAAAAAACTGAAAAAAACTGAAAAAAAAGAACTGAGAAAAAAAACTGAGAAAAAACTGACTAGAAAAACTGAGCAGAAAAATGGAGAAAAAAAATATTTAAAAAAACTGAAGAAAAACGGAGGAAAAAAACTGAGAAGAAAACTGAGAAAAAAAGAACTGAGGAGAAAACCTGAGAAAAAAACTGACTAGAAAAACTGAGCAGAAAAACTGAGAAAAAAAATATTTAAAAAACGGAGAAAAAAAATGGAGGAAAAAAATTGCCGCGAAAAACTGAGCAGAAAAACTGAGAAAAAAAATATTAAAAAAAACTGAAGAAAAACGGAGGAAAAAAATTGAGAAGAAAACTGAGAAAAAAAGAACTGAGGAGAAAAACTGAGAAAAAAACTGACTAGAAAAACTGAGCAAAAAAACTGAGAAAAAAAATATTTAAAAAACGGAGAAAAAAAACGGAGGGAAAAAACTGAGAAGAAAAACTGTGAAAAAAAGACTGAAAAAATTGAAGGAAAACTTAGAAAAAAACTGTGAAAAAAAAGAACTGAGAAAAAAAACTGAAGAAAAATTTAGAAAAAAACTGAAAAAAACTGAAAAAAAAGAACTGAGAAAAAAAACTGAGAAAAAACTGACTAGAAAAACTGAGCAGAAAAATGGAGAAAAAAAATATTTAAAAAAACTGAAGAAAAACGGAGGAAAAAAACTGAGAAGAAAACTGAGAAAAAAAGAACTGAGGAGAAAAACTGAGAAAAAAACTGACTAGAAAAACTGAGCAGAAAAACTGAGAAAAAAAATATTTAAAAAACGGAGGAAAAAAATTGACGAGAAAAACTGAGCAGAAAAACTGAGAAAAAAAATATTTAAAAAAACTGAAGAAAAACGGAGGAAAAAAACTGAAAAGAAAACTGAGAAAAAAAGAACTGAGGAGAAAAACTGAGAAAAAAACTGACTAGAAAAACTGAGCAGAAAAACTGAGAAAAAAAATATTTAAAAAACGGAGAAAAAAAACGGAGGAAAAAAATTGACGAGAAAAACTGAGCAGAAAAATGGAGAAAAAAAATATTTTAAAAAACTGAAGAAAAACGGAGGAAAAAAATTGACGAGAAAAACTGAGCAGAAAAACTGAGAAAAAAAATATTTAAAAAAGGGAGAAAAAAAACGGAGGAAAAAAATTGACGAGAAAAACTGAGAAAAAAACTGACTAGAAAAACTGAGCAGAAAAACTGAGAAAAAAAATATTTAAAAAACGGAGGAAAAAAATTGACGAGAAAAACTGAGCAGAAAAACTGAGAAAAAAAATATTTAAAAAAACTGAAGAAAAACGGAGGAAAAAAACTGAAAAGAAAACTGAGAAAAAAAGAACTGAGGAGAAAAACTGAGAAAAAAACTGACTAGAAAAACTGAGCAGAAAAACTGAGAAAAAAAATATTTAAAAAACGGAGAAAAAAAACGGAGGAAAAAAATTGACGAGAAAAACTGAGCAGAAAAACTGAGAAAAAAAATATTTAAAAAACGGAGAAAAAAAACGGAGGAAAAAAATTGACGAGAAAAACTGAGCAGAAAAACTGAGAAAAAAAATATTTAAAAAAACTGAAGAAAAACGGAGGGAAAAAACTGAGAAGAAAAACTGTGAAAAAAAGACTGAAAAAATTGAAGAAAAACTTCGAAAAAAACTGTGAAAAAAAAGAACTGAGAAAAAAAACTGAAGAAAAATTTAGAAAAAAACTGAAAAAAACTGAAAAAAAGAACTGAGAAAAAAAACTGAGAAAAAACTGACTAGAAAAACTGAGCAGAAAAATGGAGAAAAAAAATATTTAAAAAAACTGAAGAAAAACGGAGGAAAAAAACTGAGAAGAAAACTGAGAAAAAAAATATTTAAAAACAGAGAAAAAAAACGGAGGAAAAAAATTGACGAGAAAAACTGAGCAGAAAAACTGAGAAAAAAAATATTAAAAAAAACTGAAGAAAAACTGAGGGAAAAAACTGAGAAGAAAAACTGTGAAAAAAAGACTGAAAAAATTGAAGAAAACTTAGAAAAAAACTGTGAAAAAAAAGAACTGAGAAAAAAAACTGAAGAAAAACGGAGGAGAAAACTGAGAAGAAAACTGAGAAAAAAAGAACTGAGGAGAAAAACTGAGAAAAAAACTGACTAGAAAAACTGAGCAAAAAAACTGAGAACAAAAATATTTAAAAAACGGAGAAAAAAAACGGAGGAAAAAAATTGACGAGAAAAACTGAGCAGAAAAATGGAGAAAAAAAATATTTTAAAAAACTGAAGAAAAACGGAGGAAAAAAACTGAGAAGAAAACTGAGAAAAAAAGAACTGAAGAGAAAAACTGAGAAAAAAAACTGACTAGAAAAACTGAGCAGAAAAACTGAGAAAAAAAATATTTAAAAAACGGAGGAAAAAAATTGACGAGAAAAACTGAGCAGAAAAACTGAGAAAAAAAATATTTAAAAAAACTGAAGAAAAACGGAGGAAAAAAACTGAGAAGAAAACTGAGAAAAAAAGAACTGAGGAGAAAAACTGAGAAAAAAACTGACTAGAAAAACTGAGCAGAAAAACTGAGAAAAAAAATATTTAAAAAACGGAGAAAAAAAACGGAGGAAAAAAATTGACGAGAAAAACTGAGCAGAAAAATGGAGAAAAAAAATATTTTAAAAAACTGAAGAAAAACGGAGGAAAAAAATTGACGAGAAAAACTGAGCAGAAAAACTGAGAAAAAAAATATTTAAAAAAGGGAGAAAAAAAACGGAGGAAAAAAATTGACGAGAAAAACTGAGAAGAAAACTGAGAAAAAAAGAACTGAGGAGAAAAACTGAGAAAAAAACTGACTAGAAAAACTGAGCAGAAAAACTGAGAAAAAAAATATTTAAAAAACGGAGAAAAAAAACGGAGGAAAAAAATTGACGAGAAAAACTGAGCAGAAAAACTGAGAAAAAAAATATTTAAAAAACGGAGAAAAAAAACGGAGGAAAAAAATTGACGAGAAAAACTGAGCAGAAAAATGGAGAAAAAAAATATTTTAAAAAACTGAAGAAAAACGGAGGAAAAAAATTGACGAGAAAAACTGAGCAGAAAAACTGAGAAAAAAAATATTTAAAAAAGGGAGAAAAAAAACGGAGGAAAAAAATTGACGAGAAAAACTGAGAAGAAAACTGAGAAAAAAAGAACTGAGGAGAAAAACTGAGAAAAAAACTGACTAGAAAAACTGAGCAGAAAAACTGAGAAAAAAAATATTTAAAAAACGGAGAAAAAAAACGGAGGAAAAAAATTGACGAGAAAAACTGAGCAGAAAAACTGAGAAAAAAAATATTTAAAAAACGGAGAAAAAAAACGGAGGAAAAAAATTGACGAGAAAAACTGAGCAGAAAAACTGAGAAAAAAAATATTTAAAAAAACTGAAGAAAAACGGAGGGAAAAAACTGAGAAGAAAAACTGTGAAAAAAAGACTGAAAAAATTGAAGAAAAACTTCGAAAAAAACTGTGAAAAAAAAGAACTGAGAAAAAAAAGAACTGAGAAAAAAAACTGAAGAAAAATTTTGAAAAAAACTGAAAAAAACTGAAAAAAAGAACTGAGAAAAAAAACTGAGAAAAAACTGACTAGAAAAACTGAGCAGAAAAATGGAGAAAAAAAATATTTAAAAAAACTGAAGAAAAACGGAGGAAAAAAACTGAGAAGAAAACTGAGAAAAAAAGAACTGAGGAGAAAAACTGAGAAAAAAACTGACTAGAAAAACTGAGCAGAAAAACTGAGAAAAAAAATATTTAAAAACAGAGAAAAAAAACGGAGGAAAAAAATTGACGAGAAAAACTGAGCAGAAAAACTGAGAAAAAAAATATTAAAAAAAACTGAAGAAAAACTGAGGGAAAAAACTGAGAAGAAAAACTGTGAAAAAAAGACTGAAAAAATTGAAGAAAACTTAGAAAAAAACTGAAAAAAAAGAACTGTGAAAAAAAACTGAAGAAAAACGGAGGAGAAAACTGAGAAGAAAACTGAGAAAAAAAGAACTGAGGAGAAAAACTGAGAAAAAAACTGACTAGAAAAACTGAGCAAAAAAACTGAGAAAAAAAATATTTAAAAAACGGAGAAAAAAAACGGAGGAAAAAAATTGACGAGAAAAACTGAGCAGAAAAATGGAGAAAAAAAATATTTTAAAAAACTGAAGAAAAACGGAGGAAAAAAACTGAGAAGAAAACTGAGAAAAAAAGAACTGAAGAGAAAAACTGAGAAAAAAAACTGACTAGAAAAACTGAGCAGAAAAACTGAGAAAAAAAATATTTAAAAAACGGAGGAAAAAAATTGACGAGAAAAACTGAGCAGAAAAACTGAGAAAAAAAATATTTAAAAAAACTGAAGAAAAACGGAGGAAAAAAACTGAGAAGAAAACTGAGAAAAAAAGAACTGAGGAGAAAAACTGAGAAAAAAACTGACTAGAAAAACTGAGCAGAAAAACTGAGAAAAAAAATATTTAAAAAACGGAGAAAAAAAACGGAGGAAAAAAATTGACGAGAAAAACTGAGCAGAAAAATGGAGAAAAAAAATATTTTAAAAAACTGAAGAAAAACGGAGGAAAAAAATTGACGAGAAAAACTGAGCAGAAAAACTGAGAAAAAAAATATTTAAAAAAGGGAGAAAAAAAACGGAGGAAAAAAATTGACGAGAAAAACTGAGAAGAAAACTGAGAAAAAAAGAACTGAGGAGAAAAACTGAGAAAAAAACTGACTAGAAAAACTGAGCAGAAAAACTGAGAAAAAAAATATTTAAAAAACGGAGAAAAAAAACGGAGGAAAAAAATTGACGAGAAAAACTGAGCAGAAAAACTGAGAAAAAAAATATTTAAAAAACGGAGAAAAAAAACGGAGGAAAAAAATTGACGAGAAAAACTGAGCAGAAAAACTGAGAAAAAAAATGTTTAAAAAAACTGAAGAAAAACGGAGGGAAAAATCTGAGAAGTAAAACTGTGAAAAAAAGACTGAAAAAATTGAAGAAAAACTTAGAAAAAAACTGTGAAAAAAAAGAACTGAGAAAAAAAACTGAAGAAAAATTTAGAAAAAAACTGAAAAAAACTGAAAAAAAAGAACTTAGAAAAAAACTGAGAAAAAACTGACTAGAAAAACTGAGCAGAAAAATGGAGAAAAAAATATTTTAAAAAACTGAAGAAAAACGGAGGAAAAAAACTGAGAAGAAAACTGAGAAAAAAAGAACTGAGGAGAAAAACTGAGAAAAAAACTGACTAGAAAAACTGAGCAGAAAAACTGAGAAAAAAAATATTTAAAAACAGAGAAAAAAAACGGAGGAAAAAAATTGACGAGAAAAACTGAGCAGAAAAACTGAGAAAAAAAATATTTAAAAAAACTGAAGAAAAACTGAGGGAAAAAACTGAGAAGAAAAACTGTGAAAAAAAGACTGAAAAAATTGAAGAAAACTTAGAAAAAAACTGTGAAAAAAAAGAACTGAGAAAAAAAACTGAAGAAAAACGGAGGAAAAAACTGAGAAGAAAACTGAGAAAAAAAGAACTGAGGAGAAAAACTGAGAAAAAAACTGACTAGAAAAACTGAGCAAAAAAACTGAGAAAAAAAATATTTAAAAAACGGAGAAAAAAAACGGAGGAAAAAAATTGACGAGAAAAACTGAGCAGAAAAATGGAGAAAAAAAATATTTTAAAAAACTGAAGAAAAACGGAGGAAAAAAACTGAGAAGAAAACTGAGAAAAAAAGAACTGAAGAGAAAAACTGAGAAAAAAAACTGACTAGAAAAACTGAGCAGAAAAACTGAGAAAAAAAATATTGAAAAAACGGAGAAAAAAAACGGAGGAAAACAATTGACGAGAAAAACTGAGCAGAAAAACTGAGAAAAAAAATATTTAAAAAAACTGAAGAAAAACGGAGGGAAAAAACTGAGAAGAAAAACTGAAAAAAAGACTGAAAAAATTGAAGAAAAACTTAGAAAAAATCTGTGAAAAAAAAGAACTGAGAAAAAAAACTGAAGAAAAACGGAGGAAAAAAACTGAGAAGAAAACTGAGAAAAAAAGAACTGAGGAGAAAAACTGAGAAAAAAACTGACTAGAAAAACTGAGCAAAAAAACTGAGAAAAAAAATATTTAAAAAACGGAGAAAAAAAACGGAGGAAAAAAATTGACGAGAAAAACTGAGCAGAAAAATGGAGAAAAAAAATATTTCAAAAAGCTGAAGAAAAACGGAGGAATAAAATTGACGAGAAAAACTGAGCAGAAAAACTGAGAAAAAAAATATTTAAAAAACGGAGAAAAAAAACGGAGGAAAAAAATTGATGAGAAAAACTGAGCAGAAAAACAGAGAAAAAAAATATTTAAAAAACGGAGAAAAAAACGGAGGAAAAAAATTGACGAGAAAAACTGAGCAGAAAAACTGAGAAAAAAAATATTTAAAAAAACTGAAGAAAAACGGAGGGAAAAAACTGAGAAGAAAAACTGTGAAAAAAAGACTGAAAAAATTGAAGAAAAACTTAGAAAAAAACTGTGAAAAAAAACAACTGAGAAAAAAACTGAAGAAAAACGGAGGAAAAAAACTGAGAAGAAATCTGAGAAAAAAAGAACTGAGGAGAGAAACTGAGAAAAAAACTGACTGGAAAAACTGAGCAAAAAAACTGAGAAAAAAAATATTTTAAAAACGGAGAAAAAAAGCGGAGGAAAAAAATTGACGAGAAAAACTGAGCAGAAAAATGGAGAAAAAAAATATTTCAAAAAACTGAAGAAAAACGGAGGAAAAAATTGACGAGAAAAACTGAGCAGAAAAACTGAGAAAAAAAATATTTAAAAAACGGAGAAAAAAAACGGAGGAAAAAAATTGACGACAAAAACTGAGCAGAAAAATGGAGAAAAAAAATATTTAACAAAACTGAAGAAAAACGGAGGAAAAAAACTGAGAAGAAAACTGAGAAAAAAAGAACTGAGGAGAAAAACTGAGAAAAAAACTGACTAGAAAATCTGAGCAGAAAAACTGAGAAAAAAAATATTTAAAAAACGGAGAAAATAAACGGAGGAAAAAAATTGACGAGAAAAACTGAGCAGAAAAACTGAGAAAAAAAATATTTAAAAAAACTGAAGAAAAACGGAGGGAAAAAACTGAGAAGAAAAACTGTGAAAAAAAGACTGAAAAAATTGAAGAAAAACGTAGAAAAAAACTGTGAAAAAGAACTGAGAAAAAAAACTGAAGAAAAATTTAGAAAAAAACTGAAAAAAACTGAAAAAAAAGAACTGAGAAAAAAAACTGAGAAAAAACTGACTAGAAAAACTGAGCAGAAAAATGGAGAAAAAAATATTTAAAAAACTGAAGAAAAACGGAGGAAAAAAACTGAGAAGAAAACTGAGAAAAAAAGAACTGAGGAGAAAAACTGAGAAAAAAACTGACTAGAAAAACTGAGCAGAAAAACTGAGAAAAAAAATATTTAAAAAACGGAGAAAAAAAACGGAGGAAAAAAATTGACGAGAACAACTGAGCAGAAAAATGGAGAAAAAAAATATTTTAAAAAACTGAAGAAAAACGGAGGAAAAAAATTGACGAGAAAAACTGAGCAGAAAAGCTGAGAAAAAAATATTTAAAAAACGGAGAAAAAAAACGGAGGAAAAAAATTGACGAGAAAAACTGAGAATAAAACTGAGAAAAAAAGAACTGAGGAGAAAAACTGAGAAAAAAACTGACTAGAAAAACTGAGCAAAAAAACTGAGAAAAAAAATATTTAAAAAACGGAGAAAAAAAACGGAGGAAAAAAATTGACGAGAAAAACTGAGCAGAAAAATGGAGAAAAAAATATTTTAAAAAACTGAAGAAAAACGGAGGAAAAAAACTGAGAAGAAAACTGAGAAAAAAAGAACTGAGGAGAAAAACTGAGAAAAAAACTGACTAGAAAAACTGAGCAGAAAAACTGAGAAAAAAAATATTTAAAAAACGGAGAAAAAAAACGGAGGAAAAAAATTGACGAGAAAAACTGAGAATAAAACTGAGAAAAAAAGAACTGAGGAGAAAAACTGAGAAAAAAACTGACTAGAAAAACTGAGCAGAAAAACTGAGAAAAAAAATATTTAAAAAACGGAGAAAAAAAACGGAGGAAAAAAATTGACGAGAAAAACTGAGCAGAAAAACTGAGAAAAAAAATATTTAAAAAACGGAGAAAAAAAACGGAGGAAAAAAATTGACGAGAAAAACTGAGCAGAAAAACTGAGAAAAAAAATATTTAAAAAAACTGAAGAAAAACGGAGGGAAAAAACTGAGAAGAAAAACTGTGAAAAAAGACTGAAAAAATTGAAGAAAAACTTAGAAAAAAACTGTGAAAAAAAAGAACTGAGAAAAAAAACTGAAGAAAAATTTAGAAAAAAACTGAAAAAAACTGAAAAAAAAGAACTGAGAAAAAAAACTGAGAAAAAACTGACTAGAAAAACTGAGCAGAAAAATGGAGAAAAAAATATTTTAAAAAACTGAAGAAAAACGGAGGAAAAAAACTGAGAAGAAAACTGAGAAAAAAAGAACTGAGGAGAAAAACTGAGAAAAAAACTGACTAGAAAAACTGAGCAGAAAAACTGAGAAAAAAAATATTTAAAAACAGAGAAAAAAAACGGAGGAAAAAAATTGACGAGAAAAACTGAGCAGAAAAACTGAGAAAAAAAATATTTAAAAAAACTGAAGAAAAACTGAGGGAAAAAACTGAGAAGAAAAACTGTGAAAAAAAGACTGAAAAAATTGAAGAAAACTTAGAAAAAAACTGTGAAAAAAAAGAACTGAGAAAAAAAACTGAAGAAAAACGGAGGAAAAAAACTAAGAAAACTGAGAAAAAAAGAACTGAGGAGAAAAACTGAGAAAAAAACTGACGAGAAAAACTGAGCAAAAAAACTGAGAAAAAAAATATTTAAAAAACGGAGAAAAAAAACGGAGGAAAAAAATTGACGAGAAAAACTGAGCAGAAAAACTGAGAGAAAAAATATTTAAAAAAACTGAAGAAAAACTGAGGGAAAAAACTGAGAAGAAAAACTGTGAAAAAAAGACTGAAAAAATTGAAGAAAACTTAGAAAAAAACTGAAAAAAACTGGAAAAAAAGAACTGAGAAAAAAAACTGAGAAAAAACTGACTAGAAAAACTGAGCAGAAAAATGGAGAAAAAAAATATTTAAAAAAACTGAAGAAAAACGGAGGAAAAAAACTGAGAAGAAAACTGAGAAAAAAAGAACTGAGGAGAAAAACTGAGAAAAAAACTGACTAGAAAAACTGAGCAGAAAAACTGAGAAAAAAAATATTTAAAAAACGGAGGAAAAAAATTGACGAGAAAAACTGAGCAGAAAAACTGAGAAAAAAAATATTTAAAAAAACTGAAGAAAAACGGAGGAAAAAAACTGAAAAGAAAACTGAGAAAAAAAGAACTGAGGAGAAAAACTGAGAAAAAAACTGACTAGAAAAACTGAGCAGAAAAACTGAGAAAAAAAATATTTAAAAAACGGAGAAAAAAAACGGAGGAAAAAAATTGACGAGAAAAACTGAGCAGAAAAATGGAGAAAAAAAATATTTTAAAAAACTGAAGAAAAACGGAGGAAAAAAATTGACGAGAAAAACTGAGCAGAAAAACTGAGAAAAAAAATATTTAAAAAAGGGAGAAAAAAAACGGAGGAAAAAAATTGACGAGAAAAACTGAGAAGAAAACTGAGAAAAAAAGAACTGAGGAGAAAAACTGAGAAAAAAACTGACTAGAAAAACTGAGCAGAAAAACTGAGAAAAAAAATATTTAAAAAACGGAGAAAAAAAACGGAGGAAAAAAATTGACGAGAAAAACTGAGCAGAAAAACTGAGAAAAAAAATATTTAAAAAACGGAGAAAAAAAACGGAGGAAAAAAATTGACGAGAAAAACTGAGCAGAAAAACTGAGAAAAAAAATATTTAAAAAAACTGAAGAAAAACGGAGGGAAAAAACTGAGAAGAAAAACTGTGAAAAAAAGACTGAAAAAATTGAAGAAAAACTTCGAAAAAAACTGTGAAAAAAAAGAACTGAGAAAAAAAACTGAAGAAAAATTTAGAAAAAAACTGAAAAAAACTGAAAAAAAGAACTGAGAAAAAAAACTGAGAAAAAACTGACTAGAAAAACTGAGCAGAAAAATGGAGAAAAAAAATATTTTAAAAAACTGAAGAAAAACGGAGGAAAAAAACTGAGAAGAAAACTGAGAAAAAAAGAACTGAGGAGAAAAACTGAGAAAAAAACTGACTAGAAAAACTGAGCAGAAAAACTGAGAAAAAAAATATTTAAAAAACGGAGAAAAAAAACGGAGGAAAAAAATTGACGAGAAAAACTGAGCAGAAAAACTGAGAGAAAAAATATTAAAAAAAACTGAAGAAAAACTGAGGGAAAAAACTGAGAAGAAAAACTGTGAAAAAAAGACTGAAAAAATTGAAGAAAACTTAGAAAAAAACTGAAAAAAACTGAAAAAAAAGAACTGAGAAAAAAAACTGAGAAAAAACTGACTAGAAAAACTGAGCAGAAAAATGGAGAAAAAAAATATTTTAAAAAACTGAAGAAAAACGGAGGAAAAAAACTGAGAAGAAAACTGAGAAAAAAAGAACTGAGGAGAAAAACTGAGAAAAAAACTGACTAGAAAAACTGAGCAGAAAAACTGAGAAAAAAAATATTTAAAAAACGGAGGAAAAAAATTGACGAGAAAAACTGAGCAGAAAAACTGAGAAAAAAAATATTTAAAAAAACTGAAGAAAAACGGAGGAAAAAAACTGAAAAGAAAACTGAGAAAAAAAGAACTGAGGAGAAAAACTGAGAAAAAAACTGACTAGAAAAACTGAGCAGAAAAACTGAGAAAAAAAATATTTAAAAAACGGAGAAAAAAAACGGAGGAAAAAAATTGACGAGAAAAACTGAGCAGAAAAATGGAGAAAAAAAATATTTTAAAAAACTGAAGAAAAACGGAGGAAAAAAATTGACGAGAAAAACTGAGCAGAAAAACTGAGAAAAAAAATATTTAAAAAAGGGAGAAAAAAAACGGAGGAAAAAAATTGACGAGAAAAACTGAGAAGAAAACTGAGAAAAAAAGAACTGAGGAGAAAAACTGAGAAAAAAACTGACTAGAAAAACTGAGCAGAAAAACTGAGAAAAAAAATATTTAAAAAACGGAGAAAAAAAACGGAGGAAAAAAATTGACGAGAAAAACTGAGCAGAAAAACTGAGAAAAAAAATATTTAAAAAACGGAGAAAAAAAACGGAGGAAAAAAATTGACGAGAAAAACTGAGCAGAAAAACTGAGAAAAAAAATATTTAAAAAAACTGAAGAAAAACGGAGGGAAAAAACTGAGAAGAAAAACTGTGAAAAAAAGACTGAAAAAATTGAAGAAAAACTTCGAAAAAAACTGTGAAAAAAAAGAACTGAGAAAAAAAAGAACTGAGAAAAAAAACTGAAGAAAAATTTTGAAAAAAACTGAAAAAAACTGAAAAAAAGAACTGAGAAAAAAAACTGAGAAAAAACTGACTAGAAAAACTGAGCAGAAAAATGGAGAAAAAAAATATTTAAAAAAACTGAAGAAAAACGGAGGAAAAAAACTGAGAAGAAAACTGAGAAAAAAAGAACTGAGGAGAAAAACTGAGAAAAAAACTGACTAGAAAAACTGAGCAGAAAAACTGAGAAAAAAAATATTTAAAAACAGAGAAAAAAAACGGAGGAAAAAAATTGACGAGAAAAACTGAGCAGAAAAACTGAGAAAAAAAATATTAAAAAAAACTGAAGAAAAACTGAGGGAAAAAACTGAGAAGAAAAACTGTGAAAAAAAGACTGAAAAAATTGAAGAAAACTTAGAAAAAGACTGTGAAAAAAAAGAACTGAGAAAAAAAACTGAAGAAAAACGGAGGAGAAAACTGAGAAGAAAACTGAGAAAAAAAGAACTGAGGAGAAAAACTGAGAAAAAAACTGACTAGAAAAACTGAGCAAAAAAACTGAGAAAAAAAATATTTAAAAAACGGAGAAAAAAAACGGAGGAAAAAAATTGACGAGAAAAACTGAGCAGAAAAATGGAGAAAAAAAATATTTTAAAAAACTGAAGAAAAACGGAGGAAAAAAACTGAGAAGAAAACTGAGAAAAAAAGAACTGAAGAGAAAAACTGAGAAAAAAAACTGACTAGAAAAACTGAGCAGAAAAACTGAGAAAAAAAATATTTAAAAAACGGAGGAAAAAAATTGACGAGAAAAACTGAGCAGAAAAACTGAGAAAAAAAATATTTAAAAAAACTGAAGAAAAACGGAGGAAAAAAACTGAGAAGAAAACTGAGAAAAAAAGAACTGAGGAGAAAAACTGAGAAAAAAACTGACGAGAAAAACTGAGCAGAAAAACTGAGAAAAAAAATATTTAAAAAACGGAGAAAAAAAACGGAGGAAAAAAATTGACGAGAAAAACTGAGCAGAAAAACTGAGAAAAAAAATATTTAAAAAAACTGAAGAAAAACGGAGGGAAAAAACTGAGAAGAAAAACTGTGAAAAAAAGACTGAAAAAATTGAAGAAAAACTTCGAAAAAAACTGTGAAAAAAAAGAACTGAGAAAAAAAAGAACTGAGAAAAAAAACTGAAGAAAAATTTTGAAAAAAACTGAAAAAAACTGAAAAAAAGAACTGAGAAAAAAAACTGAGAAAAAACTGACTAGAAAAACTGAGCAGAAAAATGGAGAAAAAAAATATTTAAAAAAACTGAAGAAAAACGGAGGAAAAAAACTGAGAAGAAAACTGAGAAAAAAAGAACTGAGGAGAAAAACTGAGAAAAAAACTGACTAGAAAAACTGAGCAGAAAAACTGAGAAAAAAAATATTTAAAAACAGAGAAAAAAAACGGAGGAAAAAAATTGACGAGAAAAACTGAGCAGAAAAACTGAGAAAAAAAATATTAAAAAAAACTGAAGAAAAACTGAGGGAAAAAACTGAGAAGAAAAACTGTGAAAAAAAGACTGAAAAAATTGAAGAAAACTTAGAAAAAGACTGTGAAAAAAAAGAACTGAGAAAAAAAACTGAAGAAAAACGGAGGAGAAAACTGAGAAGAAAACTGAGAAAAAAAGAACTGAGGAGAAAAACTGAGAAAAAAACTGACTAGAAAAACTGAGCAAAAAAACTGAGAAAAAAAATATTTAAAAAACGGAGAAAAAAAACGGAGGAAAAAAACTGAGAAGAAAACTGAGAAAAAAAGAACTGAAGAGAAAAACTGAGAAAAAAAACTGACTAGAAAAACTGAGCAGAAAAACTGAGAAAAAAAATATTTAAAAAACGGAGGAAAAAAATTGACGAGAAAAACTGAGCAGAAAAACTGAGAAAAAAAATATTTAAAAAAACTGAAGAAAAACGGAGGAAAAAAACTGAGAAGAAAACTGAGAAAAAAAGAACTGAGGAGAAAAACTGAGAAAAAAACTGACTAGAAAAACTGAGCAGAAAAACTGAGAAAAAAAATATTTAAAAAACGGAGAAAAAAAACGGAGGAAAAAAATTGACGAGAAAAACTGAGCAGAAAAATGGAGAAAAAAAATATTTTAAAAAACTGAAGAAAAACGGAGGAAAAAAATTGACGAGAAAAACTGAGCAGAAAAACTGAGAAAAAAAATATTTAAAAAAGGGAGAAAAAAAACGGAGGAAAAAAATTGACGAGAAAAACTGAGAAGAAAACTGAGAAAAAAAGAACTGAGGAGAAAAACTGAGAAAAAAACTGACTAGAAAAACTGAGCAGAAAAACTGAGAAAAAAAATATTTAAAAAACGGAGAAAAAAAACGGAGGAAAAAAATTGACGAGAAAAACTGAGCAGAAAAACTGAGAAAAAAAATATTTAAAAAACGGAGAAAAAAAACGGAGGAAAAAAATTGACGAGAAAAACTGAGCAGAAAAACTGAGAAAAAAAATGTTTAAAAAAACTGAAGAAAAACGGAGGGAAAAATCTGAGAAGTAAAACTGTGAAAAAAAGACTGAAAAAATTGAAGAAAAACTTAGAAAAAAACTGTGAAAAAAAAGAACTGAGAAAAAAAACTGAAGAAAAATTTAGAAAAAAACTGAAAAAAACTGAAAAAAAAGAACTGAGAAAAAAACTGAGAAAAAACTGACTAGAAAAACTGAGCAGAAAAATGGAGAAAAAAATATTTTAAAAAACTGAAGAAAAACGGAGGAAAAAAACTGAGAAGAAAACTGAGAAAAAAAGAACTGAGGAGAAAAACTGAGAAAAAAACTGACTAGAAAAACTGAGCAGAAAAACTGAGAAAAAAAATATTTAAAAACAGAGAAAAAAAACGGAGGAAAAAAATTGACGAGAAAAACTGAGCAGAAAAACTGAGAAAAAAAATATTTAAAAAAACTGAAGAAAAACTGAGGGAAAAAACTGAGAAGAAAAACTGTGAAAAAAAGACTGAAAAAATTGAAGAAAACTTAGAAAAAAACTGTGAAAAAAAAGAACTGAGAAAAAAAACTGAAGAAAAACGGAGGAAAAAACTGAGAAGAAAACTGAGAAAAAAAGAACTGAGGAGAAAAACTGAGAAAAAAACTGACTAGAAAAACTGAGCAAAAAAACTGAGAAAAAAAATATTTAAAAAACGGAGAAAAAAAACGGAGGAAAAAAATTGACGAGAAAAACTGAGCAGAAAAATGGAGAAAAAAAATATTTTAAAAAACTGAAGAAAAACGGAGGAAAAAAACTGAGAAGAAAACTGAGAAAAAAAGAACTGAAGAGAAAAACTGAGAAAAAAAACTGACTAGAAAAACTGAGCAGAAAAACTGAGAAAAAAAATATTTAAAAAACGGAGAAAAAAAACGGAGGAAAACAATTGACGAGAAAAACTGAGCAGAAAAACTGAGAAAAAAAATATTTAAAAAAACTGAAGAAAAACGGAGGGAAAAAACTGAGAAGAAAAACTGAAAAAAAGACTGAAAAAATTGAAGAAAAACTTAGAAAAAATCTGTGAAAAAAAAGAACTGAGAAAAAAAACTGAAGAAAAACGGAGGAAAAAAACTGAGAAGAAAACTGAGAAAAAAAGAACTGAGGAGAAAAACTGAGAAAAAAACTGACTAGAAAAACTGAGCAAAAAAACTGAGAAAAAAAATATTTAAAAAACGGAGAAAAAAAACGGAGGAAAAAAATTGACGAGAAAAACTGAGCAGAAAAATGGAGAAAAAAAATATTTCAAAAAGCTGAAGAAAAACGGAGGAATAAAATTGACGAGAAAAACTGAGCAGAAAAACTGAGAAAAAAAATATTTAAAAAACGGAGAAAAAAAACGGAGGAAAAAAATTGATGAGAAAAACTGAGCAGAAAAACAGAGAAAAAAAATATTTAAAAAACGGAGAAAAAAACGGAGGAAAAAAATTGACGAGAAAAACTGAGCAGAAAAACTGAGAAAAAAAATATTTAAAAAAACTGAAGAAAAACGGAGGGAAAAAACTGAGAAGAAAAACTGTGAAAAAAAGACTGAAAAAATTGAAGAAAAACTTAGAAAAAAACTGTGAAAAAAACAACTGAGAAAAAAACTGAAGAAAAACGGAGGAAAAAAACTGAGAAGAAATCTGAGAAAAAAAGAACTGAGGAGAGAAACTGAGAAAAAAACTGACTGGAAAAACTGAGCAAAAAAACTGAGAAAAAAAATATTTTAAAAACGGAGAAAAAAAGCGGAGGAAAAAAATTGACGAGAAAAACTGAGCAGAAAAATGGAGAAAAAAAATATTTCAAAAAACTGAAGAAAAACGGAGGAAAAAATTGACGAGAAAAACTGAGCAGAAAAACTGAGAAAAAAAATATTTAAAAAACGGAGAAAAAAAACGGAGGAAAAAAATTGACGACAAAAACTGAGCAGAAAAATGGAGAAAAAAAATATTTAACAAAACTGAAGAAAAACGGAGGAAAAAAACTGAGAAGAAAACTGAGAAAAAAAGAACTGAGGAGAAAAACTGAGAAAAAAACTGACTAGAAAATCTGAGCAGAAAAACTGAGAAAAAAAATATTTAAAAAACGGAGAAAAAAAACGGAGGAAAAAAATTGACGAGAAAAACTGAGCAGAAAAACTGAGAAAAAAAATATTTAAAAAAACTGAAGAAAAACGGAGGGAAAAAACTGAGAAGAAAAACTGAAAAAAAGACTGAAAAAATTGAAGAAAAACTTAGAAAAAAACTGTGAAAAAGAACTGAGAAAAAAAACTGAAGAAAAATTTAGAAAAAAACTGAAAAAAACTGAAAAAAAAGAACTGAGAAAAAAAACTGAGAAAAAACTGACTAGAAAAACTGAGCAGAAAAATGGAGAAAAAAATATTTAAAAAACTGAAGAAAAACGGAGGAAAAAAACTGAGAAGAAAACTGAGAAAAAAAGAACTGAGGAGAAAAACTGAGAAAAAAACTGACTAGAAAAACTGAGCAGAAAAACTGAGAAAAAAAATATTTAAAAAACGGAGAAAAAAAACGGAGGAAAAAAATTGACGAGAACAACTGAGCAGAAAAATGGAGAAAAAAAATATTTTAAAAAACTGAAGAAAAACGGAGGAAAAAAATTGACGAGAAAAACTGAGCAGAAAAGCTGAGAAAAAAATATTTAAAAAACGGAGAAAAAAAACGGAGGAAAAAAATTGACGAGAAAAACTGAGAATAAAACTGAGAAAAAAAGAACTGAGGAGAAAAACTGAGAAAAAAACTGACTAGAAAAACTGAGCAAAAAAACTGAGAAAAAAAATATTTAAAAAACGGAGAAAAAAAACAGAGGAAAAAAATTGACGAGAAAAACTGAGCAGAAAAATGGAGAAAAAAATATTTTAAAAAACTGAAGAAAAACGGAGGAAAAAAACTGAGAAGAAAACTGAGAAAAAAAGAACTGAGGAGAAAAACTGAGAAAAAAACTGACTAGAAAAACTGAGCAGAAAAACTGAGAAAAAAAATATTTAAAAAACGGAGAAAAAAAACGGAGGAAAAAAATTGACGAGAAAAACTGAGAATAAAACTGAGAAAAAAAGAACTGAGGAGAAAAACTGAGAAAAAAACTGACTAGAAAAACTGAGCAGAAAAACTGAGAAAAAAATATTTAAAAAACGGAGAAAAAAAACGGAGGAAAAAAATTGACGAGAAAAACTGAGCAGAAAAACTGAGAAAAAAAATATTTAAAAAACGGAGAAAAAAAACGGAGGAAAAAAATTGACGAGAAAAACTGAGCAGAAAAACTGAGAAAAAAAATATTTAAAAAAACTGAAGAAAAACGGAGGGAAAAAACTGAGAAGAAAAACTGAAAAAAAGACTGAAAAAATTGAAGAAAAACTTAGAAAAAATCTGTGAAAAAAAAGAACTGAGAAAAAAAACTGAAGAAAAACGGAGGAAAAAAACTGAGAAGAAAACTGAGAAAAAAAGAACTGAGGAGAAAAACTGAGAAAAAAACTGACTAGAAAAACTGAGCAAAAAAACTGAGAAAAAAAATATTTAAAAACGGAGAAAAAAAACGGAGGAAAAAAATTGACGAGAAAAACTGAGCAGAAAAATGGAGAAAAAAAATATTTCAAAAAGCTGAAGAAAAACGGAGGAATAAAATTGACGAGAAAAACTGAGCAGAAAAACTGAGAAAAAAAATATTTAAAAAACGGAGAAAAAAAACGGAGGAAAAAAATTGATGAGAAAAACTGAGCAGAAAAACAGAGAAAAAAAATATTTAAAAAACGGAGAAAAAAACGGAGGAAAAAAATTGACGAGAAAAACTGAGCAGAAAAACTGAGAAAAAAAATATTTAAAAAAACTGAAGAAAAACGGAGGGAAAAAACTGAGAAGAAAAACTGTGAAAAAAAGACTGAAAAAATTGAAGAAAAACTTAGAAAAAAACTGTGAAAAAAAACAACTGAGAAAAAAACTGAAGAAAAACGGAGGAAAAAAACTGAGAAGAAATCTGAGAAAAAAAGAACTGAGGAGAGAAACTGAGAAAAAAACTGACTGGAAAAACTGAGCAAAAAAACTGAGAAAAAAAATATTTTAAAAACGGAGAAAAAAAGCGGAGGAAAAAAATTGACGAGAAAAACTGAGCAGAAAAATGGAGAAAAAAAATATTTCAAAAAACTGAAGAAAAACGGAGGAAAAAATTGACGAGAAAAACTGAGCAGAAAAACTGAGAAAAAAAATATTTAAAAAACGGAGAAAAAAAACGGAGGAAAAAAATTGACGACAAAAACTGAGCAGAAAAATGGAGAAAAAAAATATTTAACAAAACTGAAGAAAAACGGAGGAAAAAAACTGAGAAGAAAACTGAGAAAAAAAGAACTGAGGAGAAAAACTGAGAAAAAAACTGACTAGAAAATCTGAGCAGAAAAACTGAGAAAAAAAATATTTAAAAAACGGAGAAAAAAAACGGAGGAAAAAAATTGACGAGAAAAACTGAGCAGAAAAACTGAGAAAAAAAATATTTAAAAAAACTGAAGAAAAACGGAGGGAAAAAACTGAGAAGAAAAACTGAAAAAAAGACTGAAAAAATTGAAGAAAAACTTAGAAAAAAACTGTGAAAAAGAACTGAGAAAAAAAACTGAAGAAAAATTTAGAAAAAAACTGAAAAAAACTGAAAAAAAAGAACTGAGAAAAAAAACTGAGAAAAAACTGACTAGAAAAACTGAGCAGAAAAATGGAGAAAAAAATATTTAAAAAACTGAAGAAAAACGGAGGAAAAAAACTGAGAAGAAAACTGAGAAAAAAAGAACTGAGGAGAAAAACTGAGAAAAAAACTGACTAGAAAAACTGAGCAGAAAAACTGAGAAAAAAAATATTTAAAAAACGGAGAAAAAAAACGGAGGAAAAAAATTGACGAGAACAACTGAGCAGAAAAATGGAGAAAAAAAATATTTTAAAAAACTGAAGAAAAACGGAGGAAAAAAATTGACGAGAAAAACTGAGCAGAAAAGCTGAGAAAAAAATATTTAAAAAACGGAGAAAAAAAACGGAGGAAAAAAATTGACGAGAAAAACTGAGAATAAAACTGAGAAAAAAAGAACTGAGGAGAAAAACTGAGAAAAAAACTGACTAGAAAAACTGAGCAAAAAAACTGAGAAAAAAAATATTTAAAAAACGGAGAAAAAAAACGGAGGAAAAAAATTGACGAGAAAAACTGAGCAGAAAAATGGAGAAAAAAATATTTTAAAAAACTGAAGAAAAACGGAGGAAAAAAACTGAGAAGAAAACTGAGAAAAAAAGAACTGAGGAGAAAAACTGAGAAAAAAACTGACTAGAAAAACTGAGCAGAAAAACTGAGAAAAAAAATATTTAAAAAACGGAGAAAAAAAACGGAGGAAAAAAATTGACGAGAAAAACTGAGAATAAAACTGAGAAAAAAAGAACTGAGGAGAAAAACTGAGAAAAAAACTGACTAGAAAAACTGAGCAGAAAAACTGAGAAAAAAATATTTAAAAAACGGAGAAAAAAAACGGAGGAAAAAAATTGACGAGAAAAACTGAGCAGAAAAACTGAGAAAAAAAATATTTAAAAAACGGAGAAAAAAAACGGAGGAAAAAAATTGACGAGAAAAACTGAGCAGAAAAACTGAGAAAAAAAATATTTAAAAAAACTGAAGAAAAACGGAGGGAAAAAACTGAGCAGAAAAACTGTGAAAAAAAGACTGAAAAAATTGAAGAAAACTTAGAAAAAAACTGTGAAAAAAAAGAACTGAGAAAAAAAACTGAAGAAAAATTTAGAAAAAAACTGAAAAAAACTGAAAAAAAAGAACTGAGAAAAAAAACTGAGAAAAAACTGACTAGAAAAACTGAGCAGAAAAATGGAGAAAAAAATATTTTAAAAAACTGAAGAAAAACGGAGGAAAAAAACTGAGAAGAAAACTGAGAAAAAAAGAACTGAGGAGAAAAACTGAGAAAAAAACTGACTAGAAAAACTGAGCAGAAAAACTGAGAAAAAAAATATTTAAAAACAGAGAAAAAAAACGGAGGAAAAAAATTGACGAGAAAAACTGAGCAGAAAAACTGAGAAAAAAAATATTTAAAAAAACTGAAGAAAAACTGAGGGAAAAAACTGAGAAGAAAAACTGTGAAAAAAAGACTGAAAAAATTGAAGAAAACTTAGAAAAAAACTGTGAAAAAAAAGAACTGAGAAAAAAAACTGAAGAAAAACGGAGGAAAAAACTGAGAAGAAAACTGAGAAAAAAAGAACTGAGGAGAAAAACTGAGAAAAAAACTGACTAGAAAAACTGAGCAAAAAAACTGAGAAAAAAAATATTTAAAAAACGGAGAAAAAAAACGGAGGAAAAAAATTGACGAGAAAAACTGAGCAGAAAAATGGAGAAAAAAAATATTTTAAAAAACTGAAGAAAAACGGAGGAAAAAAACTGAGAAGAAAACTGAGAAAAAAAGAACTGAAGAGAAAAACTGAGAAAAAAAACTGACTAGAAAAACTGAGCAGAAAAACTGAGAAAAAAAATATTTAAAAAACGGAGAAAAAAAACGGAGGAAAACAATTGACGAGAAAAACTGAGCAGAAAAACTGAGAAAAAAAATATTTAAAAAAACTGAAGAAAAACGGAGGGAAAAAACTGAGAAGAAAAACTGAAAAAAAGACTGAAAAAATTGAAGAAAAACTTAGAAAAAATCTGTGAAAAAAAAGAACTGAGAAAAAAAACTGAAGAAAAACGGAGGAAAAAAACTGAGAAGAAAACTGAGAAAAAAAGAACTGAGGAGAAAAACTGAGAAAAAAACTGACTAGAAAAACTGAGCAAAAAAACTGAGAAAAAAAATATTTAAAAAACGGAGAAAAAAAACGGAGGAAAAAAATTGACGAGAAAAACTGAGCAGAAAAATGGAGAAAAAAAATATTTCAAAAAGCTGAAGAAAAACGGAGGAATAAAATTGACGAGAAAAACTGAGCAGAAAAACTGAGAAAAAAAATATTTAAAAAACGGAGAAAAAAAACGGAGGAAAAAAATTGATGAGAAAAACTGAGCAGAAAAACTGAGAAAAAAAATATTGAAAAAACGGAGAAAAAAAACGGAGGAAAAAAATTGACGACAAAAACTGAGCAGAAAAATGGAGAAAAAAAATATTTAACAAAACTGAAGAAAAACGGAGGAAAAAAACTGAGAAGAAAACTGAGAAAAAAAGAACTGAGGAGAAAAACTGAGAAAAAAACTGACTAGAAAATCTGAGCAGAAAAACTGAGAAAAAAAATATTTAAAAAAACTGAAGAAAAACGGAGGGAAAAAACTGAGAAGAAAAACTGTGAAAAAAAGACTGAAAAAATTGAAGAAAAACTTAGAAAAAAACTGTGAAAAAAAAGAACTGAGAAAAAAAACTGAAGAAAAATTTAGAAAAAAACTGAAAAAAACTGAAAAAAAAGAACTGAGAAAAAAAACTGAGAAAAAACTGACTAGAAAAACTGAGCAGAAAAATGGAGAAAAAAATATTTAAAAAAATGAAGAAAAACGGAGGAAAAAAACTGAGAAGAAAACTGAGAAAAAAAGAACTGAGGAGAAAAACTGAGAAAAAAACTGACTAGAAAAACTGAGCAGAAAAACTGAGAAAAAAAATATTTAAAAAACGGAGAAAAAAAACGGAGGAAAAAAATTGACGAGAACAACTGAGCAGAAAAATGGAGAAAAAAAATATTTTAAAAAACTGAAGAAAAACGGAGGAAAAAAATTGACGAGAAAAACTGAGCAGAAAAGCTGAGAAAAAAATATTTAAAAAACGGAGAAAAAAAACGGAGGAAAAAAATTGACGAGAAAAACTGAGAATAAAACTGAGAAAAAAAGAACTGAGGAGAAAAACTGAGAAAAAAACTGACTAGAAAAACTGAGCAAAAAAACTGAGAAAAAAAATATTTAAAAAACGGAGAAAAAAAACGGAGGAAAAAAATTGACGAGAAAAACTGAGCAGAAAAATGGAGAAAAAAATATTTTAAAAAACTGAAGAAAAACGGAGGAAAAAAACTGAGAAGAAAACTGAGAAAAAAAGAACTGAGGAGAAAAACTGAGAAAAAAACTGACTAGAAAAACTGAGCAGAAAAACTGAGAAAAAAAATATTTAAAAAACGGAGAAAAAAAACGGAGGAAAAAAATTGACGAGAAAAACTGAGAATAAAACTGAGAAAAAAAGAACTGAGGAGAAAAACTGAGAAAAAAACTGACTAGAAAAACTGAGCAGAAAAACTGAGAAAAAAATATTTAAAAAACGGAGAAAAAAAACGGAGGAAAAAAATTGACGAGAAAAACTGAGCAGAAAAACTGAGAAAAAAAATATTTAAAAAACGGAGAAAAAAAACGGAGGAAAAAAATTGACGAGAAAAACTGAGCAGAAAAATGGAGAAAAAAAATATTTAAAAAAACTGAAGAAAAACGGAGGGAAAAAACTGAGAAGAAAAACTGTGAAAAAAGACTGAAAAAATTGAAGAAAAACTTAGAAAAAAACTGTGAAAAAAAAGAACTGAGAAAAAAAACTGAAGAAAAATTTAGAAAAAAACTGAAAAAAACTGAAAAAAAAGAACTGAGAAAAAAAACTGAGAAAAAACTGACTAGAAAAACTGAGCAGAAAAATGGAGAAAAAAATATTTTAAAAAACTGAAGAAAAACGGAGGAAAAAAACTGAGAAGAAAACTGAGAAAAGAAGAACTGAGGAGAAAAACTGAGAAAAAAACTGACTAGAAAAACTGAGCAGAAAAACTGAGAAAAAAAATATTTAAAAACAGAGAAAAAAAACGGAGGAAAAAAATTGACGAGAAAAACTGAGCAGAAAAACTGAGAAAAAAAATATTTAAAAAAACTGAAGAAAAACTGAGGGAAAAAACTGAGAAGAAAAACTGTGAAAAAAAGACTGAAAAAATTGAAGAAAACTTAGAAAAAAACTGTGAAAAAAAAGAACTGAGAAAAAAAACTGAAGAAAAACGGAGGAAAAAACTGAGAAGAAAACTGAGAAAAAAAGAACTGAGGAGAAAAACTGAGAAAAAAACTGACTAGAAAAACTGAGCAAAAAAACTGAGAAAAAAAATATTTAAAAAACGGAGAAAAAAAACGGAGGAAAAAAATTGACGAGAAAAACTGAGCAGAAAAATGGAGAAAAAAAATATTTCAAAAAGCTGAAGAAAAACGGAGGAATAAAATTGACGAGAAAAACTGAGCAGAAAAACTGAGAAAAAAAATATTTAAAAAACGGAGAAAAAAAACGGAGGAAAAAAATTGATGAGAAAAACTGAGCAGAAAAACTGAGAAAAAAAATATTGAAAAAACGGAGAAAAAAAACGGAGGAAAAAAATTGACGAGAAAAACTGAGCAGAAAAACTGAGAAAAAAAATATTTAAAAAACGGAGGAAAAAAATTGACGAGAAAAACTGAGCAGAAAAACTGAGAAAAAAAATATTTTAAAAAACTGAAGAAAAACGGAGGGAAAAAACTGAGAAGAAAAACTGTGAAAAAAAGACTGAAAAAATTAAAGAAAAACTTAGAAAAAAACTGAAAAAAAAGAACTGAGAAAAAGAACTGAAGAAAAATTTAGAAAAAAACTGAAAAAAACTGAAAAAAAAGAACTGAGAAAAAAAACTGAGAAAAAACTGACTAAAAAACTGAGCAGAAAAATGGAGAAAAAAATATTTTAAAAAACTGAAGAAAAACGGAGGAAAAAAACTGAGAAGAAAACTGAGAAAAAAAGAACTGAGGAGAAAAACTGAGCAAAAAACTGACTAGAAAAACTGAGCAGAAAAACTGAGAAAAAAAATATTTAAAAAACGGAGAAAAAAAACGGAGGAAAAAAACTGACTAAAAAACTGAGCAGAAAAATGGAGAAAAAAAATATTTTAAAAAACTGAAGAAAAACGGAGGAAAAAAACTGAGAAGAAAACTGAGAAAAAAAGAACTGAGGAGAAAAACTGAGCAAAAAACTGACTAGAAAAACTGAGCAGAAAAACTGAGAAAAAAAATATTTAAAAAACGGAGAAAAAAAACGGAGGAAAAAAATTGACGAGAAAAACTGAGCAGAAAAATGGAGAAAAAAAATATTTTAAAAAACTGAAGAAAAACGGAGGAAAAAAATTGACGAGAAAAACTGAGCAGAAAAACTGAGAAAAAAAATATTTAAAAAAACTGAAGAAAAACGGAGGGAAAAAACTGAGAAGAAAAACTGTGAAAAAAAGACTGAAAAAATTGAAGAAAAACTTAGAAAAAAACTGTGAAAAAAAAGAACTGAGAAAAAAAACTGAAGAAAAATTTAGAAAAAAACTGAAAAAAACTGAAAAAAAAGAACTGAGAAAAAAAACTGAGAAAAAACTGACTAGAAAAACTGAGCAGAAAAATGGAGAAAAAAATATTTAAAAAAATGAAGAAAAACGGAGGAAAAAAACTGAGAAGAAAACTGAGAAAAAAAGAACTGAGGAGAAAAACTGAGAAAAAAACTGACTAGAAAAACTGAGCAGAAAAACTGAGAAAAAAAATATTTAAAAAACGGAGAAAAAAAACGGAGGAAAAAAATTGACGAGAACAACTGAGCAGAAAAATGGAGAAAAAAAATATTTTAAAAAACTGAAGAAAAACGGAGGAAAAAAATTGACGAGAAAAACTGAGCAGAAAAGCTGAGAAAAAAAATATTTAAAAAACGGAGAAAAAAAACGGAGGAAAAAAATTGACGAGAAAAACTGAGAATAAAACTGAGAAAAAAAGAACTGAGGAGAAAAACTGAGAAAAAAACTGACTAGAAAAACTGAGCAAAAAAACTGAGAAAAAAAATATTTAAAAAACGGAGAAAAAAAACGGAGGAAAAAAATTGACGAGAAAAACTGAGCAGAAAAATGGAGAAAAAAATATTTTAAAAAACTGAAGAAAAACGGAGGAAAAAAACTGAGAAGAAAACTGAGAAAAAAAGAACTGAGGGGAAAAACTGAGAAAAAAACTGACTAGAAAAACTGAGCAGAAAAACTGAGAAAAAAAATATTTAAAAAACGGAGAAAAAAAACGGAGGAAAAAAATTGACGAGAAAAACTGAGAATAAAACTGAGAAAAAAAGAACTGAGGAGAAAAACTGAGAAAAAAACTGACTAGAAAAACTGAGCAGAAAAACTGAGAAAAAAAATATTTAAAAAACGGAGAAAAAAAACGGAGGAAAAAAATTGACGAGAAAAACTGAGCAGAAAAACTGAGAAAAAAAATATTAAAAAAACGGAGAAAAAAAACGGAGGAAAAAAATTGACGAGAAAAACTGAGCAGAAAAACTGAGAAAAAAAATATTTAAAAAAACTGAAGAAAAACGGAGGGAAAAAACTGAGAAGAAAAACTGTGAAAAAAGACTGAAAAAATTGAAGAAAAACTTAGAAAAAAACTGTGAAAAAAAAGAACTGAGAAAAAAAACTGAAGAAAAATTTAGAAAAAAACTGAAAAAAACTGAAAAAAAAGAACTGAGAAAAAAAACTGAGAAAAAACTGACTAGAAAAACTGAGCAGAAAAATGGAGAAAAAAATATTTTAAAAAACTGAAGAAAAACGGAGGAAAAAAACTGAGAAGAAAACTGAGAAAAAAAGAACTGAGGAGAAAAACTGAGAAAAAAACTGACTAGAAAAACTGAGCAGAAAAACTGAGAAAAAAAATATTTAAAAACAGAGAAAAAAAACGGAGGAAAAAAATTGACGAGAAAAACTGAGCAGAAAAACTGAGAAAAAAAATATTTAAAAAAACTGAAGAAAAACTGAGGGAAAAAACTGAGAAGAAAAACTGTGAAAAAAAGACTGAAAAAATTGAAGAAAACTTAGAAAAAAACTGTGAAAAAAAAGAACTGAGAAAAAAAACTGAAGAAAAACGGAGGAAAAAACTGAGAAGAAAACTGAGAAAAAAAGAACTGAGGAGAAAAACTGAGAAAAAAACTGACTAGAAAAACTGAGCAAAAAAACTGAGAAAAAAAATATTTAAAAAACGGAGAAAAAAAACGGAGGAAAAAAATTGACGAGAAAAACTGAGCAGAAAAATGGAGAAAAAAAATATTTTAAAAAACTGAAGAAAAACGGAGGGAAAAAACTGAGAAGAAAAACTGAAAAAAAGACTGAAAAAATTGAAGAAAAACTTAGAAAAAATCTGTGAAAAAAAAGAACTGAGAAAAAAAACTGAAGAAAAACGGAGGAAAAAAACTGAGAAGAAAACTGAGAAAAAAAGAACTGAGGAGAAAAACTGAGAAAAAAACTGACTAGAAAAACTGAGCAAAAAAACTGAGAAAAAAAATATTTAAAAAACGGAGAAAAAAAACGGAGGAAAAAAATTGACGAGAAAAACTGAGCAGAAAAATGGAGAAAAAAAATATTTCAAAAAGCTGAAGAAAAACGGAGGGAAAAAACTGAGAAGAAAAACTGTGAAAAAAGACTGAAAAAATTGAAGAAAAACTTAGAAAAAAACTGTGAAAAAAAAGAACTGAGAAAAAAAACTGAAGAAAAATTTAGAAAAAAACTGAAAAAAACTGAAAAAAAAGAACTGAGAAAAAAAACTGAGAAAAAACTGACTAGAAAAACTGAGCAGAAAAATGGAGAAAAAAATATTTTAAAAAACTGAAGAAAAACGGAGGAAAAAAACTGAGAAGAAAACTGAGAAAAAAAGAACTGAGGAGAAAAACTGAGAAAAAAACTGACTAGAAAAACTGAGCAGAAAAACTGAGAAAAAAAATATTTAAAAACAGAGAAAAAAAACGGAGGAAAAAAATTGACGAGAAAAACTGAGCAGAAAAACTGAGAAAAAAAATATTTAAAAAAACTGAAGAAAAACTGAGGGAAAAAACTGAGAAGAAAAACTGTGAAAAAAAGACTGAAAAAATTGAAGAAAACTTAGAAAAAAACTGTGAAAAAAAAGAACTGAGAAAAAAAACTGAAGAAAAACGGAGGAAAAAACTGAGAAGAAAACTGAGAAAAAAAGAACTGAGGAGAAAAACTGAGAAAAAAACTGACTAGAAAAACTGAGCAAAAAAACTGAGAAAAAAAATATTTAAAAAACGGAGAAAAAAAACGGAGGAAAAAAATTGACGAGAAAAACTGAGCAGAAAAATGGAGAAAAAAAATATTTCAAAAAGCTGAAGAAAAACGGAGGAATAAAATTGACGAGAAAAACTGAGCAGAAAAACTGAGAAAAAAAATATTTAAAAAACGGAGAAAAAAAACGGAGGAAAAAAATTGATGAGAAAAACTGAGCAGAAAAACTGAGAAAAAAAATATTGAAAAAACGGAGAAAAAAAACGGAGGAAAAAAATTGACGAGAAAAACTGAGCAGAAAAACTGAGAAAAAAAATATTTAAAAAACGGAGGAAAAAAATTGACGAGAAAAACTGAGCAGAAAAACTGAGAAAAAAAATATTTTAAAAAACTGAAGAAAAACGGAGGGAAAAAACTGAGAAGAAAAACTGTGAAAAAAAGACTGAAAAAATTAAAGAAAAACTTAGAAAAAAACTGAAAAAAAAGAACTGAGAAAAAGAACTGAAGAAAAATTTAGAAAAAAACTGAAAAAAACTGAAAAAAAAGAACTGAGAAAAAAAACTGAGAAAAAACTGACTAAAAAACTGAGCAGAAAAATGGAGAAAAAAATATTTTAAAAAACTGAAGAAAAACGGAGGAAAAAAACTGAGAAGAAAACTGAGAAAAAAAGAACTGAGGAGAAAAACTGAGCAAAAAACTGACTAGAAAAACTGAGCAGAAAAACTGAGAAAAAAAATATTTAAAAAACGGAGAAAAAAAACGGAGGAAAAAAACTGACTAAAAAACTGAGCAGAAAAATGGAGAAAAAAAATATTTTAAAAAACTGAAGAAAAACGGAGGAAAAAAACTGAGAAGAAAACTGAGAAAAAAAGAACTGAGGAGAAAAACTGAGCAAAAAACTGACTAGAAAAACTGAGCAGAAAAACTGAGAAAAAAAATATTTAAAAAACGGAGAAAAAAAACGGAGGAAAAAAATTGACGAGAAAAACTGAGCAGAAAAATGGAGAAAAAAAATATTTTAAAAAACTGAAGAAAAACGGAGGAAAAAAATTGACGAGAAAAACTGAGCAGAAAAACTGAGAAAAAAAATATTTAAAAAAACTGAAGAAAAACGGAGGGAAAAAACTGAGAAGAAAAACTGTGAAAAAAAGACTGAAAAAATTGAAGAAAAACTTAGAAAAAAACTGTGAAAAAAAAGAACTGAGAAAAAAAACTGAAGAAAAATTTAGAAAAAAACTGAAAAAAACTGAAAAAAAAGAACTGAGAAAAAAAACTGAGAAAAAACTGACTAGAAAAACTGAGCAGAAAAATGGAGAAAAAAATATTTAAAAAAATGAAGAAAAACGGAGGAAAAAAACTGAGAAGAAAACTGAGAAAAAAAGAACTGAGGAGAAAAACTGAGAAAAAAACTGACTAGAAAAACTGAGCAGAAAAACTGAGAAAAAAAATATTTAAAAAACGGAGAAAAAAAACGGAGGAAAAAAATTTACGAGAACAACTGAGCAGAAAAATGGAGAAAAAAAATATTTTAAAAAACTGAAGAAAAACGGAGGAAAAAAATTGACGAGAAAAACTGAGCAGAAAAGCTGAGAAAAAAAATATTTAAAAAACGGAGAAAAAAAACGGAGGAAAAAAATTGACGAGAAAAACTGAGAATAAAACTGAGAAAAAAAGAACTGAGGAGAAAAACTGAGAAAAAAACTGACTAGAAAAACTGAGCAAAAAAACTGAGAAAAAAAATATTTAAAAAACGGAGAAAAAAAACGGAGGAAAAAAATTGACGAGAAAAACTGAGCAGAAAAATGGAGAAAAAAATATTTTAAAAAACTGAAGAAAAACGGAGGAAAAAAACTGAGAAGAAAACTGAGAAAAAAAGAACTGAGGAGAAAAACTGAGAAAAAAACTGACTAGAAAAACTGAGCAGAAAAACTGAGAAAAAAAATATTTAAAAAACGGAGAAAAAAAACGGAGGAAAAAAATTGACGAGAAAAACTGAGAATAAAACTGAGAAAAAAAGAACTGAGGAGAAAAACTGAGAAAAAAACTGACTAGAAAAACTGAGCAGAAAAACTGAGAAAAAAAATATTTAAAAAACGGAGAAAAAAAACGGAGGAAAAAAATTGACGAGAAAAACTGAGCAGAAAAACTGAGAAAAAAAATATTAAAAAAACGGAGAAAAAAAACGGAGGAAAAAAATTGACGAGAAAAACTGAGCAGAAAAACTGAGAAAAAAAATATTTAAAAAAACTGAAGAAAAACGGAGGGAAAAAACTGAGAAGAAAAACTGTGAAAAAAGACTGAAAAAATTGAAGAAAAACTTAGAAAAAAACTGTGAAAAAAAAGAACTGAGAAAAAAAACTGAAGAAAAATTTAGAAAAAAACTGAAAAAAACTGAAAAAAAAGAACTGAGAAAAAAAACTGAGAAAAAACTGACTAGAAAAACTGAGCAGAAAAATGGAGAAAAAAATATTTTAAAAAACTGAAGAAAAACGGAGGAAAAAAACTGAGAAGAAAACTGAGAAAAAAAGAACTGAGGAGAAAAACTGAGAAAAAAACTGACTAGAAAAACTGAGCAGAAAAACTGAGAAAAAAAATATTTAAAAACAGAGAAAAAAAACGGAGGAAAAAAATTGACGAGAAAAACTGAGCAGAAAAACTGAGAAAAAAAATATTTAAAAAAACTGAAGAAAAACTGAGGGAAAAAACTGAGAAGAAAAACTGTGAAAAAAAGACTGAAAAAATTGAAGAAAACTTAGAAAAAAACTGTGAAAAAAAAGAACTGAGAAAAAAAACTGAAGAAAAACGGAGGAAAAAACTGAGAAGAAAACTGAGAAAAAAAGAACTGAGGAGAAAAACTGAGAAAAAAAACTGACTAGAAAAACTGAGCAAAAAAACTGAGAAAAAAAATATTTAAAAAACGGAGAAAAAAAACGGAGGAAAAAAATTGACGAGAAAAACTGAGCAGAAAAATGGAGAAAAAAAATATTTTAAAAAACTGAAGAAAAACGGAGGAAAAAAACTGAGAAGAAAACTGAGAAAAAAAGAACTGAAGAGAAAAACTGAGAAAAAAAACTGACTAGAAAAACTGAGCAGAAAAACTGAGAAAAAAAATATTTAAAAAACGGAGAAAAAAAACGGAGGAAAACAATTGACGAGAAAAACTGAGCAGAAAAACTGAGAAAAAAAATATTTAAAAAAACTGAAGAAAAACGGAGGGAAAAAACTGAGAAGAAAAACTGAAAAAAAGACTGAAAAAATTGAAGAAAAACTTAGAAAAAATCTGTGAAAAAAAAGAACTGAGAAAAAAAACTGAAGAAAAACGGAGGAAAAAAACTGAGAAGAAAACTGAGAAAAAAAGAACTGAGGAGAAAAACTGAGAAAAAAACTGACTAGAAAAACTGAGCAAAAAAACTGAGAAAAAAAATATTTAAAAAACGGAGAAAAAAAACGGAGGAAAAAAATTGACGAGAAAAACTGAGCAGAAAAATGGAGAAAAAAAATATTTCAAAAAGCTGAAGAAAAACGGAGGAATAAAATTGACGAGAAAAACTGAGCAGAAAAACTGAGAAAAAAAATATTTAAAAAACGGAGAAAAAAAACGGAGGAAAAAAATTGATGAGAAAAACTGAGCAGAAAAACTGAGAAAAAAAATATTGAAAAAACGGAGAAAAAAAACGGAGGAAAAAAATTGACGAGAAAAACTGAGCAGAAAAACTGAGAAAAAAAATATTTAAAAAACGGAGGAAAAAAATTGACGAGAAAAACTGAGCAGAAAAACTGAGAAAAAAAATATTTTAAAAAACTGAAGAAAAACGGAGGGAAAAAACTGAGAAGAAAAACTGTGAAAAAAAGACTGAAAAAATTAAAGAAAAACTTAGAAAAAAACTGAAAAAAAAGAACTGAGAAAAAGAACTGAAGAAAAATTTAGAAAAAAACTGAAAAAAACTGAAAAAAAAGAACTGAGAAAAAAAACTGAGAAAAAACTGACTAAAAAACTGAGCAGAAAAATGGAGAAAAAAATATTTTAAAAAACTGAAGAAAAACGGAGGAAAAAAACTGAGAAGAAAACTGAGAAAAAAAGAACTGAGGAGAAAAACTGAGCAAAAAACTGACTAGAAAAACTGAGCAGAAAAACTGAGAAAAAAAATATTTAAAAAACGGAGAAAAAAAACGGAGGAAAAAAATTGACGAGAAAAACTGAGCAGAAAAACTGAGAAAAAAAATATTTTAAAAAACTGAAGAAAAACGGAGGAAAAAAACTGAGAAGAAAACTGAGAAAAAAAGAACTGAGGAGAAAAACTGAGCAAAAAACTGACTAGAAAAACTGAGCAGAAAAACTGAGAAAAAAAATATTTAAAAAACGGAGAAAAAAAACGGAGGAAAAAAATTGACGAGAAAAACTGAGCAGAAAAATGGAGAAAAAAAATATTTTAAAAAACTGAAGAAAAACGGAGGAAAAAAATTGACGAGAAAAACTGAGCAGAAAAACTGAGAAAAAAAATATTTAAAAAACGGAGAAAAAAAAAGGAGGAAAAAAATTGACGAGAAAAACTGAGAAGAAAACTGAGAAAAAAAGAACTGAGGAGAAAAACCGAGAAAAAAACTGACTAGAAAAACTGAGCAGAAAAACTGAGAAAAAAAATATTTAAAAAACGGAGAAAAAAAACGGAGGAAAAAAATTGACGAGAAAAACTGAGCAGAAAAACTGAGAAAAAAAATATTTAAAAAACGGAGAAAAAAAACGGAGGAAAAAAATTGACGAGAAAAACTGAGCAGAAAAACTGAGAAAAAAAATATTTAAAAAAACTGAAGAAAAACGGAGGGAAAAAACTGAGAAGAAAAACTGTGAAAAAAAGACTGAAAAAATTGAAGAAAAACTTCGAAAAAAACTGTGAAAAAAAAGAACTGAGAAAAAAAACTGAAGAAAAATTTAGAAAAAAACTGAAAAAAACTGAAAAAAAGAACTGAGAAAAAAAACTGAGAAAAAACTGACTAGAAAAACTGAGCAGAAAAATGGAGAAAAAAAATATTTTAAAAAACTGAAGAAAAACGGAGGAAAAAAACTGAGAAGAAAACTGAGAAAAAAAGAACTGAGGAGAAAAACTGAGAAAAAAACTGACTAGAAAAACTGAGCAGAAAAACTGAGAAAAAAAATATTTAAAAAACGGAGAAAAAAAACGGAGGAAAAAAATTGACGAGAAAAACTGAGCAGAAAAACTGAGAGAAAAAATATTAAAAAAAACTGAAGAAAAACTGAGGGAAAAAACTGAGAAGAAAAACTGTGAAAAAAAGACTGAAAAAATTGAAGAAAACTTAGAAAAAAACTGTGAAAAAAAAGAACTGAGAAAAAAACCTGAAAAAAACGGAGGAAAAAACTGAGAAGAAAACTGAGAAAAAAAGAACTGAGGAGAAAAACTGAGAAAAAAACTGACTAGAAAAACTGAGCAAAAAAACTGAGAAAAAAAATATTTAAAAAACGGAGAAAAAAAACGGAGGAAAAAAATTGACGAGAAAAACTGAGAATAAAACTGAGAAAAAAAGAACTGAGGAGAAAAACTGAGAAAAAAACTGACTAGAAAAACTGAGCAGAAAAACTGAGAAAAAAAATATTTAAAAAACGGAGAAAAAAAACGGAGGAAAAAAATTGACGAGAAAAACTGAGCAGAAAAACTGAGAAAAAAAATATTTAAAAAACGGAGAAAAAAAACGGAGGAAAAAAATTGACGAGAAAAACTGAGCAGAAAAACTGAGAAAAAAAATATTTAAAAAAACTGAAGAAAAACGGAGGGAAAAAACTGAGAAGAAAAACTGTGAAAAAAAGACTGAAAAAATTGAAGAAAAACTTCGAAAAAAACTGTGAAAAAAAAGAACTGAGAAAAAAAACTGAAGAAAAATTTAGAAAAAAACTGAAAAAAACTGAAAAAAAGAACTGAGAAAAAAACTGAGAAAAAACTGACTAGAAAAACTGAGCAGAAAAATGGAGAAAAAAAATATTTTAAAAAACTGAAGAAAAACGGAGGAAAAAAACTGAGAAGAAAACTGAGAAAAAAAGAACTGAGGAGAAAAACTGAGAAAAAAACTGACTAGAAAAACTGAGCAGAAAAACTGAGAAAAAAAATATTTAAAAAATGGAGAAAAAAAACGGAGGAAAAAAATTGACGAGAAAAACTGAGCAGAAAAACTGAGAGAAAAAATATTTAAAAAAACTGAAGAAAAACTGAGGGAAAAAACTGAGAAGAAAAACTGAAAAAAAGACTGAAAAAATTGAAGAAAACTTAGAAAAAAACTGAGAAAAAAAATATTTAAAAAACGGAGAAAAAAAACGGAGGAAAAAAATTGACGAGAAAAACTGAGAAGAAAACTGAGAAAAAAAGAACTGAGGAGAAAAACTGAGAAAAAAACTGACTAGAAAAACTGAGCAGAAAAACTGAGAAAAAAAATATTTAAAAAACGGAGAAAAAAAACGGAGGAAAAAAATTGACGAGAAAAACTGAGCAGAAAAACTGAGAAAAAAAATATTTAAAAAACGGAGAAAAACTGGGGGAAAAAACTGAGAAGAAAAACTGTGAAAAAAAGACTGAAAAAATTGAAGAAAACTTAGAAAAAAACTGTGAAAAAAAAGAACTGAGAAAAAAAACTGAAGAAAAACGGAGGAAAAAACTGAGAAGAAAACTGAGAAAAAAAGAACTGAGGAGAAAAACTGAGAAAAAAACTGACTAGAATAACTGAGCAAAAAAACTGAGAAAAAAAATATTTAAAAAACGGAGAAAAAAAACGGAGGAAAAAAATTGACGAGAAAAACTGAGAATAAAACTGAGAAAAAAAGAACTGAGGAGAAAAACTGAGAAAAAAACTGACTAGAAAAACTGAGCAGAAAAACTGAGAAAAAAAATATTTAAAAAACGGAGAAAAAAAACGGAGGAAAAAAATTGACGAGAAAAACTGAGCAGAAAAACTGAGAAAAAAAATATTTAAAAAACGGAGAAAAAAAACGGAGGAAAAAAATTGACGAGAAAAACTGAGCAGAAAAACTGAGAAAAAAAATATTTAAAAAAACTGAAGAAAAACGGAGGGAAAAAACTGAGAAGAAAAACTGTGAAAAAAAGACTGAAAAAATTGAAGAAAAACTTAGAAAAAAACTGTGAAAAAAAAGAACTGAGAAAAAAAACTGAAGAAAAATTTAGAAAAAAATTGAAAAAAACTGAAAAAAAGAACTGAGAAAAAAAACTGAGAAAAAACTGACTAGAAAAACTGAGCAGAAAAATGGAGAAAAAAAATATTTTAAAAAACTGAAGAAAAACGGAGGAAAAAAACTGAGAAGAAAACTGAGAAAAAAAGAACTGAGGAGAAAAACTGAGAAAAAAACTGACTAGAAAAACTGAGCAGAAAAACTGAGAAAAAACATATTTAAAAAACGGAGAAAAAAAACGGAGGAAAAAAATTGACGAGAAAAACTGAGCAGAAAAACTGAGAGAAAAAATATTTAAAAAAACTGAAGAAAAACTGAGGGAAAAAACTGAGAAGAAAAACTGAAAAAAAGACTGAAAAAATTGAAGAAAACTTAGAAAAAAACTGTGAAAAAAAAGAACTGAGAAAAAAAACTGAAGAAAAACGGAGGAAAAAACTGAGAAGAAAACTGAGAAAAAAAGAACTGAGGAGAAAAACTGAGAAAAAAACTGACTAGAAAAACTGAGCAAAAAAACTGAGAAAAAAAATATTTTAAAAACGGAGAAAAACGGAGGAAAAAAACTGAGAAGAAAACTGAGAAAAAAAGAACTGAGGAGAAAAACTGAGAAAAAAACTGACTAGAAAAACAGAGCAGAAAAACTGAGAAAAAAAATATTTAAAAAACGGAGAAAAAAAACGGAGGAAAACAATTGACGAGAAAAACTGAGCAGAAAAACTGAGAAAAAAAATATTTAAAAAAACTGAAGAAAAACGGAGGGAAAAAACTGAGAAGAAAAACTGTGAAAAAAAGACTGAAAAAATTGAAGAAAAACTTAGAAAAAAACTGTGAAAAAAAAGAACTGAGAAAAAAAACTGAAGAAAAATTTAGAAAAAAACTGAAAAAAACTGAAAAAAAAGAACTGAGAAAAAAAACTGAGAAAAAACTGACTAGAAAAACTGAGCAGAAAAATGGAGAAAAAAAATATTTAAAAAAACTGAAGAAAAACGGAGGAAAAAAACTGAGAAGAAAACTGAGAAAAAAACTGACTAGAAAAACTGAGCAGAAAAACTGAGAAAAAAAATATTTAAAAATCGGAGAAAAAAAACGGAGGAAAAAAATTGACGAGAAAAACTGAGCAGAAAAACTGAGAAAAAAAATATTTAAAAAACGGAGAAAAAAAACGGAGGAAAAAAATTGACGAGAAAAACTGAGCAGAAAAACTGAGAAAAAAAATATTTTAAAAAACTGAAGAAAAACGGAGGGAAAAAACTGAGAAGAAAAACTGTGAAAAAAAGACTGAAAAAATTGAAGAAAAACTTAGAAAAAAACTGTGAAAAAAAAGAACTGAGAAAAAAAACTGAAGAAAAACGGAGGAAAAAAACTGAGAAGAAAACTGAGAAAAAAAGAACTGAGGAGAAAAACTGAGAAAAAAACTGACTAGAAAATCTGAGCAGAAAAACTGAGAAAAAAAATATTTAAAAAACGGAGAAAAAAAACGGAGGAAAAAAATTGACGAGAAAAACTGAGCAGAAAAACTGAGAAAAAAAATATTTTAAAAAACTGAAGAAAAACGGAGGGAAAAAACTGAGAAGAAAAACTGTGAAAAAAAGACTAAAAAAATTGAAGAAAAACTTAGAAAAAAACTGTGAAAAAAAAGAACTGAGAATAAAAACTGAAGAAAAATTTAGAAAAAAACTGAAAAAAACTGAAAAAAAAGAACTGAGAAAAAAAACTGAGGAAAAAACTGACGAGAAACACTGAGCAGAAAAATGGAGAAAAAAATATTTAAAAAAACTGAAGAAAAACGGAGGAAAAAAACTGAGAAGAAAACTGAGAAAAAAAGAACTGAGGAGAAAAACTGAGAAAAAAACTGACTAGAAAAACTGAGCAGAAAAACTGAGAAAAAAAATATTTAAAAAACGGAGAAAAAAAATGGAGGAAAAAAATTGACGAGAAAAACTGAGCAGAAAAACTGAGAAAAAAAGAACTGAGGAGAAAAACTGAGAAAAAAACTGACTAGAAAAACTGAGCAAAAAAACTGGGAAAAAAAATATTTAAAAAACGGAGAAAAAAAACGGAGGAAAAAAATTGACGAGAACAACTGAGCAGAAAAATGGAGAAAAAAAATATTTCAAAAAACTGAAGAAAAACGGAGGAAAAAAATTGACGAGAAAAACTGACTGGAAAAGCTGAGAAAAAAAATATTTAAAAAACGGAGAAAAAAAACGGAGGAAAAAAATTGACGAGAAAAACTGAGAATAAAACTGAGAAAAAAAATATTTAAAAAAACTGAAGAAAAACTGAGGGAAAAAACTGAGAAGAAAAACTGTGAAAAAAAGACTGAAAAAATTGAAGAAAACTTAGAAAAAAACTGTGAAAAAAAAGAACCGAGAAAAAAAACTGAAGAAAAACGGAGGAAAAAAACTGAGAAGAAAACTGAGAAAAAAAGAACTGAGGAGAAAAACTGAGAAAAAAACTGACTAGAAAAACTGAGCAAAAAAACTGAGAAAAAAAATATTTAAAAAACGGAGAAAAAAAACGGAGGAAAAAAATTGACGAGAAAAACTGAGCAGAAAAATGGAGAAAAAAAATATTTTAAAAAACTGAAGAAAAACGGAGGAAAAAAACTGAGAAGAAAACTGAGAAAAAAAGAACTGAGGAGAAAAACTGAGAAAAAAACTGACTAGAAAATCTGAGCAGAAAAACTGAGAAAAAAAATATTTAAAAAACGGAGAAAAAAAACGGAGGAAAAAAATTGACGAGAAAAACTGAGCAGAAAAACTGAGAAAAAAAATATTTTAAAAAACTGAAGAAAAACGGAGGGAAAAAACTGAGAAGAAAAACTGTGAAAAAAAGACTGAAAAAATTGAAGAAAAACTTAGAAAAAAACTGTGAAAAAAAAGAACTGAGAATAAAAACTGAAGAAAAATTTAGAAAAAAACTGAAAAAAACTGACTAGAAACACTGAGCAGAAAAAAATATTTAAAAAAACTGAAGAAAAACGGAGGAAAAAAACTGAGAAGAAAACTGAGAAAAAAAGAACTGAGGAGAAAAACTGAGAAAAAAACTGACTAGAAAAACTGAGCAGAAAAACTGAGAAAAAAAATATTTAAAAAACGGAGAAAAAAAACGGAGGAAAAAAATTGACGAGAAAAACTGAGCAGAAAAACTGAGAAAAAAAGAACTGAGGAGAAAAACTGAGAAAAAAACTGACTAGAAAAACTGAGCAAAAAAACTGGGAAAAAAAATATTTAAAAAACGGAGAAAAAAAACGGAGGAAAAAAATTGACGAGAACAACTGAGCAGAAAAATGGAGAAAAAAAATATTTCAAAAAACTGAAGAAAAACGGAGGAAAAAAATTGACGAGAAAAACTGAGCAGAAAAGCTGAGAAAAAAATATTTAAAAAACGGAGAAAAAAAACGGAGGAAAAAAATTGACGAGAAAAACTGAGAATAAAACTGAGAAAAAAAATATTTAAAAAAACTGAAGAAAAACGGAGGGAAAAAACTGAGAAGAAAAACTGTGAAAAAAAGACTGAAAAAATTGAAGAAAAACTTAGAAAAAAACTGTGAAAAAAAAGAACTGAGAAAAAAAACTGAAGAAAAACGGAGGAAAAAAACTGAGAAGAAAACTGAGAAAAAAAGAACTGAGGAGAAAAACTGAGAAAAAAACTGACTAGAAAAACTGAGCAGAAAAACTGAGAAAAAAAATATTAAAAAAACTGAGAAAAAAAACTGAGAAAAAACTGACTAGAAACACTGAGCAGAAAAATGGAGAAAAAAATATTTTAAAAAACTGAAGAAAAACGGAGGAAAAAAACTGAGAAGAAAACTGAGAAAAAAAGAACTGAGGAGAAAAACTGAGAAAAAAACTGACTAGAAAAACTGAGCAGAAAAACTGAGAAAAAAAATATTTAAAAAACGGAGAAAAAAAACGGAGGAAAAAAATTGACGAGAAAAACTGAGCAGAAAAACTGAGAAAAAAAGAACTGAGGAGAAAAACTGAGAAAAAAACTGACTAGAAAAACTGAGCAAAAAAACTGGGAAAAAAAATATTAAAAAACGGAGAAAAAAAACGGAGGAAAAAAATTGACGAGAACAACTGAGCAGAAAAATGGAGAAAAAAAATATTTCAAAAAACTGAAGAAAAACGGAGGAAAAAAATTGACGAGAAAAACTGAGCAGAAAAGCTGAGAAAAAAAATATTTAAAAAACGGAGAAAAAAAACGGAGGAAAAAAATTGACGAGAAAAACTGAGAATAAAACTGAGAAAAAAAGAACTGAGGAGAAAAACTGAGAAAAAAACTGACTAGAAAAACTGAGCAAAAAAACTGAGAAAAAAAATATTTAAAAAACGGAGAAAAAAAACGGAGGAAAAAAATTGACGAGAAAAACTGAGCAGAAAAATGGAGAAAAAAATATTTTAAAAAACTGAAGAAAAACGGAGGAAAAAAACTGAGAAGAAAACTGAGAAAAAAAGAACTGAGGAGAAAAACTGAGAAAAAAACTGACTAGAAAAACTGAGCAGAAAAACTGAGAAAAAAAATATTTAAAAAACGGAGAAAAAAAACGGAGGAAAAAAATTGACGAGAAAAACTGAGAATAAAACTGAGAAAAAAAGAACTGAGGAGAAAAACTGAGAAAAAAACTGACTAGAAAAACTGAGCAGAAAAACTGAGAAAAAAAATATTTAAAAAACGGAGAAAAAAAATGGAGGAAAAAAATTGACGAGAAAAACTGAGCAGAAAAACTGAGAAAAAAAATATTTAAAAAACGGAGAAAAAAAACGGAGGAAAAAAATTGACGAGAAAAACTGAGCAGAAAAACTGAGAAAAAAAATATTTAAAAAAACTGAAGAAAAACGGAGGGAAAAAACTGAGAAGAAAAACTGTGAAAAAAGACTGAAAAAATTGAAGAAAAACTTAGAAAAAAACTGTGAAAAAAAAGAACTGAGAAAAAAAACTGAAGAAAAATTTAGAAAAAAACTGAAAAAAACTGAAAAAAAAGAACTGAGAAAAAAAACTGAAGAAAAATTTAGAAAAAAACTGAAAAAAACTGAAAAAAAAGAACTGAGAAAAAAAACTGAGAAAAAACTGACTAGAAAAACTGAGCAGAAAAATGGAGAAAAAAATATTTTAAAAAACTGAAGAAAAACGGAGGAAAAAAACTGAGAAGAAAACTGAGAAAAAAAGAACTGAGGAGAAAAACTGAGAAAAAAACTGACTAGAAAAACTGAGCAGAAAAACTGAGAAAAAAAATATTTAAAAAACGGAGAAAAAAAACGGAGGAAAAAAATTGACGAGAAAAACTGAGCAGAAAAACTGAGAAAAAAAATATTTTAAAAAACTGAAGAAAAACTGAGGGAAAAAACTGAAGAAAAACTGTGAAAAAAAGACTGAAAAAATTGAAGAAAACTTAGAAAAAAACTGAAAAAAAAGAACCGAGAAAAAAAACTGAAGAAAAACGGAGGAAAAAAACTGAGAAGAAAACTGAGAAAAAAAGAACTGAGGAGAAAAACTGAGAAAAAACTGACTAGAAAAACTGAGCAAAAAAACTGAGAAAAAAAATATTTAAAAAATGGAGGAAAAAAACGGAGGAAAAAAATTGATGAGAAAAACTGAGCAGAAAAATGGAGAAAAAAAATATTTAAAAAAACTGAAGAAAAACAGAGGAAAAAAACTGAGAAGGAAACTGAGAAAAAAAGAACTGAGGAGAAAAACTGAGAAAAAAACTGACTAGAAAAACTGAGCAGAAAAACTGAGAAAAAAAATATTTAAAAAACGGAGCAAAAAAACGGAGGAAAAAAATTGACGAGAAAAACTGAGCAGAAAAACTGAGAAAAAAAATATTTAAAAAAACTGAAGAAAAACGGAGGGAAAAAACTGAGAAGAAAAACTGTGAAAAAAAGACTGAAAAAATTGAAGAAAAACTTAGAAAAAAACTGTGAAAAAAAAGAACTGAGAAAAAAAACTGAAGAAAAATTTAGAAAAAAACTGAAAAAAACTGAAAAAAAAGAACTGAGAAAAAACTGACTAGAAAAACTGAGCAGAAAAATGGAGAAAAAAATATTTTAAAAAAACTGAAGAAAAACGGAGGAAAAAAACTGAGAAGAAAACTGAGAAAAAAAGAACTGAGGAGAAAAACTGAGAAAAAAACTGACTAGAAAAACTGAGCAGAAAAACTGAGAAAAAAAATATTTAAAAAACGGAGAAAAAAAACGGAGGAAAAAAATTGACGAGAAAAACTGAGCAGAAAAACTGAGAAAAAAAGAACTGAGGTGAAAAACTGAGAAAAAAACGGACTAGAAAAACTGAGCAAAAAAACTGAGAAAAAAAATATTTAAAAAACGGAGAAAAAAAAACGGAGCAAAAAAATTGACGAGAACAACTGAGCAGAAAAATGGAGAAAAAAAATATTTAAAAAAACTGAAGAAAAACGGAGGAAAAAAATTGACGAGAAAAACTGAGCAGAAAAACTGAGAAAAAAAATATTTAAAAAACGGAGAAAAAAAACGGAGGAAAAAAATTGACGAGAAAAACTGAGCAGAAAAACTGAGAAAAAAAGAACTGAGGTGATAAACTGAGAAAAAAACGGACTAGAAAAACTGAGCAAAAAAACTGAGAAAAAAAATATATAAAAAACGGAGAAAAAAAACGGAGGAAAAAAATTGACGAGAACAACTGAGCAGAAAAATGGAGAAAAAAAATATTTCAAAAAACTGAAGAAAAACGGAGGGAAAAAATTGACGAGAAAAACTGAGCAGAAAAACTGAGAAAAAAAATATTTAAAAAACGGAGAAAAAAAACGGAGGAAAAAAATTGACGAGAAAAACTGAGAATAAAACTGAGAAAAAAAGAACTGAGGAGAAAAACTGAGAAAAAAACTGACTAGAAAAACTGAGCAGAAAAACTGAGAAAAAAAATATTTAAAAAACGGAGAAAAAAAACGGAGGAAAAAAATTGACGAGAAAAAATGAGCAGAAAAACTGAGAAAAAAAATATTTATAAAACGGAGAAAAAAAACGGAGGAAAAAAATTGACGAGAAAAACTGAGCAGAAAAACTGAGAAAAAAAATATTTAAAAAAACTGAAGAAAAACGGAGGGAAAAAACTGAGAAGAAAAACTGTGCAAAAAAGACTGAAAAAATTGAAGAAAAACTTGGAAAAAAACTGTGAAAAAAAAGAACTGAGAAAAAAAACTGAAGAAAAATTTAGAAAAAAACTGAAAAAAACTGAAAAAAAAGAACTGAGAAAAAAAACTGAGAAAAAACTGACTAGAAAAACTGAGCAGAAAAATGGAGAAAAAAATATTTAAAAATTGAAGAAAAACGGAGGAAAAAAACTGAGAAGAAAACTGAGAAAAAAAGAACTGAGGAGAAAAACTGAGAAAAAAACTGACTAGAAAAACTGAGCAGAAAAACTGAGAAAAAAAATATTTAAAAAACGGAGGAAAAAAATTGACGAGAAAAACTGAGCAGAAAAACTGAGAAAAAAAATATTTTAAAAAACTGAAGAAAAACGGATGAAAAAAACTGAGAAGAAAACTGAGAAAAAAAGAACTGAGGAGAAAAACTGAGAAAAAAACTGACTAGAAAAACTGAGCAGAAAAACTGAGAAAAAAAATATTTATAAAACGGAGAAAAAAACGGATGAAAAAAATTGACGAGAAAAACTGAGCAGAAAAACAGAGAAAAAAAATATTTAAAAAACGGAGAAAAAAACGGAGGAAAAAAATTGACGAGAAAAACTGAGCAGAAAAACTGAGAAAAAAAATATTTAAAAAAACTGAAGAAAAACGGAGGGAAAAAACTGAGAAGAAAAACTGTGAAAAAAAGACTGAAAAAATTGAAGAAAAACTTAGAAAAAAACTGTGAAAAAAAACAACTGAGAAAAAAAACTGAAGAAAAACGGAGGAAAAAAACTGAGAAGAAATCTGAGAAAAAAAGAACTGAGGAGAGAAACTGAGAAAAAAACTGACTGGAAAAACTGAGCAAAAAAACTGAGAAAAAAAATATTTTAAAAACGGAGAAAAAAAGCGGAGGAAAAAAATTGACGAGAAAAACTGAGCAGAAAAATGGAGAAAAAAAATATTTCAAAAAACTGAAGAAAAACGGAGGAAAAAATTGACGAGAAAAACTGAGCAGAAAAACTGAGAAAAAAAATATTTAAAAAACTGTGAAAAAAAACGGAGGAAAAAAATTGAAGAAAAATTTAGAAAAAAACTGAAAAAAACTGAAAAAAAAGAACTGAGAAAAAAAACTGAGAAAAAACTGACTAGAAAAACTGAGCAGAAAAATGGAGAAAAAAATATTTTAAAAAATGAAGAAAAACGGAGGAAAAAAACTGAGAAGAAAACTGAGAAAAAAAGAACTGAGGAGAAAAACTGAGAAAAAAACTGACTAGAAAAACTGAGCAGAAAAACTGAGAAAAAAAATATTTAAAAAACGGAGAAAAAAAACGGAGGAAAAAAATTGACGAGAACAACTGAGCAGAAAAATGGAGAAAAAAAATATTTTAAAAAACTGAAGAAAAACGGAGGAAAAAAATTGACGAGAAAAACTGAGCGGAAAAGCTGAGAAAAAAAATATTTAAAAAACGGAGAAAAAAAACGGAGGAAAAAAATTGACGAGAAAAACTGAGAATAAAACTGAGAAAAAAAGAACTGAGGAGAAAAACTGAGAAAAAAACTGACTAGAAAAACTGAGCAAAAAAACTGAGAAAAAAAATATTTAAAAAACGGAGAAAAAAAACGGAGGAAAAAAATTGACGAGAAAAACTGAGCAGAAAAATGGAGAAAAAAATATTTTAAAAAACTGAAGAAAAACGGAGGAAAAAAACTGAGAAGAAAACTGAGAAAAAAAGAACTGAGGAGAAAAACTGAGAAAAAAACTGACTAGAAAAACTGAGCAGAAAAACTGAGAAAAAAAATATTTAAAAAACGGAGAAAAAAAACGGAGGAAAAAAATTGACGAGAAAAACTGAGAATAAAACTGAGAAAAAAAGAACTGAGGAGAAAAACTGAGAAAAAAACTGACTAGAAAAACTGAGCAGAAAAACTGAGAAAAAAAATATTTAAAAAACGGAGAAAAAAAACGGAGGAAAAAAATTGACGAGAAAAACTGAGCAGAAAAACTGAGAAAAAAAATATTTAAAAAACGGAGAAAAAAAACGGAGGAAAAAAATTGACGAGAAAAACTGAGCAGAAAAACTGAGAAAAAAAATATTTAAAAAAACTGAAGAAAAACGGAGGGAAAAAACTGAGAAGAAAAACTGTGAAAAAAGACTGAAAAAATTGAAGAAAAACTTAGAAAAAAACTGTGAAAAAAAAGAACTGAGAAAAAAAACTGAAGAAAAATTTAGAAAAAAACTGAAAAAAACTGAAAAAAAAGAACTGAGAAAAAAAACTGAAGAAAAATTTAGAAAAAAACTGAAAAAAACTGAAAAAAAAGAACTGAGAAAAAAAACTGAGAAAAAACTGACTAGAAAAACTGAGCAGAAAAATGGAGAAAAAAAATATTTAAAAAAACTGAAGAAAAACGGAGGGAAAAAACTGAGAAGAAAAACTGTGAAAAAAGACTGAAAAAATTGAAGAAAAACTTAGAAAAAAACTGTGAAAAAAAAGAACTGAGAAAAAAAACTGAAGAAAAATTTAGAAAAAAACTGAAAAAAACTGAAAAAAAAGAACTGAGAAAAAAAACTGAAGAAAAATTTAGAAAAAAACTGAAAAAAACTGAAAAAAAAGAACTGAGAAAAAAAACTGAGAAAAAACTGACTAGAAAAACTGAGCAGAAAAATGGAGAAAAAAAATATTTAAAAAAACTGAAGAAAAACGGAGGAAAAAAACTGAGAAGAAAACTGAGAAAAAAAGAACTGAGGAGAAAAACTGAGAAAAAAACTGACTAGAAAAACTGAGCAGAAAAACTGAGAAAAAAAATATTTAAAAAACGGAGAAAAAAAACGGAGGAAAAAAATTGACGAGAAAAACTGAGCAGAAAAACTGAGAAAAAAAATATTTTAAAAAACTGAAGAAAAACTGAGGGAAAAAACTGAAGAAAAACTGTGAAAAAAAGACTGAAAAAATTGAAGAAAACTTAGAAAAAAACTGAAAAAAAAGAACCGAGAAAAAAAACTGAAGAAAAACGGAGGAAAAAAACTGAGAAGAAAACTGAAAAAAAAAGAACTGAGGAGAAAAACTGAGAAAAAACTGACTAGAAAAACTGAGCAAAAAAACTGAGAAAAAAAATATTTAAAAAACGGAGAAAAAAAACGGAGGAAAAAAATTGATGAGAAAAACTGAGCAGAAAAATGGAGAAAAAAAATATTTAAAAAAACTGAAGAAAAACGGAGGAAAAAAACTGAGAAGAAAACTGAGAAAAAAAGAACTGAGGAGAAAAACTGAGAAAAAAACTGACTAGAAAAACTGAGCAGAAAAACTGAGAAAAAAAATATTTAAAAAACGGAGAAAAAAAACGGAGGAAAAAAATTGACGAGAAAAACTGAGCAGAAAAACTGAGAAAAAAAATATTTTAAAAAACTGAAGAAAAACGGAGGGAAAAAACTGAGAAGAAAAACTGTGCAAAAAAGACTGAAAAAATTGAAGAAAAACTTGGAAAAAAACTGTGAAAAAAAAGAACTGAGAAAAAAAACTGAAGAAAAATTTAGAAAAAAACTGAAAAAAACTGAAAAAAAAGAACTGAGAAAAAAAACTGAGAAAAAACTGACTAGAAAAACTGAGCAGAAAAATGGAGAAAAAAATATTTAAAAATTGAAGAAAAACGGAGGAAAAAAACTGAGAAGAAAACTGAGAAAAAAAGAACTGAGGAGAAAAACTGAGAAAAAAACTGACTAGAAAAACTGAGCAGAAAAACTGAGAAAAAAAATATTTAAAAAACGGAGGAAAAAAATTGACGAGAAAAACTGAGCAGAAAAACTGAGAAAAAAAATATTTTAAAAAACTGAAGAAAAACGGAGGAAAAAAACTGAGAAGAAAACTGAGAAAAAAAGAACTGAGGAGAAAAACTGAGAAAAAAACTGACTAGAAAAACTGAGCAGAAAAACTGAGAAAAAAAATATTTAAAAAACGGAGAAAAAAACGGATGAAAAAAATTGACGAGAAAAACTGAGCAGAAAAACAGAGAAAAAAAATATTTAAAAAACGGAGAAAAAAACGGAGGAAAAAAATTGACGAGAAAAACTGAGCAGAAAAACTGAGAAAAAAAATATTTAAAAAAACTGAAGAAAAACGGAGGGAAAAAACTGAGAAGAAAAACTGTGAAAAAAAGACTGAAAAAATTGAAGAAAAACTTAGAAAAAAACTGTGAAAAAAAACAACTGAGAAAAAAAACTGAAGAAAAACGGAGGAAAAAAACTGAGAAGAAATCTGAGAAAAAAAGAACTGAGGAGAGAAACTGAGAAAAAAACTGACTGGAAAAACTGAGCAAAAAAACGGAGAAAAAAATATTTTAAAAACGGAGAAAAAAAGCGGAGGAAAAAAATTGACGAGAAAAACTGAGCAGAAAAATGGAGTAAAAAAATATTTCAAAAAACTGAAGAAAAACGGAGGAAAAAATTGACGAGAAAAACTGAGCAGAAAAACTGAGAAAAAAAATATTTAAAAAACGGAGAAAAAAAACGGAGGAAAAAAATTGACGACAAAAACTGAGCAGAAAAATGGAGAAAAAAAATATTTAACAAAACTGAAGAAAAACGGAGGAAAAAAACTGAGAAGAAAACTGAGAAAAAAAGAACTGAGGAGAAAAACTGAGAAAAAAACTGACTAGAAAATCTGAGCAGAAAAACTGAGAAAAAAAATATTTAAAAAACGGAGAAAAAAAACGGAGGAAAAAAATTGACGAGAAAAACTGAGCAGAAAAACTGAGAAAAAAAATATTTAAAAAAACTGAAGAAAAACGGAGGGAAAAAACTGAGAAGAAAAACTGTGAAAAAAAGACTGAAAAAATTGAAGAAAAACTTAGAAAAAAACTGTGAAAAAAAAGAACTGAGAAAAAAAACTGAAGAAAAATTTAGAAAAAAACTGAAAAAAACTGAAAAAAAAGAACTCAGAAAAAACTGACTAGAAAAACTGAGCAGAAAAATGGAGAAAAAAATATTTTAAAAAAACTGAAGAAAAACGGAGGAAAAAAACTGAGAAGAAAACTGAGAAAAAAAGAACTGAGGAGAAAAACTGAGAAAAAAACTGACTAGAAAAACTGAGCAGAAAAACTGAGAAAAAAAATATTTAAAAAACGGAGAAAAAAAACGGAGGAAAAAAATTGACGAGAAAAACTGAGAATAAAACTGAGAAAAAAAGAACTGAGGAGAAAAACTGAGAAAAAAACTGACTAGAAAAACTGAGCAGAAAAACTGAGAAAAAAAATATTTAAAAAACGGAGAAAAAAAACGGAGGAAAAAAATTGACGAGAAAAACTGAGCAGAAAAACTGAGAAAAAAAATATTTAAAAAACGGAGAAAAAAAACGGAGGAAAAAAATTGACGAGAAAAACTGAGCAGAAAAACTGAGAAAAAAAATATTTAAAAAAACTGAAGAAAAACGGAGGGAAAAAACTGAGAAGAAAAACTGTGAAAAAAGACTGAAAAAATTGAAGAAAAACTTAGAAAAAAACTGTGAAAAAAAAGAACTAAGAAAAAAAACTGAAGAAAAATTTAGAAAAAAACTGAAAAAAACTGAAAAAAAAGAACTGAGAAAAAAAACTGAAGAAAAATTTAGAAAAAAACTGAAAAAAACTGAAAAAAAAGAACTGAGAAAAAAAACTGAGAAAAAACTGACTAGAAAAACTGAGCAGAAAAATGGAGAAAAAAAATATTTTAAAAAACTGAAGAAAAACGGAGGAAAAAAACTGAGAAGAAAACTGAGAAAAAAAGAACTGAGGAGAAAAACTGAGAAAAAAAACTGACTAGAAAAACTGAGCAGAAAAACTGAGAAAAAAAATATTTAAAAAACGGAGAAAAAAAACGGAGGAAAAAAATTGACGAGAAAAACTGAGCAGAAAAACTGAGAAAAAAAATATTTAAAAAAACTGAAGAAAAACTGAGGGAAAAAATTGAAGAAAAACTGTGAAAAAAAGACTGAAAAAATTGAAGAAAACTTAGAAAAAAACTGAAAAAAAAGAACCGAGAAAAAAACTGAAGAAAAACGGAGGAAAAAAACTGAGAAGAAAACTGAGAAAAAAAGAACTGAGGAGAAAAACTGAGAAAAAACTGACTAGAAAAACTGAGCAAAAAAACTGAGAAAAAAAATATTTAAAAAACGGAGAAAAAAAACGGAGGAAAAAAATTGATGAGAAAAACTGAGCAGAAAAATGGAGAAAAAAAATATTTTAAAAAACTGAAGAAAAACGGAGGAAAAAAACTGAGAAGAAAACTGAGAAAAAAAGAACTGAGGAGAAAAACTGAGAAAAAAACTGACTAGAAAAACTGAGCAGAAAAACTGAGAAAAAAAATATTTAAAAAACGGAGAAAAAAAACGGAGGAAAAAATTGACGAGAAAAACTGAGCAGAAAAACTGAGAAAAAAAATATTTTAAAAAACTGAAGAAAAACGGAGGGAAAAAACTGAGAAGAAAAACTGTGAAAAAAAGACTGAAAAAATTGAAGAAAAACTTAGAAAAAAACTGTGAAAAAAAAGAACTGAGAAAATAAACTGAAGAAAAATTTAGAAAAAAACTGAAAAAAACTGAAAAAAAAGAACTGAGAAAAAACTGACTAGAAAAACTGAGCAGAAAAATGGAGAAAAAAATATTTTAAAAAAACTGAAGAAAAACGGAGGAAAAAAACTGAGAAGAAAACTGAGAAAAAAAGAACTGAGGAGAAAAACTGAGAAAAAAACTGACTAGAAAAACTGAGCAGAAAAACTGAGAAAAAAAATATTTAAAAAACGGAGAAAAAAAACGGAGGAAAAAAATTGACGAGAAAAACTGAGCAGAAAAACTGAGAAAAAAAATATTTAAAAAAACTGAAGAAAAACGGAGGGAAAAAACTGAGAAGAAAAACTGTGAAAAAAGACTGAAAAAATTGAAGAAAAACTTAGAAAAAAACTGTGAAAAAAAAGAACTAAGAAAAAAAACTGAAGAAAAATTTAGAAAAAAACTGAAAAAAACTGAAAAAAAAGGACTGAGAAAAAAAACTGAAGAAAAATTTAGAAAAAAACTGAAAAAAACTGAAAAAAAAGAACTGAGAAAAAAAACTGAGAAAAAACTGACTAGAAAAACTGAGCAGAAAAATGGAGAAAAAAAATATTTTAAAAAACTGAAGAAAAACGGAGGAAAAAAACTGAGAAGAAAACTGAGAAAAAAAGAACTGAGGAGAAAAACTGAGAAAAAAAACTGACTAGAAAAACTGAGCAGAAAAACTGAGAAAAAAAATATTTAAAAAACGGAGAAAAAAAACGGAGGAAAAAAATTGACGAGAAAAACTGAGCAGAAAAACTGAGAAAAAAAATATTTAAAAAAACTGAAGAAAAACTGAGGGAAAAAATTGAAGAAAAACTGTGAAAAAAAGACTGAAAAAATTGAAGAAAACTTAGAAAAAAACTGAAAAAAAAGAACCGAGAAAAAAACTGAAGAAAAACGGAGGAAAAAAACTGAGAAGAAAACTGAGAAAAAAAGAACTGAGGAGAAAAACTGAGAAAAAACTGACTAGAAAAACTGAGCAAAAAAACTGAGAAAAAAAATATTTAAAAAACGGAGAAAAAAAACGGAGGAAAAAAATTGATGAGAAAAACTGAGCAGAAAAATGGAGAAAAAAAATATTTAAAAAAACTGAAGAAAAACGGAGGAAAAAAACTGAGAAGAAAACTGAGAAAAAAAGAACTGAGGAGAAAAACTGAGAAAAAAACTGACTAGAAAAACTGAGCAGAAAAACTGAGAAAAAAAATATTTAAAAAACGGAGAAAAAAAACGGAGGAAAAAATTGACGAGAAAAACTGAGCAGAAAAACTGAGAAAAAAAATATTTAAAAAAACTGAAGAAAAACGGAGGGAAAAAACTGAGAAGAAAAACTGTGAAAAAAAGACTGAAAAAATTGAAGAAAAACTTAGAAAAAAACTGTGAAAAAAAAGAACTGAGAAAATAAACTGAAGAAAAATTTAGAAAAAAACTGAAAAAAACTGAAAAAAAAGAACTGAGAAAAAACTGACTAGAAAAACTGAGCAGAAAAATGGAGAAAAAAATATTTTAAAAAAACTGAAGAAAAACGGAGGAAAAAAACTGAGAAGAAAACTGAGAAAAAAAGAACTGAGGAGAAAAACTGAGAAAAAAACTGACTAGAAAAACTGAGCAGAAAAACTGAGAAAAAAAATATTTAAAAAACGGAGAAAAAAAACGGAGGAAAAAAATTGACGAGAAAAACTGACCAGAAAAACTGAGAAAAAAAGAACTGAGGTGAAAAACTGAGAAAAAAACGGACTAGAAAAACTGAGCAAAAAAACTGAGAAAAAAAATATTTCAAAAAACTGAAGAAAAACGGAGGAAAAAAATTGACGAGAAAAACTGAGCAGAAAAACTGAGAAAAAAAATATTTAAAAAACGGAGAAAAAAAACGGAGGAAAAAAATTGACGAGAAAAACTGAGAATAAAACTGAGAAAAAAAGAACTGAGGAGAAAAACTGAGAAAAAAACTGACTAGAAAAACTGAGCAGAAAAACTGAGAAAAAAAATATTTAAAAAACGGAGGAAAAAAATTGACGAGAAAAACTGAGCAGAAAAACTGAGAAAAAAAATATTTAAAAAAACTGAAGAAAAACGGAGGAAAAAAACTGAGAAGAAAACTGAGAAAAAAAGAACTGAGGAGAAAAACTGAGAAAAAAACTGACTAGAAAAACTGAGCAGAAAAACTGAGAAAAAAAATATTTAAAAAACGGAGAAAAAAAACGGAGGAAAAAAATTGACGAGAAAAACTGAGCAGAAAAACTGAGAAAAAAAATATTTAAAAAAACTGAAGAAAAACTGAGGGAAAAAACTGAGAAGAAAAACTGTGAAAAAAAGACTGAAAAAATTGAAGAAAAACTGAGAAAAAAACTGTGAAAAAAAAGAACTGAGAAAAAAAACTGAAGAAAAACGGAGGAAAAAACTGAGAAGAAAACTGAGAAAAAAAGAACTGAGGAGAAAAACTGAGAAAAAAACTGACTAGAAAAACTGAGCAAAAAAACTGAGAAAAAAAATATTTTAAAAACGGAGAAAAAAAACGGAGGAAAAAAATTGACGAGAAAAACTGAGCAGAAAAATGGAGAAAAAAATATTTCAAAAAACTGAAGAAAAACGGAGGAAAAAAATTGACGAGAAAAACTGAGCAGAAAAACTGAGAAAAAAAATATTTAAAAAACGGAGAAAAAAAACGGAGGAAAAAAATTGACGAGAAAAACTGAGAAGAAAACTGAGAAAAAAAGAACTGAGGAGAAAAACTGAGAAAAAAACTGACTAGAAAAACTGAGCAGAAAAACTGAGAAAAAAAATATTTAAAAAACGGAGAAAAAAAACGGAGGAAAAAAATTGACGAGAAAAACTGAGCAGAAAAACTGAGAAAAAAAATATTTAAAAAACGGAGAAAAAAAACGAAGGAAAAAAATTGACGAGAAAAACTGAGCAGAAAAACTGAGAAAAAAAGAACTGAGGTGAAAAACTGAGAAAAAAACGGACTAGAAAAACTGAGCAAAAAAACTGAGAAAAAAAATATTTAAAAAACGGAGAAAAAAAACGGAGGAAAAAAATTGACGAGAACAACTGAGCAGAAAAATGGAGAAAAAAAATATTTCAAAAAACTGAAGAAAAACGGAGGAAAAAAATTGACGAGAAAAACTGAGCAGAAAAACTGAGAAAAAAAATATTTAAAAAACGGAGAAAAAAAACGGAGGAAAAAAATTGACGAGAAAAACTGAGAATAAAACTGAGAAAAAAAGAACTGAGGAGAAAAACTGAGAAAAAAACTGACTAGAAAAACTGAGCAGAAAAACTGAGAAAAAAAATATTTAAAAAACGGAGAAAAGAAACGGAGGAAAAAAATTGACGAGAAAAACTGAGCAGAAAAACTGAGAAAAAAAATATTTAAAAAACGGAGAAAAAAAACGGAGGAAAAAAATTGCCGAGAAAAACTGAGCAAAAAAACTGAGAAAGAAAATATTTAAAAAACGGAGAAAAAAAACGGAGGAAAAAAATTGACGAGAAAAACTGAGCAGAAAAATTGAGAAAAAAAATATTTTAAAAAACTGAAGAAAAACGGAGGGAAAAAACTGAGAAGAAAAACTGTGCAAAAAAGACTGAAAAAATTGAAGAAAAACTTGGAAAAAAACTGTGAAAAAAAAGAACTGAGAAAAAAAACTGAAGAAAAATTTAGAAAAAAACTGAAAAAAACTGAAAAAAAAGAACTGAGAAAAAAAACTGACTAGAAAAACTGAGCAGAAAAATGGAGAAAAAAATATTTAAAAATTGAAGAAAAACGGAGGAAAAAAAACTGAGAAGAAAACTGAGAAAAAAAGAACTGAGGAGAAAAACTGAGAAAAAAACTGACTAGAAAAACTGAGCAGAAAAACTGAGAAAAAAAATATTTAAAAAACGGAGGAAAAAAATTGACGAGAAAAACTGAGCAGAAAAACTGAGAAAAAAAATATTTAAAAAAACTGAAGAAAAACGGAGGAAAAAAACTGAGAAGAAAACTGAGAAAAAAAGAACTGAGGAGAAAAACTGAGAAAAAAACTGACTAGAAAAACTGAGCAGAAAAACTGAGAAAAAAAATATTTAAAAAACGGAGAAAAAAAACGGAGGAAAAAAATTGACGAGAAAAACTGAGCAGAAAAACTGAGAAAAAAAATATTAAAAAAAACTGAAGAAAAACTGAGGGAAAAAACTGAGAAGAAAAACTGTGAAAAAAAGACTGAAAAAATTGAAGAAAAACTGAGAAAAAAACTGTGAAAAAAAAGAACTGAGAAAAAAAACTGAAGAAAAACGGAGGAAAAAACTGAGAAGAAAACTGAGAAAAAAAGAACTGAGGAGAAAAACTGAGAAAAAAACTGACTAGAAAAACTGAGCAAAAAAACTGAGAAAAAAAATATTTTAAAAACGGAGAAAAAAAACGGAGGAAAAAAATTGACGAGAAAAACTGAGCAGAAAAATGGAGAAAAAAAATATTTCAAAAAACTGAAGAAAAACGGAGGAAAAAAATTGACGAGAAAAACTGAGCAGAAAAACTGAGAAAAAAAATATTTAAAAAACGGAGAAAAAAAACGGAGGAAAAAAATTGACGAGAAAAACTGAGCAGAAAAACTGAGAAAAAAAATATTTAAAAAACGGAGAAAAAAACAGAGGAAAAAAATTGACGAGAAAAACTGAGAAGAAAACTGAGAAAAAAAGAACTGAGGAGAAAAACTGAGAAAAAAACTGACTAGAAAAACTGAGCAGAAAAACTGAGAAAAAAAATATTTAAAAAATGTAGAAAAAAAATGGAGGAAAAAAATTGACGAGAAAAACTGAGCAGAAAAATGGAGAAAAAAAATATTTAAAACAACTGAAGAAAAACGGAGGAAAAAAACTGAAGAAAACTGAGAAAAAAAGAACTGAGGAGAAAAACTGAGAAAAAAACTGACTAGAAAAACTGAGCAAAAAAACTGAGAAAAAAAATATTTAAAAACGGAAAAAAAAACGGAGGAAAAAAATTGACGAGAAAAACTGAGCAGAAAAACTGAGAAAAAAAATATTTAAAAAACGGAGAAAAAAAACGGAGGAAAAAAATTGACGAGAAAAACTGAGAATAAAACTGAGAAAAAAAGAACTGAGGAGAAAAACTGAGAAAAAAATATTTAAAAAACGGAGAAAAAAAACGGAGGAAAAAAATTGACGAGAAAAACTGAGCAGAAAAACTGAGAAAAAAAATATTTAAAAAAACTGAAGAAAAACGGAGGGAAAAAAATGAGAAGAAAAACTGTGAAAAAAAGACTGAAAAAATTGAAGAAAAACTTAGAAAAAAACTGTGAAAAAAAAGAACTGAGAAAAAAAATTAAGAAAAATTTAGAAAAAAACTGAAAAAAACTGAAAAAAAAGAACTGAGAAAAAAAACTGAGAAAAAACTGACTAGAAAAACTGAGCAGAAAAATGGAGAAAAAAAATATTTAAAAAAACAGAAGAAAAACGGAGGAAAAAAACTGAGAAGAAAACTGAGAAAAGAAGAACTGAGGAGAAAAACTGAGAAAAAAACTGACTAGAAAAACTGAGCAGAAAAACTGAGAAAAAAAATATTTAAAAAACGGAGAAAAAAAACGGAGGAAAAAAATTGACGAGAAAAACTGAGCAGAAAAACATAGAAAAAAAATATTTAATAAAACTGAAGAAAAACGGAGGAAAAAAACTGAGAAGAAAACTGAGAAAAAAAGAACTGAGGAGCAAAACTGAGAAAAAAACTGACTAGAAAAACTGAGCAGAAAAACTGAGAAAAAAAATATTTAAAAAACGGAGAAAAAAAACGGAGGAAAAAAATTGACGAGAAAAACTGAGCAGAAAAACTGAGAAAAAAAATATTTAAAAAAACTGAAGAAAAACGGAGGGAAAAAACTGAGAAGAAAAACTGTGAAAAAAAGAACTGAGAAAAAAAACTGAAGAAAAATTTAGAAAAAAACTGAAAAAAACTGAAAAAAAAGAACTGAGAAAAAAAACTGAGAAAAAACTGACTAGAAAAACTGAGCAGAAAAATGGAGAAAAAAAATATTTTAAAAAACTGAAGAAAAACGGAGGAAAAAACTGAGAAGAAAACTGAGAAAAAAAGAACTGAGGAGAAAAACTGAGAAAAAAACTGACTAGAAAAACTGAGCAGAAAAACTGAGAAAAAAAATATTTAAAAAACGGAGAAAAAAAACGGAGGAAAAAAATTGACGAGAAAAACTGAGCAGAAAAACTGAGAAAAAAAATATTTAAAAAACGGAAAAAAAAAACGGAGGAAAAAAATTGACGAGAAAAACTGAGCAGAAAAACTGAGAAAAAAAATATTTAAAAAAACTGAAGAAAAACGGAGGGAAAAAACTGAGAAGAAAAACTGTGAAAAAAAGACTGAAAAAATTGAAGAAAAACTGAGAAAAAAACTGTGAAAAAAAAGAACTGAGAAAAAAAACTGAAGAAAAATTTAGAAAAAAACTGAAAAAAACTGAAAAAAAAGAACTGAGAAAAAAAACTGAGAAAAAACTGACTAGAAAAACTGAGCAGAAAAATGGAGAAAAAAATATTGAAAAAAACTGAAGAAAAACGGAGGAAAAAAACTGAGAAGAAAACTGAGAAAAAAAGAACTGAGGAGAAAAACTGTGAAAAAAACTGACTAGAAAAACTGAGCAGAAAAACTGAGAAAAAAAATATTTAAAAAACGGAGAAAAAAAACGGAGGAAAAAAATTGACGAGAAAAACTGAGCAGAAAAACTGAGAAAAAAAATATTTAAAAAACGGAGAAAAAAAACGGAGGAAAAAAATTGCCGAGAAAAACTGAGCAGAAAAACTGAGAAAAAAAATATTTAAAAAACGGAGAAAAAAAACGGAGGAAAAAAATTGACGAGAAAAACTGAGCTGAAAAACTGAGAAAAAAAATATTTAAAAAAACTGAAGAAAAACGGAGGGAAAAAACTGAGAAGAAAAACTGTGAAAAAAAGACTGAAAAAATTGAAGAAAAACTTAGAAAAAAACTGTGAAAAAAAAGAACTGAGAAAAAAAACTGAAGAAAAATGGTGGAAAAAAACTGAGAAGGAAACTGAGAAAAAAAGAACTGAGGAGAAAAACTGAGAAAAAAAATGACTAGAAAAACTGAGCAAAAAAACTGAGAAAAAAAATATTTAAAAAACGGAGAAAAAAAACGGAGGAAAAAAATTGACGAGAAAAACTGAGCAGAAAAATGGAGAAAAAAATTTTTTCAAAAAACTGAAGAAAAACGGAGGGAAAAAATTGACGAGAAAAACTGAGCAGAAAAACTGAGAAAAAAAATATTTAAAAAACGGAGAAAAAAAACGGAGGAACAAAATTGACGAGAAAAACTGAGAATAAAACTGAGAAAAAAAGAACTGAGGAGAAAAACTGAGAAAAAACTGACTAGAAAAACTGAGTAGAAAAACTGAGAAAAAAAATATTTAAAAAACAAAAAAAAACGGAGGAAAAAAATTGACGAGAAAAACTGAGCAGAAAAATTGAGAAAAATATATTTAAAAAACGGAGAAAAAAAACCGAGGAAAAAAATTGACGAGAAAAACTGAGCAGAAAAACTGAGAAAAAAAATATTTTAAAAAACTGAAGAAAAACGGAGGGAAAAAACTGAGAAGAAAAACTGTGAAAAAAAGACTGAAAAAATTGAAGAAAAACTTAGAAAAAAACTGTGAAAAAAAAGAACTGAGAAAAAAATTAAGAAAAATTTAGAAAAAAACTGAAAAAAACTGAAAAAAAAGAACTGAGAAAAAAAACTGAGAAAAAACTGACTAGAAAAACAGAGCAGAAAAATGGAGAAAAAAAATATTTTAAAAAACTGAAGAAAAACGGAGGAAAAAAACTGAGAAGAAAACTGAGAAAAAAAGAACTGAGGAGAAAAACTGAGAAAAAAAATATTTTAAAAACGGAGAAAAAAAACGGAGGAAAAAAATTGCCGAGAAAAACTGAGCAGAAAAACTGAGAAAAAAAATATTTAAAAAACGGAGAAAAAAAACGGAGGAAAAAAATTGACGAGAAAAACTGAGCTGATAAACTGAGAAAAAAAATATTTAAAAAAACTGAAGAAAAACGGAGGGAAAAAACTGAGAAGAAAAACTGTGAAAAAAAGACTGAAAAAATTGAAGAAAAACTTAGAAAAAAACTGTGAAAAAAAAGAACTGAGAAAAAAAACTGAAGAAAAATGGAGGAAAAAAACTGAGAAGGAAACTGAGAAAAAAAGAACTGAGGAGCTAAACTGAGAAAAAAACTGACTAGAAAAAATGAGCAAAAAAACTGAGAAAAAAAATATTTAAAAAACGGAGAAAAAAAACGGAGGAAAAAAATTGACGAGAAAAACTGAGCAGAAAAATGGAGAAAAAAAATTTTCAAAAAACTGAAGAAAAACGGAGGGAAAAAATTGACGAGAAAAACTGAGCAGAAAAACTGAGAAAAAAAATATTTAAAAAACGGAGAAAAAAAACGGAGGAACAAAATTGACGAGAAAAACTGAGAATAAAACTGAGAAAAAAAGAACTGAGGAGAAAAACTGAGAAAAAAACTGACTAGAAAAACTGAGTAGAAAAACTGAGAAAAAAAATATTTAAAAAACAAAAAAAAACGGAGGAAAAAAATTGACGAGAAAAACTGAGCAGAAAAATTGAGAAAAAAATATTTAAAAAACGGAGAAAAAAAAACGAGGAAAAAAATTCACGAGAAAAACTGAGCAGAAAAACTGAGAAAAAAAATATTTTAAAAAACTGAAGAAAAACGGAGGGAAAAAACTGAGAAGAAAAACTGTGAAAAAAAGACTGAAAAAATTGAAGAAAAACTTAGAAAAAAACTGTGAAAAAAAAGAACTGAGAAAAAAAACTGAGAAAAAACTGACTAGAAAAACAGAGCAGAAAAATGGAGAAAAAAAATATTTTAAAAAACTGAAGAAAAACGGAGGAAAAGCACTGAGAAGAAAACTGAGAAAAAAAGAACTGAGGAGAAAAACTGAGAAAAAAAATATTTAAAAAACGGAGAAAAAAAAGGAGGAAAAAAATTGCCGAGAAAAACTGAGCAGAAAAACTGAGAAAAAAAATATTTAAAAAACGGAGAAAAAAAACGGAGGAAAAAAATTGACGAGAAAAACTGAGAAGAAAAACTGAGAAAAAAAATATTTAAAAAAACTGAAGAAAAACGGAGGGAAAAAACTGAGAAGAAAAACTGAAAAAAAGACTGAAAAAATTGACGAAAAACTTAGAAAAAAACTGTGAAAAAAAAGAACTGAGAAAAAAAACTGAAGAAAAATGGTGGAAAAAAACTGAGAAGGAAACTGAGAAAAAAAAGAACTGAGGAGAAAAACTGAGAAAAAAACTGACTAGAAAAACTGAGCAAAAAAACTGAGAAAAAAAATATTTAAAAAACGGAGAAAAAAAACGGAGGAAAAAAATTGACGAGAAAAACTGAGCAGAAAAATGGAGAAAAAAAAAATTTCAAAAAACTGAAGAAAAACGGAGGGAAAAAATTGACGAGAAAAACTGAGCAGAAAAACTGAGAAAAAAAATATTTAAAAAACGGAGAAAAAAAACGGAGGAACAAAATTGACGAGAAAAACTGAGAATAAAACTGAGAAAAAAAGAACTGAGGAGAAAAACTGAGAAAAAAACTGACTAGAAAAACTGAGTAGAAAAACTGAGAAAAAAAATATTTAAAAAACAAAAAAAAACGGAGGAAAAAAATTGATGAGAAAAACTGAGCAGAAAAATTGAGAAAAAAATATTTAAAAAACGGAGAAAAAAAACCGAGGAAAAAAATTGACGAGAAAAACTGAGCAGAAAAACTGAGAAAAAAATATTTAAAAAACGGAGAAAAAAAACCGAGGAAAAAAATTGACGAGAAAAACTGAGCAGAAAAACTGAGAAAAAAAATATTTTAAAAAACTGAAGAAAAACGGAGGGAAAAAACTGAGAAGAAAAACTGTGAAAAAAAGACTGAAAAAATTGAAGAAAAACTTAGAAAAAAACTGTGAAAAAAAAGAACTGAGAAAAAAAACTGAAGAAAAATGGTGGAAAAAAACTGAGAAGGAAACTGAGAAAAAAAGAACTGAGGAGAAAAACTGAGAAAAAAAATGACTAGAAAAACTGAGCAAAAAAACTGAGAAAAAAAATATTTAAAAAACGGAGAAAAAAAACGGAGGAAAAAAATTGACGAGAAAAACTGAGCAGAAAAATGGAGAAAAAAAAAATTTCAAAAAACTGAAGAAAAACGGAGGGAAAAAATTGACGAGAAAAACTGAGCAGAAAAACTGAGAAAAAAAATATTTAAAAAACGGAGAAAAAAAACGGAGGAACAAAATTGACGAGAAAAACTGAGAATAAAACTGAGAAAAAAAGAACTGAGGAGAAAAACTGAGAAAAAACTGACTAGAAAAACTGAGTAGGAAAACTGAGAAAAAAAATATTTAAAAAACAAAAAAAAACGGAGGAAAAAAATTGACGAGAAAAACTGAGCAGAAAAATTGAGAAAAAAATATTTAAAAAACGGAGAAAAAAAACCGAGGAAAAAAATTGACGAGAAAAACTGAGCAGAAAAACTGAGAAAAAAAATATTTTAAAAAACTGAAGAAAAACGGAGGGAAAAAACTGAGAAGAAAAACTGTGAAAAAAAGACTGAAAAAATTGAAGAAAAACTTAGAAATAAACTGTGAAAAAAAAGAACTGAGAAAAAAAATTAAGAAAAATTTAGAAAAAAACTGAAAAAAACTGAAAAAAAAGAACTGAGAAAAAAAACTGAGAAAAAACTGACTAGAAAAACAGAGCAGAAAAATGGAGAAAAAAAATATTTTAAAAAACTGAAGAAAAACGGAGGAAAAAAACTGAGAAGAAAACTGAGAAAAAAAGAACTGAGGAGAAAAACTGAGAAAAAAAATATTTTATAAACGGAGAAAAAAAACGGAGGAAAAAAATTGCCGAGAAAAACTGAGCAGAAAAACTGAGAAAAAAAATATTTAAAAAACGGAGAAAAAAAACGGAGGAAAAAAATTGACGAGAAAAACTGAGCTGATAAACTGAGAAAAAAAATATTTAAAAAACGGAGAAAAAAAACGGAGGAACAAAATTGACGAGAAAAACTGAGAATAAAACTGAGAAAAAAAGAACTGAGGAGAAAAACTGAGAAAAAACTGACTAGAAAAACTGAGTAGAAAAACTGAGAAAAAAAATATTTAAAAAACAAAAAAAAACGGAGGAAAAAAATTGACGAGAAAAACTGAGCAGAAAAATTGAGAAAAAAATATTTTAAAAACGGAGAAAAAAAACCGAGGAAAAAAATTGACGAGAAAAACTGAGCAGAAAAACTGAGAAAAAAAATATTTTAAAAAACTGAAGAAAAACGGAGGGAAAAAACTGAGGAGAAAAACTGTGAAAAAAAGACTGAAAAAATTGAAGAAAAACTTAGAAAAAAACTGTGAAAAAAAAGAACTGAGAAAAAAAATTAAGAAAAATTTAGAAAAAAACTGAAAAAAACTGAAAAAAAAGAACTGAGAAAAAAAACTGAGAAAAAACTGACTAGAAAAACAGAGCAGAAAAATGGAGAAAAAAAATATTTTAAAAAACTGAAGAAAAACGGAGGAAAAAAACTGAGAAGAAAACTGAGAAAAAAAGAACTGAGGAGAAAAACTGAGAAAAAAAAGTATTTTAAAAACGGAGAAAAAAAACGGAGGAAAAAAATTGCCGAGAAAAACTGAGCAGAAAAACTGAGAAAAAAAATATTTAAAAAACGGAGAAAAAAAACGGAGGAAAAAAATTGACGAGAAAAACTGAGCTGATAAACTGAGAAAAAAAATATTTAAAAAAACTGAAGAAAAACGGAGGGAAAAAACTGAGAAGAAAAACTGTGAAAAAAAGACTGAAAAAATTGAAGAAAAACTTAGAAAAAAACTGTGAAAAAAAAGAACTGAGAAAAAAAACTGAAGAAAAATGGAGGAAAAAAACTGAGAAGGAAACTGAGAAAAAAAGAACTGAGGAGCTAAACTGAGAAAAAAACTGACTAGAAAAAATGAGCAAAAAAACTGAGAAAAAAAATATTTAAAAAACGGAGAAAAAAAACGGAGGAAAAAAATTGACGAGAAAAACTGAGCAGAAAAATGGAGAAAAAAAATTTTCAAAAAACTGAAGAAAAACGGAGGGAAAAAATTGACGAGAAAAACTGAGCAGAAAAACTGAGAAAAAAAATATTTAAAAAACGGAGAAAAAAAACGGAGGAACAAAATTGACGAGAAAAACTGAGAATAAAACTGAGAAAAAAAGAACTGAGGAGAAAAACTGAGAAAAAAACTGACTAGAAAAACTGAATCGAAAAACTGAGAAAAAAAATATTTAAAAAACAAAAAAAAACGGAGGAAAAAAATTGACGAGAAAAACTGAGCAGAAAAATTGAGAAAAAAATATTTAAAAAACGGAGAAAAAAAAACGAGGAAAAAAATTCACGAGAAAAACTGAACAGAAAAACTGAGAAAAAAAATATTTAAAAAAACTGAAGAAAAACGGAGGGAAAAAACTGAGAAGAAAAACTGTGAAAAAAAGACTGAAAAAATTGAAGAAAAACTTAGAAAAAAACTGTGAAAAAAAAGAACTGAGAAAAAAAACTGAGAAAAAACTGACTAGAAAAACAGAGCAGAAAAATGGAGAAAAAAAATATTTAAAAAAACTGAAGAAAAACGGAGGAAAAGCACTGAGAAGAAAACTGAGAAAAAAAGAACTGAGGAGAAAAACTGAGAAAAAAAATATTTAAAAAACGGAGAAAAAAAACGGAGGAAAAAAATTGCCGAGAAAAACTGAGCAGAAAAACTGAGAAAAAAAATATTTAAAAAACGGAGAAAAAAAACGGAGGAACAAAATTGACGAGAAAAACTGAGAATAAAACTGAGAAAAAAAGAACTGAGGAGAAAAACTGAGAAAAAAACTGACTAGAAAAACTGAGTAGAAAAACTGAGAAAAAAAATATTTAAAAAACAAAAAAAAACGGAGGAAAAAAATTGATGAGAAAAACTGAGCAGAAAAATTGAGAAAAAAATATTTAAAAAACGGAGAAAAAAAACCGAGGAAAAAAATTGACGAGAAAAACTGAGCAGAAAAACTGAGAAAAAAATATTTAAAAAACGGAGAAAAAAAACCGAGGAAAAAAATTGACGAGAAAAACTGAGCAGAAAAACTGAGAAAAAAAATATTTTAAAAAACTGAAGAAAAACGGAGGGAAAAAACTGAGAAGAAAAACTGTGAAAAAAAGACTGAAAAAATTGAAGAAAAACTTAGAAAAAAACTGTGAAAAAAAAGAACTGAGAAAAAAAACTGAAGAAAAATGGTGGAAAAAAACTGAGAAGGAAACTGAGAAAAAAAGAACTGAGGAGAAAAACTGAGAAAAAAAATGACTAGAAAAACTGAGCAAAAAAACTGAGAAAAAAAATATTTAAAAAACGGAGAAAAAAAACGGAGGAAAAAAATTGACGAGAAAAACTGAGCAGAAAAATGGAGAAAAAAAAAATTTCAAAAAACTGAAGAAAAACGGAGGGAAAAAATTGACGAGAAAAACTGAGCAGAAAAACTGAGAAAAAAAATATTTAAAAAACGGAGAAAAAAAACGGAGGAACAAAATTGACGAGAAAAACTGAGAATAAAACTGAGAAAAAAAGAACTGAGGAGAAAAACTGAGAAAAAACTGACTAGAAAAACTGAGTAGAAAAACTGAGAAAAAAAATATTTAATAAACAAAAAAAAACGGAGGAAAAAAATTGACGAGAAAAACTGAGCAGAAAAATTGAGAAAAAAATATTTAAAAAACGGAGAAAAAAAACCGAGGAAAAAAATTGACGAGAAAAACTGAGCAGAAAAACTGAGAAAAAAAATATTTTAAAAAACTGAAGAAAAACGGAGGGAAAAAACTGAGAAGAAAAACTGTGAAAAAAAGACTGAAAAAATTGAAGAAAAACTTAGAAAAAAACTGTGAAAAAAAAGAACTGAGAAAAAAAATTAAGAAAAATTTAGAAAAAAACTGAAAAAAACTGAAAAAAAAGAACTGAGAAAAAAAACTGAGAAAAAACTGACTAGAAAAACAGAGCAGAAAAATGGAGAAAAAAAATATTTTAAAAAACTGAAGAAAAACGGAGGAAAAAAACTGAGAAGAAAACTGAGAAAAAAAGAACTGAGGAGAAAAACTGAGAAAAAAAATATTTTAAAAACGGAGAAAAAAAACGGAGGAACAAAATTGACGAGAAAAACTGAGAATAAAACTGAGAAAAAAAGAACTGAGGAGAAAAACTGAGAAAAAACTGACTAGAAAAACTGAGTAGAAAAACTGAGAAAAAAAATATTTAATAAACAAAAAAAAACGGAGGAAAAAAATTGACGAGAAAAACTGAGCAGAAAAATTGAGAAAAAAATATTTAAAAAACGGAGAAAAAAAACCGAGGAAAAAAATTGACGAGAAAAACTGAGCAGAAAAACTGAGAAAAAAAATATTTTAAAAAACTGAAGAAAAACGGAGGGAAAAAACTGAGAAGAAAAACTGTGAAAAAAAGACTGAAAAAATTGAAGAAAAACTTAGAAAAAAACTGTGAAAAAAAAGAACTGAGAAAAAAAATTAAGAAAAATTTAGAAAAAAACTGAAAAAAACTGAAAAAAAAGAACTGAGAAAAAAAACTGAGAAAAAACTGACTAGAAAAACAGAGCAGAAAAATGGAGAAAAAAAATATTTTAAAAAACTGAAGAAAAACGGAGGAAAAAAACTGAGAAGAAAACTGAGAAAAAAAGAACTGAGGAGAAAAACTGAGAAAAAAAATATTTTAAAAACGGAGAAAAAAAACGGAGGAAAAAAATTGCCGAGAAAAACTGAGCAGAAAAACTGAGAAAAAAAATATTTAAAAAACGGAGAAAAAAAACGGAGGAAAAAAATTGACGAGAAAAACTGAGCTGATAAACTGAGAAAAAAAATATTTAAAAAAACTGAAGAAAAACGGAGGGAAAAAACTGAGAAGAAAAACTGTGAAAAAAAGACTGAAAAAATTGAAGAAAAACTTAGAAAAAAACTGTGAAAAAAAAGAACTGAGAAAAAAAACTGAAGAAAAATGGAGGAAAAAAACTGAGAAGGAAACTGAGAAAAAAAGAACTGAGGAGCTAAACTGAGAAAAAAACTGACTAGAAAAAATGAGCAAAAAAACTGAGAAAAAAAATATTTAAAAAACGGAGAAAAAAAACGGAGGAAAAAAATTGACGAGAAAAACTGAGCAGAAAAATGGAGAAAAAAAAAATTTCAAAAAACTGAAGAAAAACGGAGGGAAAAAATTGACGAGAAAAACTGAGCAGAAAAACTGAGAAAAAAAATATTTAAAAAACGGAGAAAAAAAACGGTGGAACAAAATTGACGAGAAAAACTGAGAATAAAACTGAGAAAAAAAGAACTGAGGAGAAAAACTGAGAAAAAAACTGACTAGAAAAACTGAGTAGAAAAACTGAGAAAAAAAATATTTAAAAAACAAAAAAAAACGGAGGAAAAAAATTGACGAGAAAAACTGAGCAGAAAAATTGAGAAAAAAATATTTAAAAAACGGAGAAAAAAAAACGAGGAAAAAAATTCACGAGAAAAACTGAGCAGAAAAACTGAGAAAAAAAATATTTTAAAAAACTGAAGAAAAACGGAGGGAAAAAACTGAGAAGAAAAACTGTGAAAAAAAGACTGAAAAAATTGAAGAAAAACTTAGAAAAAAACTGTGAAAAAAAAGAACTGAGAAAAAAAACTGAGAAAAAACTGACTAGAAAAACAGAGCAGAAAAATGGAGAAAAAAAATATTTTAAAAAACTGAAGAAAAACGGAGGAAAAGCACTGAGAAGAAAACTGAGAAAAAAAGAACTGAGGAGAAAAACTGAGAAAAAAAATATTTAAAAAACGGAGAAAAAAAACGGAGGAAAAAAATTGCCGAGAAAAACTGAGCAGAAAAACTGAGAAAAAAAATATTTAAAAAACGGAGAAAAAAAACGGAGGAAAAAAATTGACGAGAAAAACTGAGAAGAAAAACTGAGAAAAAAAATATTTAAAAAAACTGAAGAAAAACGGAGGGAAAAAACTGAGAAGAAAAACTGAAAAAAAGACTGAAAAAATTGAAGAAAAACTTAGAAAAAAACTGTGAAAAAAAAGAACTGAGAAAAAAAACTGAAGAAAAATGGTGGAAAAAAACTGAGAAGGAAACTGAGAAAAAAAAGAACTGAGGAGAAAAACTGAGAAAAAAACTGACTAGAAAAACTGAGCAAAAAAACTGAGAAAAAAAATATTTAAAAAACGGAGAAAAAAAACGGAGGAAAAAAATTGACGAGAAAAACTGAGCAGAAAAATGGAGAAAAAAAAAATTTCAAAAAACTGAAGAAAAACGGAGGGAAAAAATTGACGAGAAAAACTGAGCAGAAAAACTGAGAAAAAAAATATTTAAAAAACGGAGAAAAAAAACGGAGGAACAAAATTGACGAGAAAAACTGAGAATAAAACTGAGAAAAAAAGAACTGCGGAGAAAAACTGAGAAAAAAACTGACTAGAAAAACTGAGTAGAAAAACTGAGAAAAAAAATATTTAAAAAACAAAAAAAAACGGAGGAAAAAAATTGATGAGAAAAACTGAGCAGAAAAATTGAGAAAAAAATATTTAAATAACGGAGAAAAAAAACCGAGGAAAAAAATTGACGAGAAAAACTGAGCAGAAAAACTGAGAAAAAAAATATTTAAAAAAACTGAAGAAAAACGGAGGGAAAAAACTGAGAAGAAAAACTGTGAAAAAAAGACTGAAAAAATTGAAGAAAAACTTAGAAAAAAACTGTGAAAAAAAAGAACTGAGAAAAAAAATTAAGAAAAATTTAGAAAAAAACTGAAAAAAACTGAAAAAAAAGAACTGAGAAAAAAAACTGAGAAAAAACTGACTAGAAAAACAGAGCAGAAAAATGGAGAAAAAAAATATTTTAAAAAACTGAAGAAAAACGGAGGAAAAAAACTGAGAAGAAAACTGAGAAAAAAAGAACTGAGGAGAAAAACTGAGAAAAAAAATATTTTAAAAAACTGAAGAAAAACGGAGGAAAAAAACTGAGAAGAAAACTGAGAAAAAAAGAACTGAGGAGCAAAACTGAGAAAAAAACTGACTAGAAAAACTGAGCAGAAAAACTGAGAAAAAAAATATTTAAAAAACGGAGAAAAAAAACGGAGGAAAAAAATTGCCGAGAAAAACTGAGCAGAAAAACTGAGAAAAAAAATATTTAAAAAACGGAGAAAAAAAATGGAGGAAAAAAATTGACGAGAAAAACTGAGCAGAAAAAATGAGAAAAAAAATATTTTAAAAAACTGAAGAAAAACGGAGGGAAAAAACTGAGACGAAAAACTGTGAAAAAAAGACTGAAAAAATTGAAGAAAAACGTAGAAAAAAACTGTGAAAAAAAAGAACTGAGAAAAAAAACTGAAGAAAAACGGAGGAAAAAAACTAAGAAAACTGAGAAAAAAAGAACTGAGGAGAAAAACTGAGAAAAAAACTGACTAGAAAAACTGAGCAAAAAAACTGAGAAAAAAAATATTTAAAAAACGGAGAAAAAAAACGGAGGAAAAAAATTGACGAGAAAAACTGAGCAGAAAAATGGAGAAAAAAAATATTTAAAAAAACTGAAGAAAAACGGAGGGAAAAAATTGACGAGAAAAACTGAGCAGAAAAACTGAGAAAAAAAATATTTAAAAAACGGAGAAAAAAAACGGAGGAAAAAAATTGACGAGAAAAACTGAGAAGAAAACTGAGAAAAAAAGAACTGAGGAGAAAAACTGAGAAAAAAACTGACTAGAAAAACTGAGCAAAAAAACTGAGAAAAAAAATATTTAAAAAACGGAGAAAAAAAACGGAGGAAAAAAATTGACGAGAAAAACTGAGCAGAAAAATGGAGAAAAAAAATATTTTAAAAAACTGAAGAAAAACGGAGGAAAAAAACTGAGAAGAAAACTGAGAAAAAAAGAACTGAGGAGAAAAACTGAGAAAAAAGCGGACTAGAAAAACTGAGCAGAAAAACTGAGAAAAAAAATATTTAAAAAACGGAGAAAAAAAACGGAGGAAAAAAATTGACGAGAAAAACTGAGCAGAAAAACTGAGAAAAAAATATTTTTAAAAACTGAAGAAAAACGGAGGGAAAAAACTGAGAAGGAAAACTGTGAAAAAAAGACTGAAAAAATTGAAGAAAAACTGTGAAAAAAACTGTGAAAAAAAAGAACTGAGAAAAAAAACTGAAGAAAAACGGAGGAAAAAAACTGAGAAGAAAACTGAGAAAAAAAGAACTGAGGAGAAAAACTGAGAAAAAAACTGACTTGAAAAACTGAGCAGAAAAACTGAGAAAAAAAATATTTAAAAAACGGAGAAAAAAACGGAGGAAAAAAATTGACGAGAAAAACTGAGCAGAAAAATGGAGAAAAAAAATATTTTAAAAAACTGAAGAAAAACGGAGGAAAAAAACTGAGAAGAAAACTGAGAAAAAAAGAACTGAGGAGAAAAACTGAGAAAAAAACTGACTAGAAAAACTGAGCAGAAAAACTGAGAAAAAAAATATTTAAAAAACGGAGAAAAAAAACGGAGGAAAAAAATTGACGAGAAAAACTGAGCAGAAAAACTGAGAAAAAAAATATTTAAAAAACGGAGAAAAAAAACGGAGGAAAAAAATTGACGAGAAAAACTGAGCAGAAAAATGGAGAAAAAAAATATTTCAAAAAACTGAAGAAAAACGGAGGAAAAAAATTGACGAGAAAAACTGAGCAGAAAAACTGAGAAAAAAAATATTTAAAAAACGGAGAAAAAAAACGGAGGAAAAAAATTGACGAGAAAAACTGAGCAGAAAAATGGAGAAAAAAAATATTTTAAAAAACTGAAGAAAAACGGAGGAAAAAAACTGAGAAGAAAACTGAGAAAAAAAGAACTGAGGAGAAAAACTGAGAAAAAAACGGACTAGAAAAACTGAGCAGAAAAACTGAGAAAAAAAATATTTAAAAAACGGAGAAAAAAAACGGAGGAAAAAAATTGACGAGAAAAACTGAGCAGAAAAACTGAGAAAAAAATATTTTTAAAAACTGAAGAAAAACGGAGGGAAAAAACTGAGAAGAAAAACTGTGAAAAAAAACTGACAAAATTGAAGAAAAATTGTGAAAAAAACTGTGAAAAAAAAGAACTGAGAAAAAAACTGAAGAAAAACGGAGGAAAAAAACTGAGAAGAAAACTGAGAAAAAAAGAACTGAGGAGAAAAACTGAGAAAAAAACTGACTAGAAAAACTGACCAGAAAAACTGAGAAAAAAAATATTTTAAAAACGGAGGAAAAAAATTGACGAGAAAAACTGAGCAGAAAAATGGAGAAAAAAAATATTTTAAAAAACTGAAGAAAAACGGAGGAAAAAAACTGAGAAGAAAACTGAGAAAAAAAGAACTGAGGAGAAAAGCTGAGAAAAAAACTGACTAGAAAAACTGAGCAGAAAAACTGAGAAAAAAAATATTTAAAAAACGGAGAAAAAAAACGGAGGAAAAAAATTGACGAGAAAAACTGAGCAGAAAAACTGAGAAAAAAAATATTTAAAAAACGGAGAAAAAAAACGGAGGAAAAAAATTGCCGAGAAAAACTGAGCAAAAAAACTGAGAAAGAAAATATTTAAAAAACGGAGAAAAAAAACGGAGGAAAAAAATTGACGAGAAAAACTGAGCAGAAAAACTGAGAAAAAAAATATTTTAAAAAACTGAAGAAAAAGGGAGGGAAAAAACTGAGAAGAAAAACTGTGAAAAAAAGACTGAAAAAATTAAAGAAAAACTTAGAAAAAAACTGAAAAAAAAGAACTGAGAAAAATAACTGAAGAAAAATTTAGAAAAAAACTGAAAAAAACTGGAAAAAAAGAACTGAGAAAAAAAACTGAGAAAAAACTGACTAAAAAAACTGAGCAGAAAAATGGAGAAAAAAATATTTTAAAAAACTGAAGAAAAACGGAGGAAAAAAACTGAGAAGAAAACTGAGAAAAAAAGAACTGAGGAGAAAAACTGAGCAAAAAACTGACTAGAAAAACTGAGCAGAAAAACTGAGAAAAAAAATATTTAAAAAACGGAGAAAAAAAACGGAGGAAAAAAATTGACGAGAAAAACTGAGCAGAAAAACTGAGAAAAAAAATATTTAAAAAACGGAGAAAAAAAACGGAGGAAAAAAATTGACGAGAAAAACTGAGCAGAAAAATGGAGAAAAAAAATATTTCAAAAAACTGAAGAAAAACGGAGGAAAAAAATTGACGAGAAAAACTGAGCAGAAAAACTGAGAAAAAAAATATTTAAAAAACGGAGAAAAAAAACGGAGGAAAAAAATTGACGAGAAAAACTGAGCAGAAAAATGGAGAAAAAAAATATTTTAAAAAACTGAAGAAAAACGGAGGAAAAAAACTGAGAAGAAAACTGAGAAAAAAAGAACTGAGGAGAAAAACTGAGAAAAAAACGGACTAGAAAAACTGAGCAGAAAAACTGAGAAAAAAAATATTTAAAAAACGGAGAAAAAAAACGGAGGAAAAAAATTGACGAGAAAAACTGAGCAGAAAAACTGAGAAAAAAATATTTTTAAAAACTGAAGAAAAACGGAGGGAAAAAACTGAGAAGAAAAACTGTGAAAAAAAACTGACAAAATTGAAGAAAAATTGTGAAAAAAACTGTGAAAAAAAAGAACTGAGAAAAAAACTGAAGAAAAACGGAGGAAAAAAACTGAGAAGAAAACTGAGAAAAAAAGAACTGAGGAGAAAAACTGAGAAAAAAACTGACTAGAAAAACTGACCAGAAAAACTGAGAAAAAAAATATTTTAAAAACGGAGGAAAAAAATTGACGAGAAAAACTGAGCAGAAAAATGGAGAAAAAAAATATTTTAAAAAACTGAAGAAAAACGGAGGAAAAAAACTGAGAAGAAAACTGAGAAAAAAAGAACTGAGGAGAAAAGCTGAGAAAAAAACTGACTAGAAAAACTGAGCAGAAAAACTGAGAAAAAAAATATTTAAAAAACGGAGAAAAAAAACGGAGGAAAAAAATTGACGAGAAAAACTGAGCAGAAAAACTGAGAAAAAAAATATTTAAAAAACGGAGAAAAAAAACGGAGGAAAAAAATTGCCGAGAAAAACTGAGCAAAAAAACTGAGAAAGAAAATATTTAAAAAACGGAGAAAAAAAACGGAGGAAAAAAATTGACGAGAAAAACTGAGCAGAAAAACTGAGAAAAAAAATATTTTAAAAAACTGAAGAAAAAGGGAGGGAAAAAACTGAGAAGAAAAACTGTGAAAAAAAGACTGAAAAAATTAAAGAAAAACTTAGAAAAAAACTGAAAAAAAAGAACTGAGAAAAATAACTGAAGAAAAATTTAGAAAAAAACTGAAAAAAACTGGAAAAAAAGAACTGAGAAAAAAAACTGAGAAAAAACTGACTAAAAAAACTGAGCAGAAAAATGGAGAAAAAAATATTTTAAAAAACTGAAGAAAAACGGAGGAAAAAAACTGAGAAGAAAACTGAGAAAAAAAGAACTGAGGAGAAAAACTGAGCAAAAAACTGACTAGAAAAACTGAGCAGAAAAACTGAGAAAAAAAATATTTAAAAAACGGAGAAAAAAAACGGAGGAAAAAAATTGACGAGAAAAACTGAGCAGAAAAACTGAGAAAAAAAATATTTTAAAAAACTGAAGAAAAACGGAGGAAAAAAACTGAGAAGAAAACTGAGAAAAAAAATATTTAAAAAACGGAGAAAAAAAACGGAGGAAAAAAATTGACGAGAAAAACTGAGAATAAAACTGAGAAAAAAAGAACTGAGGAGAAAAACTGAGAAAAAAACTGACTAGAAAAACTGAGCAGAAAAACTGAGAAAAAAAATATTTAAAAAAACTGAAGAAAAACGGAGGGAAAAAACTGAGAAGAAAAACTGTGAAAAAAAGACTGAAAAAATTAAAGAAAAACTTAGAAAAAAACTGAAAAAAAAGAACTGAGAAAAAAAACTGAAGAAAAATTTAGAAAAAAACTGAAAAAAACTGAAAAAAAGGAACTGAGAAAAAAAACTGAGAAAAAACTGACTAAAAAAACTGAGCAGAAAAATGGAGAAAAAAATATTTAAAAATTGAAGAAAAACGGAGGAAAAAAATTGCCGAGAAAAACTGAGCAGAAAAACTGAAAAAAAAATATTTAAAAAACGGAGAAAAAAAATGGAGGAAAAAAATTGACGAGAAAAACTGAGCAGAAAAAATGAGAAAAAAAATATTTTAAAAAACTGAAGAAAAACGGAGGGAAAAAACCGAGACGAAAAACTGTGAAAAAAAGACTGAAAAAATTGAAGAAAAACGTAGAAAAAAACTGTGAAAAAAAAGAACTGAGAAAAAAAACTGAAGAAAAACGGAGGAAAAAAACTAAGAAAACTGAGAAAAAAAGAACTGAGGAGAAAAACTGAGAAAAAAACTGACTAGAAAAACTGAGCAAAAAAACTGAGAAAAAAAATATTTAAAAAACGGAGAAAAAAAACGGAGGAAAAAAATTGACGAGAAAAACTGAGCAGAAAAATGGAGAAAAAAAATATTTCAAAAAACTGAAGAAAAACGGAGGGAAAAAATTGACGAGAAAAACTGAGCAGAAAAACTGAGAAAAAAAATATTTTAAAAAACTGAAGAAAAACGGAGGAAAAAAACTGAGAAGAAAACTGAGAAAAAAAATATTTAAAAAACGGAGAAAAAAAACGGAGGAAAAAAATTGACGAGAAAAACTGAGAATAAAACTGAGAAAAAAAGAACTGAGGAGAAAAACTGAGAAAAAAACTGACTAGAAAAACTGAGCAGAAAAACTGAGAAAAAAAATATTTAAAAAAACTGAAGAAAAACGGAGGGAAAAAACTGAGAAGAAAAACTGTGAAAAAAAGACTGAAAAAATTAAAGAAAAACTTAGAAAAAAACTGAAAAAAAAGAACTGAGAAAAAAAACTGAAGAAAAATTTAGAAAAAAACTGAAAAAAACTGAAAAAAAGGAACTGAGAAAAAAAACTGAGAAAAAACTGACTAAAAAAACTGAGCAGAAAAATGGAGAAAAAAATATTTAAAAATTGAAGAAAAACGGAGGAAAAAAATTGCCGAGAAAAACTGAGCAGAAAAACTGAGAAAAAAAATATTTAAAAAACGGAGAAAAAAAATGGAGGAAAAAAATTGACGAGAAAAACTGAGCAGAAAAAATGAGAAAAAAAATATTTTAAAAAACTGAAGAAAAACGGAGGGAAAAAACTGAGACGAAAAACTGTGAAAAAAAGACTGAAAAAATTGAAGAAAAACGTAGAAAAAAACTGTGAAAAAAAAGAACTGAGAAAAAAAACTGAAGAAAAACGGAGGAAAAAAACTAAGAAAACTGAGAAAAAAAGAACTGAGGAGAAAAACTGAGAAAAAAACTGACTAGAAAAACTGAGCAAAAAAACTGAGAAAAAAAATATTTAAAAAACGGAGAAAAAAAACGGAGGAAAAAAATTGACGAGAAAAACTGAGCAGAAAAATGGAGAAAAAAAATATTTCAAAAAACTGAAGAAAAACGGAGGGAAAAAATTGACGAGAAAAACTGAGCAGAAAAACTGAGAAAAAAAATATTTAAAAAACGGAGAAAAAAAACGGAGGAAAAAAATTGAAGAGAAAACTGAGAAGAAAACTGAGAAAAAAAGAACTGAGGAGAAAAACTGAGAAAAAAACTGACTAGAAAAACTGAGCAAAAAAACTGAGAAAAAAAATATTTAAAAAACGGAGAAAAAAAACGGAGGAAAAAAATTGACGAGAAAAACTGAGCAGAAAAATGGAGAAAAAAAATATTTTAAAAAACTGAAGAAAAACGGAGGAAAAAAACTGAGAAGAAAACTGAGAAAAAAAGAACTGAGGAGAAAAACTGAGAAAAAAGCGGACTAGAAAAACTGAGCAGAAAAACTGAGAAAAAAAATATTTAAAAAACGGAGAAAAAAAACGGAGGAAAAAAATTGACGAGAAAAACTGAGCAGAAAAACTGAGAAAAAAATATTTTTAAAAACTGAAGAAAAACGGAGGGAAAAAACTGAGAAGGAAAACTGTGAAAAAAAGACTGAAAAAATTGAAGAAAAACTGTGAAAAAAACTGTGAAAAAAAAGAACTGAGAAAAAAAACTGAAGAAAAACGGAGGAAAAAAACTGAGAAGAAAACTGAGAAAAAAAGAACTGAGGAGAAAAACTGAGAAAAAAACTGACTAGAAAAACTGAGCAGAAAAACTGAGAAAAAAAATATTTAAAAAACGGAGAAAAAAAACGGAGGAAAAAAATTGACGAGAAAAACTGAGAAGAAAAACTGAGAAAAAAAATATTTAAAAAAACTGAAGAAAAACGGAGGGAAAAAACTGAGAAGAAAAACTGTGAAAAAAAGACTGAAAAAATTGAAGAAAAACTTAGAAAAAAACTGTGAAAAAAAAGAACTGAGAAAAAAAACTGAGAAAAAACTGACTAGAAAAACAGAGCAGAAAAATGGAGAAAAAAAATATTTAAAAAAACTGAAGAAAAACGGAGGAAAAGCACTGAGAAGAAAACTGAGAAAAAAAGAACTGAGGAGAAAAACTGAGAAAAAAAATATTTAAAAAACGGAGAAAAAAAACGGAGGAAAAAAATTGCCGAGAAAAACTGAGCAGAAAAACTGAGAAAAAAAATATTTAAAAAACGGAGAAAAAAAACGGAGGAAAAAAATTGACGAGAAAAACTGAGAAGAAAAACTGAGAAAAAAAATATTTAAAAAAACTGAAGAAAAACGGAGGGAAAAAACTGAGAAGAAAAACTGAAAAAAAGACTGAAAAAATTGAAGAAAAACTTAGAAAAAAACTGTGAAAAAAAAGAACTGAGAAAAAAAACTGAAGAAAAATGGTGGAAAAAAACTGAGAAGGAAACTGAGAAAAAAAAGAACTGAGGAGAAAAACTGAGAAAAAAACTGACTAGAAAAACTGAGCAAAAAAACTGAGAAAAAAAATATTTAAAAAACGGAGAAAAAAAACGGAGGAAAAAAATTGACGAGAAAAACTGAGCAGAAAAATGGAGAAAAAAATTTTTTCAAAAAACTGAAGAAAAACGGAGGGAAAAAATTGACGAGAAAAACTGAGCAGAAAAACTGAGAAAAAAATATTTAAAAAACGGAGAAAAAAAACGGAGGAACAAAATTGACGAGAAAAACTGAGAATAAAACTGAGAAAAAAAGAACTGCGGAGAAAAACTGAGAAAAAAACTGACTAGAAAAACTGAGTAGAAAAACTGAGAAAAAAAATATTTTAAAAACAAAAAAAAACGGAGGAAAAAAATTGATGAGAAAAACTGAGCAGAAAAATTGAGAAAAAAATATTTAAATAACGGAGAAAAAAAACCGAGGAAAAAAATTGACGAGAAAAACTGAGCAGAAAAACTGAGAAAAAAAATATTTAAAAAAACTGAAGAAAAACGGAGGGAAAAAACTGAGAAGAAAAACTGTGAAAAAAAGACTGAAAAAATTGAAGAAAAACTCAGAAAAAAACTGTGAAAAAAAAGAACTGAGAAAAAAAATTAAGAAAAATTTAGAAAAAAACTGAAAAAAACTGAAAAAAAAGAACTGAGAAAAAAAACTGAGAAAAAACTGACTAGAAAAACAGAGCAGAAAAATGGAGAAAAAAAATATTTTAAAAAACTGATGAAAAACGGAGGAAAAAAACTGAGAAGAAAACTGAGAAAAAAAGAACTGAGGAGAAAAACTGAGAAAAAAAATATTTTAAAAAACTGAAGAAAAACGGAGGAAAAAAACTGAGAAGAAAACTGAGAAAAAAAGAACTGAGGAGCAAAACTGAGAAAAAAACTGACTAGAAAAACTGAGCAGAAAAACTGAGAAAAAAAATATTTAAAAAACGGAGAAAAAAAACGGAGGAAAAAAATTGCCGAGAAAAACTGAGCAGAAAAACTGAGAAAAAAAATATTTAAAAAACGGAGAAAAAAAATGGAGGAAAAAAATTGACGAGAAAAACTGAGCAGAAAAAATGAGAAAAAAAATATTTTAAAAAACTGAAGAAAAACGGAGGGAAAAAACTGAGACGAAAAACTGTGAAAAAAAGACTGAAAAAATTGAAGAAAAACGTATAAAAAAACTGTGAAAAAAAAGAACTGAGAAAAAAAACTGAAGAAAAACGGAGGAAAAAAACTAAGAAAACTGAGAAAAAAAGAACTGAGGAGAAAAACTGAGAAAAAAACTGACTAGAAAAACTGAGCAAAAAAACTGAGAAAAAAAATATTTAAAAAACGGAGAAAAAAAACGGAGGAAAAAAATTGACGAGAAAAACTGAGCAGAAAAATGGAGAAAAAAAATATTTCAAAAAACTGAAGAAAAACGGAGGGAAAAAATTGACGAGAAAAACTGAGCAGAAAAACTGAGAAAAAAAATATTTAAAAAACGGAGAAAAAAAACGGAGGAAAAAAATTGACGAGAAAAACTGAGAAGAAAACTGAGAAAAAAAGAACTGAGGAGAAAAACTGAGAAAAAAACTGACTAGAAAAACTGAGCAAAAAAACTGAGAAAAAAAATATTTAAAAAACGGAGAAAAAAAACGGAGGAAAAAAATTGACGAGAAAAACTGAGCAGAAAAATGGAGAAAAAAAATATTTTAAAAAACTGAAGAAAAACGGAGGAAAAAAACTGAGAAGAAAACTGAGAAAAAAAGAACTGAGGAGAAAAACTGAGAAAAAAGCAGACTAGAAAAACTGAGCAGAAAAACTGAGAAAAAAAATATTTAAAAAACGGAGAAAAAAAACGGAGGAAAAAAATTGACGAGAAAAACTGAGCAGAAAAACTGAGAAAAAAATATTTTTAAAAACTGAAGAAAAACGGAGGGAAAAAACTGAGAAGGAAAACTGTGAAAAAAAGACTGAAAAAATTGAAGAAAAACTGTGAAAAAAACTGTGAAAAAAAAGAACTGAGAAAAAAAACTGAAGAAAAACGGAGGAAAAAAACTGAGAAGAAAACTGAGAAAAAAAGAACTGAGGAGAAAAACTGAGAAAAAAACTGACTAGAAAAACTGAGCAGAAAAACTGAGAAAAAAAATATTTAAAAAACGGAGCAAAAAACGGAGGAAAAAAATTGACGAGAAAAACTGAGCAGAAAAATGGAGAAAAAAAATATTTTAAAAAACTGAAGAAAAACGGAGGAAAAAAACTGAGAAGAAAACTGAGAAAAAAAGAACTGAGGAGAAAAACTGAGAAAAAAACTGACTAGAAAAACTGAGCAGAAAAACTGAGAAAAAAAATATTTAAAAAACGGAGAAAAAAAACGGAGGAAAAAAATTGACGAGAAAAACTGAGCAGAAAAACTGAGAAAAAAAATATTTAAAAAACGGCGAAAAAAAACGGAGGAAAAAAATTGACGAGAAAAACTGAGCAGAAAAATGGAGAAAAAAAATATTTCAAAAAACTGAAGAAAAACGGAGGAAAAAAATTGACGAGAAAAACTGAGCAGAAAAACTGAGAAAAAAAATATTTAAAAAACGGAGAAAAAAAACGGAGGAAAAAAATTGACGAGAAAAACTGAGAAGAAAACTGAGAAAAAAAGAACTGAGGAGAAAAACTGAGAAAAAAACTGACTAGAAAAACTGAGCAAAAAAACTGAGAAAAAAAATATTTAAAAAACGGAGAAAAAAAACGGAGGAAAAAAATTGACGAGAAAAACTGAGCAGAAAAATGGAGAAAAAAAATATTTTAAAAAACTGAAGAAAAACGGAGGAAAAAAACTGAGAAGAAAACTGAGAAAAAAAGAACTGAGGAGAAAAACTGAGAAAAAAACTGACTAGAAAAACTGAGCAGAAAAACTGAGAAAAAAAATATTTAAAAAACGGAGAAAAAAAACGGAGGAAAAAAATTGACGAGAAAAACTGAGCAGAAAAACTGAGAAAAAAAATATTTAAAAAACGGAGAAAAAAAACGGAGGAAAAAAATTGACGAGAAAAACTGAGCAGAAAAATGGAGAAAAAAAATATTTCAAAAAACTGAAGAAAAACGGAGGAAAAAAATTGACGAGAAAAACTGAGCAGAAAAACTGAGAAAAAAAATATTTAAAAAACGGAGAAAAAAAACGGAGGAAAAAAATTGACGAGAAAAACTGAGAAGAAAACTGAGAAAAAAAGAACTGAGGAGAAAAACTGAGAAAAAAACTGACTAGAAAAACTGAGCAAAAAAACTGAGAAAAAAAATATTTAAAAAACGGAGAAAAAAAACGGAGGAAAAAAATTGACGAGAAAAACTGAGCAGAAAAATGGAGAAAAAAAATATTTTAAAAAACTGAAGAAAAACGGAGGAAAAAAACTGAGAAGAAAACTGAGAAAAAAAGAACTGAGGAGAAAAACTGAGAAAAAAACGGACTAGAAAAACTGAGCAGAAAAACTGAGAAAAAAAATATTTAAAAAACGGAGAAAAAAAACGGAGGAAAAAAATTGACGAGAAAAACTGAGCAGAAAAACTGAGAAAAAAATATTTTTAAAAACTGAAGAAAAACGGAGGGAAAAAACTGAGAAGAAAAACTGTGAAAAAAGACTGACAAAATTGAAGAAAAACTGTGAAAAAAACTGTGAAAAAAAAGAACTGAGAAAAAAACTGAAGAAAAACGGAGGAAAAAAACTGAGAAGAAAACTGAGAAAAAAAGAACTGAGGAGAAAAACTGAGAAAAAAACTGACTAGAAAAACTGACCAGAAAAACTGAGAAAAAAAATATTTTAAAAACGGAGAAAAAAAACGGAGGAAAAAAATTGACGAGAAAAACTGAGCAGAAAAATGGAGAAAAAAAATATTTTAAAAAACTGAAGAAAAACGGAGGAAAAAAACTGAGAAGAAAACTGAGAAAAAAAGAACTGAGGAGAAAAGCTGAGAAAAAAACTGACTAGAAAAACTGAGCAGAAAAACTGAGAAAAAAAATATTTAAAAAACGGAGAAAAAAAACGGAGGAAAAAAATTGACGAGAAAAACTGAGCAGAAAAACTGAGAAAAAAAATATTTAAAAAACGGAGAAAAAAAACGGAGGAAAAAAATTGCCGAGAAAAACTGAGCAAAAAAACTGAGAAAGAAAATATTTAAAAAACGGAGAAAAAAAACGGAGGAAAAAAATTGACGAGAAAAACTGAGCAGAAAAACTGAGAAAAAAAATATTTTAAAAAACTGAAGAAAAACGGAGGGAAAAAACTGAGAAGAAAAACTGTGAAAAAAAGACTGAAAAAATTAAAGAAAAACTTAGAAAAAAACTGAAAAAAAAGAACTGAGAAAAATAACTGAAGAAAAATTTAGAAAAAAACTGAAAAAAACTGGAAAAAAAGAACTGAGAAAAAAAACTGAGAAAAAACTGACTAAAAAAACTGAGCAGAAAAATGGAGAAAAAAATATTTTAAAAAACTGAAGAAAAACGGAGGAAAAAAACTGAGAAGAAAACTGAGAAAAAAAGAACTGAGGAGAAAAACTGAGCAAAAAACTGACTAGAAAAACTGAGCAGAAAAACTGAGAAAAAAAATATTTAAAAAACGGAGAAAAAAAACGGAGGAAAAAAATTGACGAGAAAAACTGAGCAGAAAAACTGAGAAAAAAAATATTTTAAAAAACTGAAGAAAAACGGAGGAAAAAAACTGAGAAGAAAACTGAGAAAAAAAATATTTAAAAAACGGAGAAAAAAAACGGAGGAAAAAAATTGACGAGAAAAACTGAGAATAAAACTGAGAAAAAAAGAACTGAGGAGAAAAACTGAGAAAAAAACTGACTAGAAAAACTGAGCAGAAAAACTGAGAAAAAAAATATTTAAAAAAACTGAAGAAAAACGGAGGGAAAAAACTGAGAAGAAAAACTGTGAAAAAAAGACTGAAAAAATTAAAGAAAAACTTAGAAAAAAACTGAAAAAAAAGAACTGAGAAAAAAAACTGAAGAAAAATTTAGAAAAAAACTGAAAAAAACTGAAAAAAAGGAACTGAGAAAAAAAACTGAGAAAAAACTGACTAAAAAAACGGAGCAGAAAAATGGAGAAAAAAATATTTAAAAATTGAAGAAAAACGGAGGAAAAAAATTGCCGAGAAAAACTGAGCAGAAAAACTGAGAAAAAAAATATTTAAAAAACGGAGAAAAAAAATGGAGGAAAAAAATTGACGAGAAAAACTGAGCAGAAAAAATGAGAAAAAAAATATTTTAAAAAACTGAAGAAAAACGGAGGGAAAAAACTGAGACGAAAAACTGTGAAAAAAAGACTGAAAAAATTGAAGAAAAACGTAGAATAAAACTGTGAAAAAAAACAACTGAGAAAAAAAACTGAAGAAAAACGGAGGAAAAAAACTAAGAAAACTGAGAAAAAAAGAACTGAGGAGAAAAACTGAGAAAAAAACTGACTAGAAAAACTGAGCAAAAAAACTGAGAAAAAAAATATTTAAAAAACGGAGAAAAAAAACGGAGGAAAAAAATTGACGAGAAAAACTGAGCAGAAAAATGGAGAAAAAAAATATTTCAAAAAACTGAAGAAAAACGGAGGGAAAAAATTGACGAGAAAAACTGAGCAGAAAAACTGAGAAAAAAAATATTTAAAAAACGGAGAAAAAAAACGGAGGAAAAAAATTGACGAGAAAAACTGAGAAGAAAACTGAGAAAAAAAGAACTGAGGAGAAAAACTGAGAAAAAAACTGACTAGAAAAACTGAGCAAAAAAACTGAGAAAAAAAATATTTAAAAAACGGAGAAAAAAAACGGAGGAAAAAAATTGACGAGAAAAACTGAGCAGAAAAATGGAGAAAAAAAATATTTTAAAAAACTGAAGAAAAACGGAGGAAAAAAACTGAGAAGAAAACTGAGAAAAAAAGAACTGAGGAGAAAAACTGAGAAAAAAGCGGACTAGAAAAACTGAGCAGAAAAACTGAGAAAAAAAATATTTAAAAAACGGAGAAAAAAAACGGAGGAAAAAAATTGACGAGAAAAACTGAGCAGAAAAACTGAGAAAAAAATATTTTTAAAAACTGAAGAAAAACGGAGGGAAAAAACTGAGAAGGAAAACTGTGAAAAAAAGACTGAAAAAATTGAAGAAAAACTGTGAAAAAAACTGTGAAAAAAAAGAACTGAGAAAAAAAACTGAAGAAAAACGGAGGAAAAAAACTGAGAAGAAAACTGAGAAAAAAAGAACTGAGGAGAAAAACTGAGAAAAAAACTGACTAGAAAAACTGAGCAGAAAAACTGAGAAAAAAAATATTTAAAAAACGGAGAAAAAAACGGAGGAAAAAAATTGACGAGAAAAACTGAGCAGAAAAATGGAGAAAAAAAATATTTTTAAAAACTGAAGAAAAACGGAGGAAAAAAACTGAGAAGAAAACTGAGAAAAAAAGAACTGAGGAGAAAAACTGAGAAAAAAGCGGACTAGAAAAACTGAGCAGAAAAACTGAGAAAAAAAATATTTAAAAAACGGAGAAAAAAAACGGAGGAAAAAAATTGACGAGAAAAACTGAGCAGAAAAACTGAGAAAAAAATATTTTTAAAAACTGAAGAAAAACGGAGGGAAAAAACTGAGAAGGAAAACTGTGAAAAAAAGACTGAAAAAATTGAAGAAAAACTGTGAAAAAACTGTGAAAAAAAAGAACTGAGAAAAAAAACTGAAGAAAAACGGAGGAAAAAAACTGAGAAGAAAACTGAGAAAAAAAGAACTGAGGAGAAAAACTGAGAAAAAAACTGACTAGAAAAACTGAGCAGAAAAACTGAGAAAAAAAATATTTAAAAAACGGAGAAAAAAACGGAGGAAAAAAATTGACGAGAAAAACTGAGCAGAAAAATGGAGAAAAAAAATATTTTAAAAAACTGAAGAAAAACGGAGGAAAAAAACTGAGAAGAAAACTGAGAAAAAAAGAACTGAGGAGAAAAACTGAGAAAAAAACTGACTAGAAAAACTGAGCAGAAAAACTGAGAAAAAAAATATTTAAAAAACGGAGAAAAAAAACGGAGGAAAAAAATTGACGAGAAAAACTGAGCAGAAAAACTGAGAAAAAAATATTTAAAAAACGGAGAAAAAAAACGGAGGAAAAAAATTGACGAGAAAAACTGAGCAGAAAAATGGAGAAAAAAAATATTTCAAAAAACTGAAGAAAAACGGAGGAAAAAAATTGACGAGAAAAACTGAGAAAAAAAATATTTAAAAAACGGAGAAAAAAAACGGAGGAAAAAAATTGACGAGAAAAACTGAGAATAATACTGAGAAAAAAAGAACTGAGGAGAAAAACTGAGAAAAAAACTGACTAGAAAAACTGAGTAGAAAAACTGAGAAAAAAAATATTTAAAAAACAAAAAAAAACGGAGGAAAAAAATTGATGAGAAAAACTGAGCAGAAAAATTGAGAAAAAAATATTTAAAAAACGGAGAAAAAAAACCGAGGAAAAAAATTGACGAGAAAAACTGAGCAGAAAAACTGAGAAAAAAAATATTTAAAAAAACTGAAGAAAAACGGAGGGAAAAAACTGAGAAGAAAAACTGTGAAAAAAAGACTGAAAAAATTGAAGAAAAACTTAGAAAAAAACTGTGAAAAAAAAGAACTGAGAAAAAAAATTAAGAAAAATTTAGAAAAAAACTGAAAAAAACTGAAAAAAAAGAACTGAGAAAAAAAACTGAGAAAAAACTGACTAGAAAAACAGAGCAGAAAAATGGAGAAAAAAAATATTTTAAAAAACTGAAGAAAAACGGAGGAAAAAAACTGAGAAGAAAACTGAGAAAAAAAGAACTGAGGAGAAAAACTGAGAAAAAAAATATTTTAAAAAACTGAAGAAAAACGGAGGAAAAAAACTGAGAAGAAAACTGAGAAAAAAAGAACTGAGGAGCAAAACTGAGAAAAAAAACTGACTAGAAAAACTGAGCAGAAAAACTGAGAAAAAAAATATTTAAAAAACGGAGAAAAAAAACGGAGGAAAAAAATTGCCGAGAAAAACTGAGCAGAAAAACTGAGAAAAAAAATATTTAAAAAACGGAGAAAAAAAATGGAGGAAAAAAATTGACGAGAAAAACTGAGCAGAAAAAATGAGAAAAAAAATATTTAAAAAAACTGAAGAAAAACGGAGGGAAAAAACTGAGACGAAAAACTGTGAAAAAAAGACTGAAAAAATTGAAGAAAAACGTAGAAAAAAACTGTGAAAAAAAAGAACTGAGAAAAAAAACTGAAGAAAAACGGAGGAAAAAAACTAAGAAAACTGAGAAAAAAAGAACTGAGGAGAAAAACTGAGAAAAAAACTGACTAGAAAAACTGAGCAAAAAAACTGAGAAAAAAAATATTTAAAAAACAGAGAAAAAAAACGGAGGAAAAAAATTGACGAGAAAAACTGAGCAGAAAAATGGAGAAAAAAAATATTTCAAAAAACTGAAGAAAAACGGAGGGAAAAAATTGACGAGAAAAACTGAGCAGAAAAACTGAGAAAAAAAATATTTAAAAAACGGAGAAAAAAAACGGAGGAAAAAAATTGACGAGAAAAACTGAGAAGAAAACTGAGAAAAAAAGAACTGAGGAGAAAAACTGAGAAAAAAACTGACTAGAAAAACTGAGCAAAAAAACTG